>NC_067479.1:50363817-50736383 GCF_947179515.1 Apodemus sylvaticus | reverse complement strand
AAGAGGTAAGTGGGTTTCATATGATCCAGACTGCCCAGTGGGTGATCTGGTCCCAGTCCTGAAGAAAACAACATTCCAGTTAAAAAGAATACCTTGCTCACCCTGGGGTGGTAGACTGGGATGTGGTAAGCGAGGCCATTGAAGGGGTCATTGTGGTAGCTCGGGGCACAGATACTAATGCATGACCCTGCCCTCACGGAACTGTCTCAGAGACAGATTTTGGAAGATTCGTTGATCAGATGATGGTGGTGGTATAGCAAAGTGAGGGAGGAAATGGCAGTGTCAGTTGGCAAGACAGGAGCGATAGAGGGAAACAGCATCTTCCTAGAAAGATCAACATTTCTGGTTGATGGTTGCATTTGCAGTGGCAAGTGCTACGCTGAGTCATTGGGAAATGCTTGACATAGGAACTGGGACTCTAAGGATGACATGGGACCATTCTTCTATAGCCCCAACATTATCAGCTCAATGGATGTTTCAACAACTTCATGAGCAACCAGGCAGATGTGCTTTTCCAATCTTCCCTGTGGCACTGTGGGAAGATGGATAGTTGTTTACCAAAAGGTCTTGCTTGCTTCGTCCCCTAAACTGATGCCAACATCAGCAACTTACCAGGGCTCAATGATTAGCCTCCTAAATTTAGTTTTCTGAATCTTGCTGTTCTCTGTTTGGATGCTTAGATGTAGAAGATGATGAATGTCTTGGCCAGTGTTTCTCAATCTTGGTGTTACTGGGCAGAAAAATCTTTAATATGGGAGTCTGTCTTGTGTATTGTATGAGAATTACACAGCCTTGCCTCAACCTTCTAGATGCCAAGAGTGGAAACTCAGCTTCAGACAATATCCAATGGCCCCCAGGGGTACCAGAGCATTCCAAGCTGAGAGCAGCCATCCCAGGATGGTGAGACCACACTTAGACCCCCGAATCACTGCAAGGTGGGACAACCGTCGTCATTTCCTATCAAGAAAACCATGTTCTCTCAAGTGACCGATGAATAAATACTCCCTGGGTTAAGCTACTGACATTAAGGGACTTAATAGTCTATTACTCTAATCCACAGTTTCTTAGTTTCTTCAATCTCCCTGGATGCTTGCATAACCGAGTGTGGGGTAGCAAAATAATTTGGCACGGGTAAAAGGTTTCCAAATGACCGAAAACTAAAGGAACTAAAGGCATCCTAATGACTCCCAGAGGATCCTGACAGCCTTCACCTGGTTGTGTCCCATGGCGTCACTGCAGCCTTTGTTCTGCAGACCGTGTCACATAAAGCAGCCAGCACCTGCCCGAGCCACCGCAGTAGAGAGGGGAGACTCTGTGTGTAGGGCTTTGGTGTTTTAGCTCTTAGTTCAAAGTTTTCTGGTCTTACAGAAATATCATTGTTTACTCATGACAACGGACTCTTTTCTATTTTCTGACCATTCTTCTCCAGCCTGTGAGTTTCAGATTGGTGTAGTTTTGGATTGCACCATGTTAAAATGTTTGCTTTTTAAGAGCTATTTCAGCTGTTAGGGTTTCATAAAAACCACGAGATGAATTCCAGTTTGGAATTAGGACAGAGCGTTTCAATTTCTGAAATTGCCCTAATCATATCTCTGCTGTTTTATACTATGTATTTACATGAGGCTGCATTTTCAGTAGTGACGGCTAAAAAAAAAAAAAAAAAAAAAAATGAAAAGTTTCAAAGATCCTTGGTGTCCTGAACTCTTGAGTATCCGTATCCAGCCAAGAGTTAGTTTTCCCTGTGATTTATGCACCCACACATAAGCACACACATACATGTACATACATGCACGTGCACAAACATACACACACATACATATACACAATTAGAAGTCATGCATATTTTGTGTGTGTATACACACACACACAACAACATATATACATGTTATGTGTGAGTGTGTGTTCGTACCCATGCATATGCTTATAAAGATTAAAAGGCAACTGGCGGGAGTCAGTCAATCCCCTCTTTACTCAATGTGAATTCCAGATTATTGAACTCAGATTGTCAGGTTCGGTTGAAAGTGGCTTTTACCCACTGACGCTACCCCACCAGTTCTTAAACTGCATTCATACTAAACAAATGATAACATTACATACACATACATTGTGATGGTTTGAATATGCTCGAGCCCAGGGAATGGCACTATTAGGAAGCACAGCCTTGTTGTTAGGTGTGTCACTGTGGGTATGGGCTTTAAGACCCTCATCCCTAGCTGCCTGGAAGTTAGTATTCTCTTAGCATCCCTCAGATAGAGATGTACAATTCTCAGCTCCTCCTGTACCATCCCTGCCTGGATGCTGACATCCTGCCTTGATGATACTGGGCTGAACCTCTGAACCTGAAAGCCAGCCCCAATTAAATGTTGTCCTTATAAGAGTTGCCTTGGCCATGGTGTCTGTCCACCATAGGATCATAAGATCCTAAGAATCATAGGATTTTTATGATTTGTTAGCAGTTAATGTTTGATTTGTATTTCTGTCTTATCTATCTATACACCAAGGTAATGTGAAAACATTTTGGGTAGAAATGGGCAGCAGGCAGGAAAGGTGTGACCTCTGCAGGGTCACTGTTGTCGTGTGACGAGTAAAAATCCAGTAACCCTGGAGACTGCGGCCTTCCTTCCTTTTCAGCACCGCTAATCAGCAGCAGCGCCCTGGAGAAGCCGCTCCACAGCCCTGAGCCTTGGTGTTTTTCCTCCTGCGAAAATAAGACCATGTTGGCTTGCAGTGTCTAGGGTTGGAGCTTTCAGGAAGAAGTGTACTGGGACCAAGGACATGTGTGGACCTCGGAGGACAGTGCCTACTGTTACTTGCGGGCATGTTATTTGACTGTCCACAGGATATATAGTACCAACTGCAGTTATGGGTGGAAAAGGTGGGAAAAATAAGACCCAGCCCATGGGAGGCTGAGGCAGGACAATTTAGAGTTCAAGGCCAGTCTGGGGTCTATAGTCTCTCTCTCTCTGTCTGTCTCTCTTTCTCTCCCTCCCTCCCTTTCCCCCTCTCTGTCTCTTTCTCCCTCTCCCTCCCTCCCTCCCTCCCTCCCTCCCTCCCTCCCTCCCTCCCTCCCTCCCCCTTTCTTTCTCTCTCTCTCTGTCTCTCTCTCTCTCTCTCTCTCTCTCTCTCACACACACACACACACTTGCACCAAACACCAGAAAACAATGACAGTATGGGAAGAAAGTGGATAAATTATCTTCTTATGTTGAAAAGTTTACTCAGCATGGTGTACTGTGACTATAATCCCAACACTCAAGAGACCAAGGCAGGAAGTTCAAGGCCAGCCAGGGTTACATAGCAAGACTCTCAAAAAAAAAAAATCAAATAAAAAAAAGAAAGTAAAAATGTATAAGAAAGAAAGGGGAAATCAGAAAGTCTGAGCTGAATTCTTTCTCATGGCAGTTACCCTGGACAGTATGAATAACCCCCCATTTCATCTCAGAAATGTTTACCTAATAGAAAGGAAACCTAAGACTGAATTTTTGATCCAAAGCAAAGGCAGGTTCTGGACTCCGCTGGCTTCTGACAGGCTGTGCAACCATAAAAGCTGAGAGAGGAGGATCTGCTGTTTTCCCGGGGAGTTCTGGAGGGAGAGAGCCCGTCGATATTTCCAGCACTTTCCAAGGGCCAGTTCTATGTAAACAGGAGGTATTATTCTGCTTGCTGCCCACAATTAGAAAGAAAATACATTATGAAACTTTAAAATAATAGAACTCTGAATTCTGGGCAATCGCTGTCACAGACTTCGCCAGAGTACGGGGGATACCTGCTTCCCTGAGCCAAACTTTTCCTTGACAATAAGCCTGAATCTAAATGTACACAGGTATTGGTCGCTGGCAGTGGGGATGGCAGTGGAGAAACCGTTCTCTCTTAGAGCACCCCAGTTTCTAGAACCCTCCATGGAAAGTTTCACCCAAGGCACGATCTAACAAAGGAAGTGAGGTGAAACAGGGTCTCCAGGACGACGTGGGATTTCTCCACAGGCCTTCCCGGAAGCTTTGCTTGACAGGCCATCTGGTGGGGCTGCACATCACCTTGTCTGTGGGTCCAGGAGTCGGTAAGCTTTTTTGATGGCTCTCTGAGGAGTTGGGTTTTGTTGCTCACAATACAGGCACCGTCTGAGACTGTGATTGTGTGGTCCTCAAATACCTGTGAAATATCTTTTGCACAGTTAAAGCAAGTGTCAAGAAAACATTATCTTGCTTTTTTTTTTTCCTACATGAATGTTTCGTGCCTCCATGGACGTGAAGGAGAATTCTGGGAGGTGGGAGAAAGAACAGAAGAAGTTTGTAGAGAGAGAAGGCCCACAGTAGATGTGTGGGGACCTTCTTGGTCCCCAAAGATGATAGAATGGAGCCACACCATCTTTACCACCCTTCCTAGAAATTTCCAGCCTTGAAATTAGTGGGCAGGCTAGTTAATATTAATAACTGTGATCACACCAATGAAAATAATATGCACACTGAAGACATAATGATCTTTAAGCGTTTAACACTTTAGCAAGCACTCTGTGTGTGCTGCTTCATTATCATTAATCCACATGATAGCTTAAAAGAAAGATCATATTTATCATTCCCATGTTGTAAACACAAAGACTTAGGCTTAAAGTTCAAGTACGAATGATGCAGCCATTGCTAAGATGCGCGTGGTCTGGTAAGTAATCTCTCACTTACTCTCTTGTAAGCAACCCAGTGAAACTCATTGGATCACAGAATCACATGGAAGACATGGAAGTTTAATGACTGGCAGTGAAGGAGGAGGGGCCAGTGGGAGTGAGTGAGGCACGGAAAAGGGAAAGAGATGGGTTAAATATGATCAATATATATGTGTGGCAGTCTCATAGTGGAATCTATTATTTATAATTAATAAATGCTGTGGTGGTTTGACTATGCTTGGTCCAGGAAGTGGCACTATAGGAGGCGTGGCCTTGTTGGAAGAAGTGTGTCACCGTGGGGGTGGCAGTGAGACTCTCCTCCTAGCCAAATGGGAGTCAGTCTTCTCCTAGCGGCCTTCAAATAAAGATGGAGAACTCTCAGCTCCTCCTGCACCATGCCTGCCTGGATGCTGCCATGCTCCCACCTTGATGATAATGGCCTGAACCTCTGAACCTGTAAACCAGCCCCAATTAAATGTTGTCCTTTATCAGAGTTGCCTCTGCCATGGTATCTGTTCATAGCAGTAAAACCCTAACTAAGACAAATGCTAACAAAAATATTTTAAAATGACCAAACACCACGTTTACCACACGACACTGCTAGGATTTGAACTTGAATCAGTTAAAATAGATTTCAAGCTTTTAGTCGTTATGGTGAGCTACCTTCACGATGCCCTTGAGGTGTCTGCAAAAGATGACTTCTGCTTTTGTTGGTATATTAGCTTGAAGAAAGAATGCTTTCTGTAGAATCTATGGTGCTAAATCTAAAATACTCTGAAAGCTTCCCTTTGTTAGTTCATAGTGCTCCCGCCCTGGTCACCCCCAACTACTTCTTCTTTGGAAATAAATTCAGTTTGCCTAGCAACATGTCACATAATGTAACTACGGTCCAGGTGCAGTGGTTGGCTCAGAGGCCAGCAAGTGGTTTAGCTGAGCCAATCACAGCTCTCCACCTTTGCAGCTGAAGGTGGCAGGGAAGTTTACATAAGCAATAAATCACTCTTTCAGTTTTTTATGTGCATGTATTGGCTTCAGTTATTTCGGGCTGGGTTTTGAGAAGGATCCAGGCTGATGCAAACGCATTTCTCAATTCTCTGTTTTTGTACCGTTGTAGTCCCCCAACAACTTCAGCTAGGGGAGGACTTGATTTTCTTCTTATGAAGACCAAGAAGCTCATTTCCAAGCAAACAAAAGAGCGAAATGGAGACGGGAAGGGGACCCACAGGCAACACCCTCAGTCAGTATTTGGGAACAGTCAAAAAAAGCTATCGTCTTCTTGCTCCAAATATTTGTTTAAATATGGCAAGAGAATTTCCCAGGCAGGGTTGTTGCAGAAGACACTGCCCTGCCCTGATGGAGAAGAGGCCAGAGGATTAAGGAGTCTTACTTTAGGCTTTGCAAGTTGTTACCTCTTGGGCATTTCTGTTTGCATATATTTTCTATATTGGTGTACATATTTTTTGAGAGAAAAGTTTCTTCTTTGTCAATGCCCCACTACCACCCTAGGGACCTCTAATCAAAATATAAGCTTGTTTTTCTAAGTGGGGGCTTGTGTTCAACACAAAAAATTGAGCTGCAAATAAATCATGCTCTGATCTTGAAGGATAAAATAAACACCGGGCAAATGCAAAGCTATGTTTTGTCGGAGCCAAATAGAACATGACGTTCAGAAGTTTCCAATGTGTTCCAAAATTAGAAGAAATCTTAGCCAAATGCACACTCGAGTCCCATTAGGAGTCTTATCATTTGAACTCCCTTCTGTCTATTTCCCTGCCTTACTCGTCCTGGTAGCTCCCAGGAGGCCACAGGGCCTTTCTCCATGTGTTTTGGAGCTGCCCCAGGCCCGATTGGTTTTCTTTAGCTATTGGCAAACCATGCCCCAGTTAGGATGGAAATAGAGCATCAAAACTGAGTCAGTGATCTCAGACTTGAAGGCCCACTTCCAGCCACGTTTCTTCTAGGAAGCCCAGCTGTTGCCACTGTATTCGTGCCTCGGGTAGCCAGCCCACGCTTCACGCTTACCCTCCTGAAGAATTTGGTTAGGTAGGTACCAGGTCAAATACATTTTGGTTAACCTAAGAGGGTCACAGGAAAGGCTCTCTGAATTAGGCATTCTATAAAATGCTCTGTTTCTGATTTGGAAGCCGTCTTTGGCAGGTACTTTGGTTCAATTATGTGCAGGGGTTTCTATCAGGAAGCTGTTAAAGGCACCAACATTCATGGTGGTGGTCAGCCAATCAGTGTCAAGCAAGGATAGGCGTGTACTTGCTCAGTTACCTTCTTGGTTACGGGTACCAAACTCAAAAAAACATGGATGTGAATTTTCTCCCTCTCTCTCTCATTCATTTCCTTCCTCCCTCCCTTTCTCTGACCATTCCTCCTGCCCTCCTTCCGTCCCTGCCTCCTTCCCTCCTTCTTTCCCTCCCACCCTCTTTCCTTTCCCCTTTCCTCTCTTCCTCCCTCTTAGTTTCTTTCTTTTCTATGTGCCTTTAAGCATAAGCCTTCATCTTATCTCTCTCCACTCATAAGTTAGAATGTAGACGCTAAAGCCAGCCAGGGCGGTCTTTATAGACTGCACACATTCTGACCCCTCCTCTTTGGCTCATGCCAGGTCTTCCCCTTGGACAGCTCTCCCCACTCTCCAAACGCCATTCATTTCATTTCTCAAGCCCACCTCAAATCTCTGGATCCTCTGTTAAGCATCACCCTGTCAACGATTTCAGCCCATTTTGGTCGCTTATCTCTTATCTTGATCTCTACCATCCCAGAATGAATACTACATGAATATTAATTCTTTCATTCCTTTCATTTATAATCCATTGGTCCCACCAAAGCATCTTGTAGCCGTGAAACATAGTTCAGATTCTTTCTCTTATTTTTTGTCTCTCTTGAGATTTGAGTGACAGATACTTGACATTGACTCAAAGTTCACTATAATTTAATAAACGACATACAAAATTCATATACTAATAATTAGAGAATCTTATTGAGGGAACTTGAACAAAACTGGAATTGATCCTAAGGATTCTTATCATGTCCTTAAAAAGTAACGCGATGTAAGGCCATGGGTATTAATTAGCCTGATGATAGCAATGCTTTCAACTGTATGTATATATCAAAACATCACACTGTACCACTTGAGTGTCTGTTGCTTATTTCTTTTTCTTTTTGGTTTGTGTGTGTGTGTATGTTTATACAGATTCACATGCCTGTGGAGACCAAATGTTAAGGTCATTGAACACCTTCCTCTATTGTTCCTTACAAACTTGGTCTCTTACTGAACCTGGAACTCACTGATTGGCTAGACTGTCTGCCAGGATCCTGCTGTATCCACCTCCCAGTGCTGGGATTATAGATACTGGCACGCGCTGGCTTTTTATAAGGGTGCTTGAGGTTCAAACTTAAGTCCTCTCGCTTACACGGCATAATTTACACACTAAGTCACCTCCTCAGCAGCTAATGTTTACAATTTTTGTTGTTGTTTATACCTCAGTATATCTGGTATAGATGAAAGGGGAGCTCATGCTCACAGATTTGACAACCATGTGTCAGGATAACAAAGTGGGAAAGGCAAAGATTTCATAAGCAGAATGTGTAATTACTGGACATTATTGTAGCTGATATTTAGTGTCGATTTTGCTAGACTGAGAGGTGTCCGGGAGATCTGTGAAGAGCACTCCTGGGTGTGTCCTGGGCTTTCTAGGGAAGGCGAACCAAGGGGTCAGGACCTCTCTTGCATACGGTGGTGCCATGCAGTGCAGCCGAAGTAGAAGGCGGAGGTTTGCCGGAGCAGACATGTTGGCTGTTGGCTTCTTGGCCCTTGGAAAGTGGAACTATCACTCCATTACGCCTTCTACAGTTTGGGTCTGCCTCACCACAGGCCTAGAAATATCAACTAGCCAGCCATGAATTGGAAAGCAAAGAGAAATCCTTCCTGCATTCAGTTGATTGTCTCAAACTAACACAAACATAAAAAAAATGAAAAATTAGGCTATTAAAAATTGAGAATCACGGGGCTGGAGAAATGGTCCAGTAGTGAAGGTCACAATCTAAATGTCCAACCTTGATCTGTTCACTGCAAGTGAGTGAACAAAATGTTGTTTCACGCAATATCCTGGAGAAATGATTCAGATTTATCAAGTGAAGGAAGCTGGACCCACAGAGTGTACATTATCACTTTACAAATCAAATGAAAGCAAAATGACTCTGTGGTAGTCTGTGAGAGCCACAGAGGCTGGAGGGTCACCAGGGGACAGTTTGGGAGATGCAAAACCGTCCTTAACCTGAGTGGCAATTGTAGAAGTTTGTTGGTTTTGTGACAATGCATTGAATTTTACACAGTATGGTCAATACGCCTTTTATGTAATAGAAAGCTCTGTGCTTAAGAAATAAAGGCACCATCCCGGGAGTTGTGGTAACTGTCTTCTCCACTGCTGGACTGATCATTAGCTTAGGAATCTGATTGAAACTAGGGAAGTCTGGTGAACATGGAGAGTCATAAACCAGATGTGAAACCTCATCTTGACCTTGGAAGCGTAAAACCCTGGTTTGACCTACTCTGCATCGCCTGTTCAGCAGACGGACTCAGGAAACTGCTTCGTAGGTGCCAGTTATCTTTGGACAAAGAGCATACCTTCATCAACAACATCCTCCTCGTTATCTCTAAACCATAGCTGATCTCCCACCTTAGGTACATCTCGTAAGTCTCTGGGTGATGATAGTCTTACCAGAACTTGCATTTTAATCACTGTTCTCCTTCTATTTCCCAATTACCACCTTCTAAGCACCATAGGACAAGGCAGCCTGGGATGCTAATTGAGTACACAAGAGGAGCTCCAGGCTAATTAATTAATTAATATTTATCATATTGCATTAATTACAAGATTCAGGAAAATAGGAGTAGCTGGCTGCAGCTGGATAGGCCTTTGACTATCCCCTCTGTCAGTGGAGTAGAAGACCACCCTATTAACCCAAACCCACCATGCCACAGTTTCCACAAATGCATCTCAGTGCCTTGGTTCCCATCAAAATCCACCTTAATACCACCATTCCCATGAAATCCAGGTGCCACACCTCTTCTTCGGCCTGTGAGATCTCTGGCTTTGATTTGCCTGGGATTTGATTTGTTCTTAGATACTCAAATTGGCTTAGGACAGTCCAGCAAGAACATTCTAGAACACTAAATATGGGCCAGAAAGCATACCTTCTTGTTTGTGTGTAAATTCTTTCTATGATACCCAAAGAAGGTGAGACAGTATGGGACTTGGAGTCTGAGGGTCTGATTAGAATGTTTCTTTTTAAGAACTCATTAGACCCTGAGGCCTGCATGGTGTTGGAGGCAGGTGGACATTCAACCCCTGCCTGCTAACCCCAGAATTATTGAGAGAATTCATTCATGTCTACATTCATCCAGCTTCAACATGAAGCCATCTCCAGAAAGCGCTTTAGGTGTGGGGTCACTTTATTGATTCGGAGGATGAATAAAAGCCTCACCGTCATCAGCTGTGAGAAAGATGCTCACTAATCTACTGTGTTTCTTAGTCTCTCTCATCAGCTTCCAGGGAACCTTTTCAGGAAGTTTCTTCAAACACCTCTTTATTTAGGTGTTTGTTTGTTTGTTTTTGAGACAGGACTGTCTCAAAATCTAGACTGATGTAGAGGTGAAAGTGTTTGGTTTTTGTCTTTTTTATTTTCTTGCCCAGTTTGAACTGCATCGTTCCGCAAGTGCTCGTTACCCCAGTGCTCCTTGCAGTGTTTCCCTTTCAAGGCATCCGGAGCACCCCAATGGCAGCCTCAGTGACAGCAGGCACCACAAGCCGATGAGACTCAACTCTAGCTCATTCTTTGACCGCCCTTCTCCGTGGATTCCCCCCCTCCCCCAGCTTCCCAGCTGCTTGTCTTGCTAACCCAAGTGGGAGTGACAACTGGGTCCCAGACTGTTTGACCTTGGCCCTGATGTGAGATTTTAAAACACAGCTTTTGAAACTTCCTTTCATGGATTTGCAGTGATAGTCGGACACAGCATTCTGGCCCAAAGCCTGCCCAGGGTGTGGGAGTTGGATTCAGCCAGGCCCCTGGAACCTTCTGCCTCTCTCTTATTTGTTCCGAGGAGGTGGGAGTCACTGAGCTAAAAACTGAAGATCATTAGCCAGCTTGCAAAGGAGCCACCAGATGTTCCCATGAAGCCCGAGCTAGCAAGTGAGCAAGTGAGGGAGCTTCTGACCTGGGGTTGCTTAGCTACAGAGAGGTTAAGGGTGCTGACTCATGAATTTCGTATCTGGCAGGAGACCTTCAGTGCTGCACAGCAGCTCCGGACTTATCTGGTGTCTAAAAATTAACTGGCTGAAGGGCTCTGGGGTTGCATCAGAAGAATAGCAAAGAATGCAGCCTGCTGGGAGAGGCCAGTCCACTTGACACTTAGCGCTCGAGGGCATGGAACAACGGGTAGCTTTCAGAGAAGTGAGGCCAATAGGGAAGTGTGAAGTTTTGTTTTTCTTTGGTTTGTTTTGTGTAAGAAAGGGTTGCTGCAGCGAGCCTTCATGACCTGGGAGAGTTTTCCAGACTTCAGGTGATGGTGAGATCAGGTTCCTAAGTCTAAGAGCCAGCACCACATATTTACATACGCACCCTAGTCTTAAGATTTGCACACACACACACACACACACACACACACACACACACACACACACACCAATCCTAACTTCTCCTGATTAGAGTTATTAGTCTTTCAGGATTTTATATTGTATGGTCTGGCCACAATCTGGCCAACTCTTCGATGAATGTTTGGCACATGATTCATTCTCTCGCTGATATTTTCTGATCACGTAGAAAGTACCATCCACCATGGCATGATGCACAGTAGTAACAACCCCCAGAGCTCTTTATCCAGTTATCAGAACCGCCACGTTCTCCACATACTATTCCAAAGGATACTATTCAGGAGGTTGATGGTTGATGAAAGTATAGGGTTTTAGAAAACAGAGTAGAGGGACCAGGCCTGGTTTGGGGAGGAATGTGCCTTGAGACAGTGACTTTGGCATTCATGAAAGAATATTTGGCTATGCTCTTTAATAGGGGTAGCTACCCACTCACCTCAGCTGCGTCCCAGCCTCCTGCAAGTAGCCACCAAATAAGGAGGTGCCCATCATGGCAGGAGTTTCTCTTGGGCAGGACTGGATTTAATGAGCTGGAAGGAGTCACTGTGAGCAAAATCAAAACCAAATCAAAGATTGCTCGTTTTAGAGAGGTGTAATTACCGCTTAAGAGAAATGAAGTGGGCGGTCAGAACTGATGGGGGGCCACGGGGGATGACCTCATCCCATTCTAAACCAGGTTCTTGACAGTTACCACATGGCCCGTCCGCAGAACTTACTCCCAGGTGATCTTCAGGTACTGAGTCCTTGCTTTGGTTCCTAAGTGTATAAAATGATTAGAGACTATGCCAAAGGCAGAAGACTGTTCTTGAATTGCTCATTAAAATATAAAATGGGTGACAGAGCATATAATTGACAATGGTTTCTAGTTGTTTGGTAAAAAAAAGTTACACATAATTAAACAGAGTCAGCCATATTGGATAATACAGAATGGATAAACAGTATCCCTGGGCTTCAACCAACCACAAACCAAAAATATTCAGAAAAAGATTATGTTTGTCCTGAACATGTGCAGACTTTGTCTTTGCTATTATCCAAATAGCACGATGTAATAGCATTGACAGAGAATTTCCATTACATATTGTAAGTACTCTAGAGGTAACTTAAGGCTGTGTATGTAGATCCTGCGAACACACCGTGCCATTCTATACAAGGCACCCCGGAGTATGCAAAGTTGGTATCTGAGGTAATTGAGGAACAAACACAAGGTATGCTAATAGCAGTCAGAACCCTGTGCCACTTGCCTTAGACCTTGTCTGTGTTCCCCACCCACACCCTACATACACACCTCCAGACTCAGTCTCCTCTCTTCTGCTGCAGAGCTCTGAATTCAAATGTCTACCCCATTTCCACCTGGCTAGCCAGGGGATGCTAGAAACCTCTCCCTTGGTGCTCACCAAAACTATATCATTTTCTCTTTCTACCTCAACATGGTGCAAATTAGAATCCAGATGCTTGGGACTCCTCCTCTTCTGTTCTCCACACATACAGCCCATCAATTACCAGGATCCCTTTGATTCTGTCTTTAAATAATCTCTCGAGTTCATCAACTTTCCACTTTACCTTCTGTCTTATTGCTTTGATGAGGCACCATGACCGCCACACCTCTTTTTTTTCTTCTGATTTTATAAAATTTAATTCACATTCATTATTTAATAGAAAAATAACTCTAAACTTAGAAATTGAGGAAAGTCATCTTAATAAATAACATTTACACAAAACCTGCAGATAAGGTCATACTTAATGGCAAAAGATTGTCTATTATAAAAGGATAGTAGGTTAATGAATAACCAGGGTTTAGGGCAGATGGGGTGTGAATTTGTTCTATGTATTGATGTTCTGTGCTTAATTATAGCAGCAGACCATGAAATTCCATTTCTGAAAACTTCACATGTGAACAAACCACATGCAAACAAAAATGAATTCAATTAAAATTGAGAAATAAGAACAAATTTGATAGATTGTATCAATGCGAATTCTCTTAACAGTGATAATGTCCTTTTACAATAGCACACTAAGGGAACTGGACAGAAGATGCTTTGCTTTTCTTAAATACATATGATGTTTGCCTCCATAAAAAAGTATTCTTATATCAGAGATTCTAAGATTTGATTTTAAAGACATGAGACCAGATATATACTTTGTATTTGAAATATATTTTAAAGATAAATACATAAATACATTAATAATAGAAGGAAAATTTTATATAAATACATTTATTTTCTTTCTTTTTTTATATCCTGACCACCATTTCACCTCCCTCCTTTCCAGCCCCTATTCCTCCCACCCCACCTTCCCGCCCACCTCATCTCCTCCTCCTCTGTTTCTCTTCAGAAAAGGGCAGATTTCCCATGGATATCAATCAATTATAGCTTATAAAGTTGCAGTAAGACTAAGCACTTCATCTAATCATACTGAGGCTGGATCGACAACTCAATAGGAGGAGAGGGTCCCTAAAGCAGACAAAAGAATCAGAGACAGCTTCTGCTCCTGTTGTTAGGAGTCCTCTGTTGATGCTAAAGGCAAAGGGAGCAAAGGAATTGAGGAAACCTTACTTGTAGTTTTCAGAGTGCTCTGTTCCAGGCCTCCAAATGTGCCTAAAGGGTTCCAGTCATCACCATAGTGCCCCAACCACAAAAAAAGAGTCCGCCAAGAAGACCAAGCTACACAACTGTATCGTATATGCAGAGGGACCATGACAACTCTTATAAAGGAAAACATTCAATCAGGGCTAGCTTACAGTTCAGAGATTTAGTCCACTGTCATCATGGCGGGGAAACATGGTAGCACCCAGGGCAAACATGGCGCTGGAGAAGAACTGAGAGTTCTATATTCCGATCCATAGGCAGCAGGAAGAGAGAATAAGCCACCGGGCCTGGCTGGAGCACCTAAAACCTCAAAGCCCGCCCCAGTGACACACTTCCTCCAGCAAGTTCACACTCCCTAATAGTGCCACTCCCTATGAACAAATGGGGGCCATTTTCCTTCAGAGCACCAACCCTTCCACTTTGTCTTACCTTACGGTGTTTGTAGATGATGGAACTCCTCCTTCACCAGTCTCCTCGGATGCCATCATGGTTCACCCCCACTGTTCTTGGCATTCCATGCAAACACTCTTCCTGAATCTGACAGTACTCTTCCATTTCTAAAAGGCCCTCGATTCTTTTCCATCACACTGGTCCATGATACTGTTTCTAAGGCTCTTTTTGGCTTTTGCCTGATTACTTTCCAAACTATTTCTATTATATGCCATTTTCTCCAGGCACAATGGACTTCTGTGAGTTTCAATAAGCCACACCCTTATCTCTATACTGAGAATTTTACATACGCTATTTTCAGAAACATTTCTACCCACAGCATCCTCTTTGCTGCCTAGTTTAAATGTTGTCTTATCTAAGACGACTTCCCCCAATCCCTCATTGTAGGTAGGTTTAGTTGTCGCTGCCATAAGTGGATATCTAAGTGGGTGTCTTAGGGTTTCACTGCTGTGAACTGACACCACGACCAAGGCAACTCTTCTAAAGACAACATTTAATGGGGCTGGCTTATAGGTTCAGCGGTTCAGTCCATTATCATTAAGGCAGGAGCATGGCAGCATCCAGGCAGGCGTGGTGTGGTAGGAGCTGAGAGTTCTATATCTTGTTCTGAAGGTGAACGTGAAGACTGTCTCGCACTAGGCTAGATGGAGTCTCAAGGCCCACCCCACAGTGAACACTTCCCCCAACAAGGCCACACCTCTAGCACTCCCTGGGCCAGGCATATTCAAACCACCACATTCCTCTCTCTGGCCCCCATAGGCCTGTTCAAACACATGAGTCTGCTGGGGCCATACCTAGCCACAGAATAATAACAAATACAGTTAGTCCAACTTCCAAAGTCCCCACAGTCTATAACAGCCTCGACAATGTTAAAAAGTCAAAGTTCAAAGTCTCTTCTGAGATTCATGCAGTTTCTTAATCCTGTATAAAGTTATAAATACTGGACCAAAGCAAGACGGAAAACCAGCAGGGCAAACTCCATTCTCCACGTCTCCATGCCTGATATCAAAGCAGGCTTTCACATCTCCAATTCCTTTCATCCTTGTTGACTGCTGTTGGCATTCAGCAGCAGCAGACTCCATTCTTTTGGGCTGGTTCCACTCCCTGTTGGCAGCTTTCATCGGCAGGTATCCCACAGCTCTGACATCTCCTACCTCTCGGGGTCTCCAGGGCAACTTCAACTTCACAGCTTTTTGTTCCAATGTCTTGGATCCACATATGATCTTCTGGGCTCCTCCAAAGGGCTTGGGTCACATCTCCAGCTTTGCCTTCTGTAGTACTTTAAGCTCTGGTTGACTCCACTCCACTGCTGTTGCTGTTCTTGGTGATCATCCCATGGTACTGGTATCTTTAATATGCTGGGGTCTTCTACTGCAACTAGGCATCACCAATAACCTCTCACAGGCTCTCTTCATGGTGTCAAGCTTCACCTTCTTTGCATGGCTCCTTCAGTCCTGGGCTGGCAACTGAAACTGAGGTTTCACCTTCACCAGTGGCCTTTCCTAGCCTTTCACACTGTCAAGCCTCAGCTGTTCTTCATGATCCCTTCATGCCTTCAAAATCAGTACTACCTGTGTGGTTCTTACATTTTACCAAGTCCAGTAGCAGCATGAGGTACAGCCTTGTCTATCTCTGGAATATAGCTTTTTTTGTGCTCTCAGAAAACACTTTTAGAAGATTTCACCTCAGTGATGCTGGTCTCTTCTTAGCTAATTTCTTAGCTCCAGCTAACCAGCATCAATTGTCCCAGTAGTCCTTTCTATCCTTGACTCTAAAGCCAGAGCCACATGGCTGAAGGCACGGAGTTCTGCTGCTTGCTGGAGCTGGAGCATGGCCCCCTTGTTCTACTACATCATCACCAGCTTTCCGCTTTCCACCTTCTTCACTGCCTAAGCCTGGCTGTCCTGGAGCTTGCTCTGTAGATTGACCTTGAACTCAGAGATCTGCATGACTGTCTCCTGAATGCTGGGAGTCAAGGCATGCACCACCATACCTGGATCTAAACTTAGCTGGGTGGTATCTTGCCCCAAGGTTACCACTCCTTTCTAAGCTTGCTATGCTTGTTCAAAAACGCTCTTCATGAGACTTAACCAGAGAACAAAGTCTATGCTGGGCATTTCTGAGACTTCCTTTGTTAACACAATTAATCTGAGTCTCTTCACCTTTGCCTCAGACAGACTCTTCAGACAAGGGCAAAAAACAGCCAAAGTTCTTCACAAAAATATCACAAGATCAGTCTTTAGGCCACATACTAACATTCTTCACCTTTGAAACCCCTCGGGCCAGGTCTGCATAGTTCAAATTTCTCTCAGAAACAGTCTTTTCCATATTCCTACCAGGATAGCCCATTAGGCCCCACTTTAAGGATTCTACTGTTTTCCAAATCCAAAGCCCCCAAATCCACATTCTTTCAAACAAAAGCATGGTCAGGCCTGTCACAGAAATACCCTAGTCCCTGGTACCGACTTCTGTCTTAGTTAGGGTTTTATTGATGTGAAGAGACACCATGACCAAGGCAGCTTGTATAAGGATGACATGTAATTGGAGCTGGCTTATGGGTTCAGAGGTTTAGTCCATTATCATCAAGGCAGGGAGCATGGCAGTGTCCCAGTAGGCATGGTACAGGAGGAGCTGAGAGTTTTATATCTTCATCTAAAGGCAGCTAGAAGAATACTACTGGCTTCCAGGCAGCTAGAACGAGGGTCTCAAAGGCCACACCCACATAGGGTGACACATAGGGACACACAGTGACCCAACAAGGCCACACCTACTCCAACCAGGTCACACCTAATAGTGCTGCTCTCTAGGGCAAGCATATACAAACCATCACAGGAGGTAAAGATGAAGATTGTAGAACTACCACAAGCACCAGAAGCCAGCAGAGCAAGCACGGATCCTTCCCCAAACCCAGGAGTGTGGCCCAGTTAACATCACGGTTTTAGAATTCTGTTCCTCAAAATTGCTGGAGGATAAACTTCTGCTCTCATCTGTAACCAAGCTTTTGCTAATTTGTTATACTTAGTACTCTCCTTTAAGCTCAATGACACCTCTCTCGGGACACCTTTAAGGTCCTCATGTTTGCGCTGTGAACTTCAGCAAGTACCAGGAAGTTGCATGTTTCTTACAGTTTTGTGCCTACATTGGCTCCACACCTGGTACAGACTAAATAATAGTTACTTGGTGTAAGAATGACATACTTTTAGCTGAAATGGGGTTGGGGGGGGCAAGTTTTGTGGAAGAGCTGGACTTGAGCAGGCCTGATAAAGTAGGCAGGACAGGCTGGCATTAAGAGGGGAAGTAACTGTTCCCAGCTGCAGGAGACACCCAGTGAAGGACTGCTAATGAGAACAGGCATGATCTGGGAGGTCAGCTCGACTGCAGAAGGCTCTAGACTAGAACTGTGGCACAGACTTGTCATCTTATCTCCAGCAGGCCAGATCTCTCCACTTGGCTGCACTCAGCAACTGTGGGCTCTACTTTCTCACGAATCCATTTCCTGAGCGTGGATAGCCCAGACCTGAGGCTTTGGAGGAGCCTACCAGAGCACGTAAACAAAATCCTGCTGACGTTAGGAGCTATTAAAACTTCTTGAATTAGAACATGAGTAAGATCCATTACATACTTCCTGGCCCCACTGAAAAATAAAAAAGATAGGTTCTTGCTTCGAAAATAGAGATTTTGAAGATGCAGTATCAGTGCACCGACCCAAATGAAGGTCCCTTTGAAACGGGGGTCCTATGTGATTTCATAGATCTCGAACTGGAAGCTGCCATTGACTATGGAGAAAGGTTTAGTGAAGATGACTATGAAGCTGTGTAAAAAGTGTTGGGCAGTTGTGGCCACATTAGAGGGGTAAGGTGGGAGCTAACCTCAGTTATCCTTGGATGGGAAGCTGAGGTAAGGTAGGGTGCGGGGGACAGCTCCCTCATGGGAGCATAGCATGAGACAGGGCAAGCCTAACTGATGATAGAGTCTCTGATTCAGGGATGTTTCTGGGGCTTTCCAGAGTTCTCAGCACAGGGGAAGCATCAGAACCCTGGAGGAATCCCACAGCGTTGGTCTAGTCTGGTCTGTTATGAACTGCTGCTGAGAGTTGCCGCAGGCAGAAATTACTAGAATTCAAGAGATGTAGTGGTAAACAAGGGAGTTTACTCAACAAAGGCAACATATCTGGATATCAGGTCATTGCTCAACAAACTCAACAACTCGGTGAGGGAGACAGATGGAAAGGCAATGGGAGAGAGGGCAGCGTCCCCTGTGTCAGGCTTCCCATGGAGACAAGAATGCATGCCTAGGAGGATTGACAGGGACCGCGTCAAACTCCGATCTGTACAAAGGTGTCAGCCGTGGCTAGCTGCAGCCATCATGGCCTTGTGAGAACACAGAGGCGCCCAGAATATCAGACTTGTTTGTAGAACCTAAAAGTTCAGCGTTGTGAAATCTCTCTTATTTTTTAAATGGTGAACACTAGGTAGAAATGTTTAAAAATTCTACGAGCCAGTGAGAGTCGCTTGAAACTTCCATCCAGCACACAGAGGGCAGCACAGAAGCCAGGTTCAAATCCTGTCTCTGCTTCTACCAGCTGGATCCTCATGGTGAACCAGACAGGGTTCAAGCTTCCATACTAATGCGAATATAACTTCAGCCTTCCAGGGAGTGGTACAGACTCAGCAATGTTGTTTAGACAACAGACTGCAGCCACTGCCTGCTACAGAGAAGCTAAATGCTATTGGCTATGTCTGTCCTTAGACATCTAACACCTGCCAGACTCTTTCCAATGCTCTTTGTGTATTTTTGTTCTTTTGTACTCCCAATCATCTTGGGAAGTAGGCTCAACGATACTTACTAAGCCATTTCCCAAAGGTTGGGTGGGTAGGAGGGCTCAGCCTTGTAAAACCACTTGCTTCAAATGAGTCTCCAAGAATGTGCAGCCATTTAAAATCTCATTATTTCTGCCTTCAAAGGTGTTGCTTTTTATATAATTTCTGTTCTCTATTATGGGCTTGAGTGTTTTCTTTTGGAAGTTTCTAGGTAGAATGTTCAGAGAAAAAAAATAATGAAACAAATTCCAAAAAGGAAAAAAAAAGAGATTCCTCTGATGTCATCAAGCTCACATGCACACATACGTGTGTGTCTATGCACATCTATGTCTTGAGACATCAAGCTCACATGCACAGGTATGCATGTGTACACATCTACGGCTCAAGACAAATGGAGGAAAGGTACTGGTGCATTCTTTGTATCCTATGGATTGTTAGAGAATGCTGTTTACCCGCATTTCTCTGTCCATATGAATCCGTGTTTTTTCAGTTCCATATGACAGTTATCACATTCCTATTCTGCATCATAGTGAAGAAGCAAAAACATCATGGTTAGGACAGTAGGCACAGGCCCTAATGCAAGGGCTTCATGGGAAAGGCCAAATACATTCCCTGAGTAGACTCCCTCCCCTGGGTCCATGAAGGAGTGGTGACAGACATCAGAGCCAGGCATGGGACTCCAGGGCCTCTGGGCCCCAAGAAGCAATTAGAGGCTTGCTCAGTGGCTGAGTGTCATGAACGTATCTTCTCTAGTCTTGCAGACCGACTACCCCTCTCTTCTGCTTGAGGGTGTCGGATGAAGCTGCTTGCTTAAGAGCTTCCAACAATCAGACTTTTCTTTATTAAACACAGTGACAAGGAAGGCTGGAGAGCTGGGTTAGTGGGCAACACCTTTGCCATGCAAATATGAGGACTTGAGTTCAAATCTCCAGAACCCAACTATCTTATCTATAGTTCTAGTGCTCCTAATAGAGAGATGGGAGGCAGAAACAGGACAATCCCCAAAGTTCACAGGTCAGCTAATCCAGAGTGTCTCAAACGATGTGAGGACTGATATCAAGGTTTTCTCTGACCTCCATATTCTCTATGTGCATGCATCATGCGTGCATACACACACACACACACACACACACACACACAGAGAGAGAGAGAGAGAGAGAGAGAGAGAGAGAGATTTAATAAAAAGGAAATGTAAACATCTGTAGCACTGCTAAGTCTAAAATGAGCAGGAATCATAGTTTGTCCTGGAACAAATTCTACAGCATTCTAATAGTGAGTAGAACTGGGGGCAAGGGTGTGTGTGTGAGGGGCCCAGCTGGGCAGGCCAGAGGGTGGGATTCACGGTAGGCAGCTCTCTTAGACTCTTTTGACAGCAGCCAAGCCAGTTAGGCTGAGAGCACAATGTTCTCAGGCCCAGCGTTGACAACAGAGTGCTTTGTTTCTCTCCCAAAGCTGAAAATGGCTTCTTAGCCTGCATAGGGGAGCTTTCTTCTGAACCTGAGAGATGGGAGGGCGATTTTGTCCCCCAGCCTTCAGCAGAACAGACTCAAATGGAAATGCCACCTGGCAAGGACACTCGCCTAAATGATCCACATTCTATTTGGGAGGAATGTCTGTCTTCCTAGGGGTACGCTTTCAGGCTCAGACGCCCCTCCTTCCCAATCGCCATAAAGAAACTGAAGCTATCTTCTGTCCAAGGGCCATAGGACCAGAGGAATTTCTCAGAAACTAACTATAGCTCCACCCAAGCTAGCTGATATTTTTCAGCCTGGGGCTGATGCCCAGATGGTCTGTTTTCCTTATGATTTTCTGGATCCTCTCAGCTCAGTAACAGTAATGATTGCATGTGACTGAAAAAAAAAATCTCTTGCACAGAAATAAATGATTCAGACAACAAGGGTTCCCTGGGTCAGCTTCCGGGATTAGCATGAAGCTTTAGCAAGCTCAGCCTGCCCACGTCGAACGAACGAACGAACGTGCAGTCTCGAGCAAGACAGAAGGGCACAGAGCCAGCCTCACGAGCTTACGGATAAGCACAGTCTCCAACGTGTGAATCATGCGAGTCCATTTCCAAGCCAATGGGTTGAACTCAAATTACATCTGCCAATATAAATTGTATTCCAAGGCTGAGCAGGTTTCTCTGCTGGCAAAGGACCACTCCTTTGCCTCTTCAGACAATGAAGAGTTTATCTATCTTACAGCACAGCATGTTGTTTCTACGGACAAATGTATGGATCCTCACAGTTGTCAGCAAATCCCAGTGGCTCCCTGGCACCATCCTGCTGGAGAGACTGTCCCCACCTCTCTTTTGTATGATCCATTTTCTTAGAGTTCCTGTGGAGATGAGAAGATGATCATGGGTGGGAGGAGAGACTGGAAGAAGTCTTTGCTGAAGACAGTACAAGGCAGGGGGTGGGGTGGGGTGGGGGCTCCAAGGCATTCTGGGAATGGTTCATGTTTAGAAAGGAACTTCTTAACTGTCATTAGTTATGGGGTCTTGGCAATAGTCTTTGGTGAGTTTCTTAGTCAATGGAGAGTTCTTGAAGTTTAGTTTCCTCATCTGGGACATTGTTATTTTACAACAATAGTAAATGACATTTCCCTCAGGGGATTACTGTTGAAGATAAGGACACAGGGTCCCGAGTTACAGGTACTTAATAAATCAGAATCTGAATAAGTTGAGACAGGAGCACGTACAAGCACATCAAAAGCAAACTGTGTGTGTAAAGAGAGGATTGTAGAGTTGGTTGCAGTTGGTTATGTATGGAGAACTTTGGGGGCTACACATATGGTAATGCAGGTCAGCTCTGGGAAACTTCCTTGTGGATAAGCCATCTTCCCAGGGGATGCCCTAGGCACAGATGGGTTCCGTGGGGCTTCCTGATGGGTTGATTTTCATCAGAGCTTCCTTACAGGGCCTGTGGTTCTGCTTCTATTTCCATTGGTAAGGATATGATCAGTTCCTACTTGTCCAGGAGTCCAAGATGTAGCAAGGACAGATACAGGATGCTCAGTTATCTTCCCCGTCTCAAATGAGCAATGAGTCACTCGGTTGGGTGTACCTGAGGTTTTTTTTATATATTACAAAATTCACTGGTATATGTAATTAAGCCTAAATCTGTGCCCTGTGTTGTATGTGGCAAGCCTTCTCCTGCCATGCCAGCATCTATGGGGACTAAAGGGAGAACTCAGCAGGATGATTCCCACCGCCATCTTGGGAAAGAGGAGTTAGCTATCGTGATGATTTGTATATGCTCGGCCCAGGGAGTGGCACTATTAGGAGGTGTGGTCTTGTTGGGGTACATGTGTCACTGTGGGTGGGCGGGGGTTTAAGACCCTCACCCTAGCTGTCTAGAAGTCAGAACTCTGCTAGCAGCCTTCAGATGAAGGAACTCTCAGCTCCTCCTCTGCCATGCCTGCCTAGATGCTGCCATGTTCCTGCTTTGATAATAATGGACTGAATCTCCAAACCTGTAAACCAGCCCCAATTAAATGTTGTCCATGTGAGTTGCCTTGATGCTGGTGTCTGTTCACAGCAGTAAAACCCTAACTAAGACAGCTGTGTTCTGCACAGCTGGATCAACTCAGACAAGTCAACAAAGACCACACAAGGATCCTCTTGTCAAGACTTACTTTCAGGTCTACTCCTTAATGGCCTCTTGGGATCAGGGACATCAGGATTGTTACCCTGGACTGAACCTCAAGGAAAGGAAAAGAGAAACTTTAAGATATAAGAATAATGGTGACCCTGGGACAGTTTGGAAGGAGATGACACTGGGAGAAACTTAAATAACTTATTTCTTAATCATGTGTAGTAGAGAAAAAATCAATACTACCTAAAATAATGGAAACCCATCTAAATATACAAGTTAGCATTAGACACAGAGCCAATAAAAATACCTTAAAAAGACTTAAAGTTTCCAAACTCAAGAAATGGCCAGTAGTATAAGAAAGTGTAAGGGCTATGGGCTCTTCTTTACCCCTTAGAACAGAAAGGAAAGACAACAGGGCCAGCGAGATGGCTCAGAGGGTAAAGGAGCTTGCTGCCAACCCTGACAATCGGAGCTGGATCCTAGAACACAAACATATGCTAAGAAAACAAACCTTTTCAAAGATGGATGCTTTATGAATGGTTAGAAAAATAAATACTTACAAACCAAACAAAATGAGAACAAGCAAAATGACAAAAATCTTTGAAAACTTACAAAGATATCTACACATGTCAATTACATGTTTTTGACAGTTTATTTTGATAAACAAGGCTAAAAACCATTGAAGTAATATGTATGTATTTGTTGTTGTTTAGATCTAACGTCAGTAGCTGTGTTAGTCCTGGCCAGGAGGGCTTCACTAACCTTCAGCTCTTGACATGCACACGTTGTGCTGTGTTCTCCCATCTGATGTCAGAATTTTTCTGAGTGACCATTGTAGTCTTACAGAAATGAAATGATATGTCGCCTCTGAGATTTAGGTCACACACGAAACTGTGGGGCTCCAGGGGTGCTCCACAGTAACAAGTGCTTACTGTTCTTCCAGAGGACCCGGCTTTTGTTCCCAGTATCCATGTTGGGTGCCTCTCAGTTAACTGTAGCTCCAGCTTTAGAGATCCAATGTTCTCTCTTGTCTCTGTGGGCACTGCATTTACACACACAAACCCACAAAAGACACACACACACACACACACACACATACACACACACAAACCCACAAAAGACACACACACACACACACACACACACACACACACAGAGTTTTAAGATAAAAATAAAGTTAAAAAGAAGATAGCATGGCTTCCATTTTGGGCCCATGCTGTTGCTGTCTCTGTTGGGTTTCTCACTAAGAAGGAAATCTATTGTCACCTTGAACAGCTGATCCACAGGGCTGCCACATCAGATGCTCTCAATACCCATGTAGAGCCATCACCTGTGACACTAGAGGTACCACTGTGATTAGTTGCAAATGAAGAACTTCATTCTTTTTTAAAGACATTCTCAGGAGAAAGAGAAAACAAGTTACATAATGGGAGAAACCATTTTCAAAATGCACATCTGAAAAAGGACTGATACCTGGACCTTTGTCATTTCTCAGGGCAATACCCATGGGTGAGTTGGTAAGCAAATGAAGCTACACTCAGGACATGTAACTGTGCTCAGTCATAAACAGACAAAGCTAACGATTCAGGCGGCAGCCAGCATTAGTCTCCAGTACTACACTGAGTAGGGGGGGAATCAAACCCCCAAATTACATACCATGCAATTTCATTTCCACAACATTGTCTTGAAATGACAAATGTACAGGAATTGAGGCTAGTGGTTTCCATGGTAACAGATTTGGGGGAGAGACAAATGAGAGTGTGTGGCTAGAGAAGAGAAACACCAGGGATCCCATTAGCAGCTCTGCTGGGAGGGGCCGTGACACAGTTTCGCAGGATGTTGTCATCAGAGGAAACTGGGTAAAGGGTCTGCGTGAGTTCTTACAACTGCACGTAAACAGGACGGTGGCTCTTTAAAGTTTAATCAAGATAGCCTAAATGCAGCAGTTCATTACAATTTCTACATTTATGTGCGTGTTTTCTGTGGGGGTGGGAGGGGGTGGAGGTGTGCTCCTGTGTCACCCTGTGCTTGTGACTGTTGGAGGACAGCTTGGAGGAGTCATTTCTGTCCTTCCACCATGGGGATCCAGGGCATGGAAATCAGAGCAGATCCTCATACCTGTCGAGCCATCTTGCTGGCTCTGTCTTATTTATCTTTTTAATTAAATATAAAAGGTGGACCTGGTATATATGTGTGATCTTGGCCCTTGGATAGTTGAAGCAGGAGGATTGCTAGTTCTAGATCAGCCTGGACTATACAAGTAATAAACTCCTAACCTTGTAAAAAATCTATTTAATATGTACTACAAAGGATAAGCTATGATATAATCATTGAGAAAAGAACAGACAACTCAGTTGATGAGTAAAACCTACTTATAAATCGGACTTAAACTAAGAAATGCAAATACCAATGTGTGATGCTAATAGGCATGTGACTGTGCTCGTAGCCTCAGTTTAGCCTCTTACAAACTACAGACATGCAAAACGTGTTTGCTCATCAGTAGGATAAATATCATATCTTTCTCAAGGTGTCTTTTATGAGAAGTGATTGAGATGGAGGGGCAATGAAGAAAACTACGTTTATTAAGCATCTGCCATATTCCAGACATGAACTACATACTTTACATGATAGTAATTAAACAAATGGTGGGCTCTATTCTCCCCTGCGCCTTCCACCCCTCTTCCTTTCTTTCACACCTAGGAATTGAACCTCACGCATGATAAGCTAGTGTCTCACCTATGGTAGATCCTCAGGCCTCTTTGACTTTCTGAGACAGGGTCTCACTGGCCACTCAGAACGGGCTTGAACTCCTGCTGAGGCCAGGGCAGGTCTCCGGCTCATGGTTGTCCCTATTTCCACCTCTAAAGAAGCTGGGATGACGCATTTGCCCCGCCAGGTCTGGCTGAACAATGTTTCTTACATTCTGGGTTATTTTATTTCTTAAGAGCGAAGTAACAATTGTAGGTAAAGCACACTAGGCTGAAGTAATGAAGAGGGCTGACCCGGAACACAGAGGCTGTTCCATGGAATCCTCCAGAATCCTGAAAACAAAGAGTCAGCATCGTAGCATGGACAGCCAGCATGGAAGGTTCTCAGTTGGTCACCGGCTTTGCAGAGGGGCATCTAGCATCATCGTGTTGTCCATGAGATTGTTTTTCTTTTTTTTTAAAAAGATGAAATGTGGGGAATGCAGGAAGGCTAGGAACATCACACAGGCTTCACTCTCCTCTACGAGCAAAGCATAAGAAGGCTGTGGAGTGAAGCCCACTGCCAGCCCTCGGGAATCCTCTCTCCCTTCTCAGGAGCGTCCATCCTGGTGGCACTCTGAGTGTGATAACTGCCCCAGCTCAAGTCTTTCCTACAGGCTGCTCCAGGGACCACCAGGGCCAAGGTGTGTCCATCCGGAAGTGCCGGTCAAGTCCAATGCCTATTTTCAATGCTTCTGTGCTAATTCATGTTTATATGTTCGATGGCCAGTTTAATAGTTTTGTTAGCACAGGGGAAGGAGGTTACTAACTCCTCATTTGACTCCAGAGTCACCAGAAGAACCTAGTAGTCTGATAGTTTCTGGATGCCCATATGTGGTTAAGAAGGCACAGCTTTCTCTCTCCCTCAGACTAGAATATTCTTTAGAGAATTTTTTTGTTGTTGTTCCTGTTGGCCTCTGTTGGGAACCAGAGAGCTTGGCTCAACACCCCCAGCTGAGCTTTTTGCACAGGTTTCTTGAGAGCAAAATATCCCGTGGCTTAGCTTGATTCCTACCTTCCTGCCCGGTGTGGTACGGACTTCCCAGGTGCCTGACCTATGACTATAATTGATTTTTCCTGTTCCCTTCCCTGGCCTCTAGTATATATATTGCTGGTCTCTCAGTAAAGCTTTGGCATCCTCCTTGCAGAATGGCCTGTGTCTGTGTTTTTTGTTAATCCCCCCAGGCCTACGCCCGATACTTGGTACCGTGGCAGCGCGGGCGCTGTCAGCCTCTTTCAGTTGCCTAGGACAGCTCTGGTATAAAAGTAAACACAAGAACATATGTTGAGTGACTCCACACCGCTAAAACTTGTGATGTCTTGGTTCTCGCATTCCTGAGAGTCCAGAAAAACTATACCTCACATTTTCTCTCTGTAAAATGGGAACAGAAACAACACTGCCCACTGCGTGGGACTCTGGTTCAGAGTAAGCTGGTAGGCCCTGAGACCGGTGTTTGTCTTGTCACATTTACTAGCCGTGCCTTGACTTCCTGGTGAAGAGTTAGTACAACCTCACCTCTCTCGGTCAACACCATTTAGGAGACTGATAGAAAGTTGCTAGGAACGTTTTCTGGAAAGTTCTATTTATAGAGACACACCTATAAATGGCCAAAGACAGTAACTATAAATAGCCTCCTTTGCATGTGAGGGTGAGACTGTGCTGGTACCTCTGTGACCTTCCCCCTCCCAAAGGACTTCATACTCCTGTTTGTTCTGGGACAGTACAAGCCACAGCCCATGTAAAGCATTTGATACAAACTGAATCCGGGAGCTTCCTGCTCAGCCGGGCCACGCATCTCCTGTTGCTTCCCGCCACTGGATGTTATTTACTCCAGTTGAGTAGGCGTAAACTACGTGCTATGTAAATTAATAGCAGTAGGTACAACAGTCTGGGAGTTGCACAAGACCTCAGTTCGTGAGAGAGATTATTGTGCAATCATTTCCCATAAATCTTCCTCTCCCACTTCCAAGTGTATGTCTGTCAACAAATCATCCCGCTCACCACACTAAGCCAGATCTGGCAGGGCCAAGGCAGCCACACGGCCCCATCTCTATCTCTGGATTTGGCAGCTTGACACTATCTGGCTGAATCCTCTGTGGAGGCTGCCTGGGATGCAGTTCCAGTCCTTCCTGGCCCTGCTTCCCCCCAACTCTGAGATCTTGCCACCAGGAGAGTTTTGGCGATTGGTAGGAGGTCTTCCTTGTTCCATGACGCCTCTTCCTCACTGCCTCGGCCGCCTTGCTTTTACAAGCTCTGTTCAGTGAGTGAGTTCTGAGGGCTAAAGCTGGCAAGCAAACAGCCTACGTTTCAACTTGTGGAAAATAGCAGCCTTTCCTCCCAGACCCATGTTTGGCAGTTGTTCTGTGGTTAGGCTAAGATGGAGTGCTTCCGTGGTTTGCAATACTACATGGGTTTCCACACACACACACACACACGACAGGGGTCCTAGCTTGGTACACTTACATTCACAAGTGTCTTCTATGTCCCAGAGCTTCCAAACATCCTGAAAAGACCCAGCTCAGGGAGGGGGCACCTCTTTCTCCAATGTTTGTTTCTCATTTGTTTTGAAGAACTGGTGTTCCCACCTTGATATTTACTCCTGTGCCCTAATTTGGCTCCTGCTCCACCATCCTGCCCCTTAGAAAGGCTCTTCTAAAAAGGTACAGGCAGAGTGTGGAAGTGTGTATTCACTGTGATGAGTCGATTGCTCAAAAAGCAGCATTGCAGGCCACACTGGAGTCTTTCTACTCATCCAGCCTTGGGAGACAAAGATGATGAAAGTCATAGACAAAGAACATTCTAGACTGAGCTCTGAGGGTCTGTCATGTTCTCAGGATTGGATACTTCATTTGCTGCTTCTCTCTAGAGATAATACCTCTCAGATTCTTAAGTGGTTTTTGTTTGTTTGTTTTTTGTTTTTTTCCCCCCAGGCAGGGTTTCTCTGTATAGCCCCTGGCTGTCCTGGAACTCACTCTGTAGACCAGTCTGGCCTCGAACTCAGAAATCTGCCTGCCTCTGCCTCCCAAGTGCTGGGATTACAGGCGTTGTGCCACCACACCCAGTCCAGATTCTTAAGTGTTAGAGATCTGCTTCCAGTTATTCTTTTTTTTAAAAAAGATTTATTTATTTTATATATGTGAATACACTGTCACTGTCTTCAGGCACACCAGAAGAGAGGGCATCAGATCCCATTACAGATGGTTGTGAGTTACCATGTGGTTGCTGGGATTTGAACTCAGGACATCCGGAAGAGCAGTCAGTGCTCTTAAGTGCTGAGCCATCTCTCCAGTCCCACTTCCAGTTATTCTTAACCCCGTTCAGCTGATCAGCAGCTCCCTGGACATGATTTGTATCAAACACTTTGTACCTGGCATTGTTAGTATTCTGTCTAAGCTCCACCCCACACTTACCTGGCAACAGCCAGGTATGCCCCGCCCCATAGACCTGGCCCACTATAAAAGGGGCTACTTGCCCCTCCTCTCTCTCTCATCACTCTCGCCTCTTGGCATTCTTACCTCTTTGCCGCTCTTGGGCTCTCTTCCCCTTCCTCCTCTCTCCACATGGTCATGGCTGGCCTCCACTCCTCCACTTCTCTACTCTCTCTCTCTCTCTCTCTCTCTCTCTCTCTCTCTCTCTCTCTGCCTTTCTAACTCCTGTCCTCATTGTCACAGAACAAGCAGGAATGTGAAGCCCCTTGTGGGGATGGTGGAAGGGGGCCACAGTGGTGACTAGGCAGGTCTTATCTGCACATGCTGAGGAGGCAATTTATACTTACTGTCTTTAGCCATTTAATTGTGTCATTATAAATAGAACTTTCCAGAAAAACCTTGCAAAAAAATTTTTTTTAAATCAGTCTCCTAAATGTCATTGACTGGCAGAAAGGTGAGTTTGTATTAACCTTTTACCAGAAGTCAAGCCGTGGCTGACAAATGAGACACGTGAGGTGTTAATGAGGTTGGGAGGTGAACGCCCATCTGACAGAAGGATAAACTAAACACTATTATATGGACGCTTTCACCAAATACCTGTCTCCTCCCCCACTCCCAGTGAGTGGCTTTGGCAAAGAGACTGGATAATTCAGGTGAGACGTGTTTGTATTCCGGTTGCTAAGGAGATGGAGAACCTGTTTGCTTAGCTCAAAGCATAGGCGTAATAGGTAAGTGTGCTGCCTTTTAGATCTGGGACCATTACCAAATCTCTGCATTTTTCTTCTCGAGGCATGCTGAGTCTATTTGTGGCGCGTTCCATTCTCTCAGATTTTCCTTATCTCCATCAGTTTTTACACCTGCAAAAATGTTAGCATTAAAAAAATATGAAATCCCATGGAGACTTCCCTGTGTTCGCTAGTCAAAGAATATCAGACAGCACCAGGGAAGGAGGAATTCATAGCTCGCTCCACTCCTAGCACTGGAACTGTGAGATGGGCAGAGACTGCCTCACCCAGGGGATTAGTGACCCCAAAGGACAAGGGACCAAAGAAGAGGGAAGCGGCTGCAGAAGGGTTATGTGAGAGGAGATTGGGAGCCCACGAGGAATACGCTCGCTCTGAGAGGAAAGAAAAACTGAAGCATGGATGTTGGTTTCGTTGGATGGTGGCCACTTATGTCCAAGATTGACAAATGCGAAAGTCGGGCCTGGGTGGGAGAGTAGGCAAGATGTTAAACACATCACTAAGGTTTCTTTAAAGCCACTCTCTGGATGGAAGATGTGACTGGCAGGATGGAAGGAAGCGGGGGGAACTTCCTTCCATCCTGCTCTGCGACTGCTCTGCATTTCCTGGGAGTGTACTTTATGTATTGGCCCTGCCAACTAATAAATCATTATAGAAGCTGGGTGGTGGCGGCGCACACCTTTAATACCAACCAGCACTTGGGAGGCAGAGGCAGGTGGATTTCTGAGTTCGAGTCCAGCCTGGTCTACAGAGTGAGTTCCAGGACAGCCAGGGCTACACACACACACACACACACAAAAAAAAAAAACCCAAAATAAACAAACAAACAAATAAATAAAATAAATAGATCATTATAGAGCTACAACTAGGTATAGGCACTGGGTGTCCAAACCCCAGTCCTCATGCCTGCATGGGAAGCACTTTACCAACTATACATGACTGTTCTCTGGGCTTCCTTACTTCAGTCATCTGGGTCACTCTCCTCTATCTGAGAATTCCTAGCCTGCATTACCTCAAGTTCTGTGGCCAATTTACCTGTTCGACTGTGGGACACAGCACCAATGTCAGCCGTCTGTTCTCTTAGGGTCCCGCAGAGGTAATGGCCAGATGAAAATTTATTAACAAATCAAGTTGTAAGCAACAGAACATTTTCTCTTTAGATTCCACATCAACCACAAAAATGAATAGGGATGAGTCCATGAAGACTATGCCCTGTTCTGTTCTCACATCGTCTTTGGTTTTAGACTATCATCTCCTGGAGAAGACATACTATCTTCCTCTGTGTGTGTGTGTTCCTCTGAGTGTGTGCATGTGTGGATGTGTCCAGAGCTCAATGCTGGCTGTCTTCCTTGTGTTATTTTCACCTTATGTGTTGAGACAGCGTCTCTCACTGAACCTTAAGCTCACCAAGTGTCTAGAGTACCTGACCAGTAAGCCCCAGGTCTCTTCCTGTCTCCACTCTCCAGGGCTGGGCTTGCAAGCATATGCCACCACACCCAGTGTCTTACATGGATGCCATGGGATGCTTAGGTCCCCACCTTGACAGGGCAAACATTTCCTCCATGGAACCATTTTCTTTGCCTCTTTGTCTGCAGTCTTTAATCTTGTTGCCCCTTGCACTTCAGCAGAGGAGGAGAAAATGTTCAAGGAAATGATATTATGCAGATGAATGGATCAAGAAGAGATAAATGTAGAACATTCTGATTGCATAAATGAGGTGCTGCCTAAAAGATGCAGATGAAGGGGCAGGCATCTCAATTCTCCTGAGAGAGAGAAATCAGGCTAGAAAGGGAGGAAGCCCAGGGGTGAGGCTATTGATGCAGAGGTGGACATCCTACGTGGCTCCACGGCAACCGAGGCTCTCCTCTAAGCCACCTGCCACAGGTGCCGTGCCTAGGAATGGCTGCTTCAGTCTTCCACTTAATTCATGAGCTTCACAAATGAATGCTCTAAGCTCATGTTCCCAGAACCCAGCTCAGCTCTTGATAGACAGGAGGTGTTCAAGTCTTTCTTGAAGTCCTCTATCAGCATCATGAGATACGATTTTAAATCCAACTCTTGCTTTTCCGGTGTGTTGGGAGAACTGGGTTCTGATGTTGCCATGTGGCCTTGGTGTCTGTTGGTAGAGTTCTTGTGCTTGCCTTTCGCCATCTGGTTATCTCTGGTGCTAATTGGTATTGCTGTCTCAGGCTAGAGTTTGTTCCTCCTGTGGGCCTGTAAGCCTATGTCCTTACTCCTCTGAGTTCAAAAGTGAAAGCACTGCTGGGAGATCTCTCTCTCTCTCTCTCTCTCTCTCTCTCTCTCTCTCTCTTTCTCCCCCCCCCCTCTTCTGGCAGGCTATACACAGAAGGTTGTGGAGTTTCCTGGCTCCCTGGTGCAAATGGCGGCAGGAGGACTTCTGTCCCAGCTGCTCCACTGATGTTATGCCCTGTGTGCTCCTAGCAGGTCCCCTCCAGAGAGAAGGTGGAGATCTCACCTCTGACAGAAGGTGTTCAATCACACAGCAGCTCGCTTAAAATCTGAAGGCAACAGGGGCCACTTGTGAGGCAGAGACAGCAGATAAAATAGCTTGACTTAGGATGATGGCTGCTCGTAGGGACATAGAGTCTCATAAGGATGAATGACATCCTGTCAGGTTCGAGCACTTAACCGTTACTGAACAGTGTGAATCAGAAGCCCAGAGTAGCCCCGGTTGGCTTGAGATCTAATTTTGAGAGGCCTTTGACAAGGAGTGGGAGAGAAAGAAGGTGGTCATGGGCTGAAGGACCATGTTACGGGTAGTCAGCATGAGATTAGGGATAGAGGATCTGAGGGAGCATCTATGAGAAGAAAGGATATGAACATAAACTAAGAGTGGTCTCAGTGAGGGGAAAAACAATGTTGCTTATTTTCATTGTTGTTTTTCCATTCTTTCATTCATAAGTCTGGAGGTCTTTATCTAGCATTGGGATGTGCAAGTGTCCATGCTAAATTCCGTTCCCCCTTAGCTGTAGGGCAGCAGACAGTGACCACATAACATAAACCTGCATGTGTTCACATTCCAACACTCTCTGTGTGCTTCTTGGAAATGTATTTAGCTTCCTAACACCCCAGTCTTTTCATTGGCTATTAACTGGCCGATCTCTTAGAGTTATTTTGAGAACTGCAGTAAGCTGATAAAGGCTGGATTTTGTAGAATAGAGATTTGTTCAGCAACTGCTTATGCACTGAGTCACAGGAGAATAGGAAACCAAGACAGAAGACCTATTCTCATCCTCCAGCATGACAAAGACAACTTAGGGAAGGCTTAGGGGTTTGAAAATAGGTCGTGATGTATTGTGGACTGGTGGAAGGGTGGTGTGAAAGATATAGCATTCAGACTTTAAGGGCATTTGGGAAATTCAAGGGAGATGTCATAAAGGAAATGGTAATCGAACTGGATTCTACAAGAGGTCGAAATTCAGATGAAAGGGGAAGACGGTGTATAATGGCACACCTGCATGCAGGGCTCTTATGCAGATGAACTGAGAACCCTAGGTATAGCTCCAGGGGCCAGTGCATACACGGTGAGGCACTCATCAGTGGTCTCCCTCCTGACTCCAGCTGTCCCCTGTAGATCACACGTAGCCCGAACCAGGAAATGAGGGCATATTTCAAAAAACATAAGGAGAAAGAGAAAACGGGGTCCCCGAGGACCTGGCATTTCAGACATGGTTGATGAGTGAGGGCAGAGAGCAAAGTGTCCACCCAGAGGCTGGTGAGGGTCACATGGGGTTACGGGGCAGAGACAAGAGGGTTCATTCCCCACATACTGAGGAAGGAAAGACTCGAGAATGAGTTTGGTCAGTTCAATCAAATATAACCAAAGCCACCAAATGGGAGAAGAGCAACAACAAAGCATCCTCCTCAGAGGTGCCCAAGGTGGCAGTGGTGGCTGCTGGACAAGGCCCAGGTCCCCCATGTCTGCCAAACTTTGTTCTCATTACATCTCCGTGTGCCATCTACATTAGAACATGCATGGGGAAAGCAGATCCTAGCGAGGTGGGAGGGCACAAATGCTTCCAAGCTCAAACCACCATGCCTTCTAAATACTTTGTGCCCTATCTGATGGGTCCCAGATTCACTCAGGAGAACCCCACTGCTGCAAAGTCCAGCTGTCCACCCCCAGAGTCAACCCCAGGGAGGAGCTTGGCAAGACATAAGAGAAGGCAAAACTGTAGCTAGGACTGGTCCTCACATTACCTGGTGGTACAATTTTCTTTAAAGATGACCTTAAACAACTCTGAATTCAAATATTTATAGGATTTGGATATATACTGGATATTGTTGTATTATATCCAGACAAATAGGTTCCGGTTTTAGAGTAAAGACCTTTGAGACCAGGTCATTTACAATTTCATAGGCATAGATCAGGAACACAGGAAAGCCTGCATGACCCATCTATGCCATTGCCTGAAATATTACGAGGATGCAGTCTTATACATGTGGAGGTCCAGCCAGCCTTTGATTACTTCCACTGCTCACACCTGTGCATCCAGACACTGGGTCTCTATGCTTGGTAACCAAGAGGTGGGGAGAGGTGTTTCGCTTGAAAGATCAACAGTCTGGAGGAGACAGACACAGAAGGCATTTCCTGTTTTCTTTTTGTGCCTCTTCTGTGCTTCCTAACTTAATGAATTTTCCAAAATCAAAAATTGAAATGGCGAATGGAATCTGAAGAACTACCCTAGCCAACAAAATGAGCTGACATGCCAACACCCTGTACCCTTTTGGCTGACCAGCAGACTCTGGGGGGCTTTGCTTACAGATGCTAGATGATTTCAATGTAATTTTGGTGGGAACAATAAAGGCAAAAGCCAGTGTTTGAAGAAGGAAAAGGAAGAGAAGAGGAAGAAAGGTTGAAAGAGAAGACACATTTTAGTTAACACAGCAAAGAGGGAGGAAAAGTTTTAGTTTATGTGTTGAGAGATTTGCTTGTCTTTTTGTTCGTTTTAATCATGGCCTGGGCCACATTCTTCATTTCTTGCTATTTGAACCTTCTGGTTGATCATCACATACCAGATTGGCATCATCTAACTACAGAGCAAAACATTTCACCCTTTACAGTTAAACAAAAACATCCTACTGTAAAATCCCCTTCAAGGTCACCACCTTGGATATCCTTTTGGATACCCTTTTTGAACCCCCAAGCTAAGGGCAAGTATCATCCTGTGATTAAGCAGCATCTCATGTGTCTCTTTCCCTGTAGACACCATGTTCTGTTTGTTCGGTAAATATGTAAACCCCCAGCTCCACCCCTTCTTTCCCCTATCACTGGCTTCAAGAGATCAGAGGCTGTTGGAGAGCTCATTCCCTGCACCCAGAGCACATCATACAACTTCATCCCTGTCTCAGAGAGAAGTAGGTCTTTAGAACATGGTAAGTAAAGGAATGCACGCACGAGTCAAGGAACAAATGATAGGAGAAAGCAGATCCTTCCGAGCCACTGAGTTATGGACTAATCACAGGCCAGCAAAGGTAGGACATCGTGCAAATACCACTTCACACCTTACTCCTCCCTTGCTCTTCCTTTTTGCTCCTTTTTTGCCTCTCTACCCATTCCTTCTACCTCTCTCTTGGGTATTAAACTAATATCATCAACAGCAGCCTAACACACATTGGATGTCCTCAAACCATGGGCAGCGGCATCTCTGTGGGCTGCACTGGGACAGCTCATGGTCCCTGCAGCATGTGGTTTTCATGTAATGGGAACATGTCGATTGGCAGGGTCTCAACTTGGAAGGCAAAGCCGTGCCTTGTTGTGTCTTCATATTCAGACCAATTTTTCATATACATCGAAGATAACAAGGCCTGTAAGTGGAGCCAGTTCAAGGGAGACCAACACTTCAGGCTGCCCTGGAGGCAGGAAGAATGCCCGGGTGGTGGGACTGTTTAGGAAAGAGCCTCTGTAATTGCTCTCCTGGAGAGCCACATTTGCACATCCCAGTTGTGTGGTGTCCGACTGAGCAAGTTAGCAAAACAAAGACAGATGGCAGATTAACTCCAACCCGCCCACCAGATGATGGCAGCCAATATGGAGGACTGAGGAAGAGCTTCCTGCAGTGTCTTTGCTAGATGCCACCTAGTGACTTTCCCAAGCACTGCAGTCTGGTTGCAGCATTCACTGGGTGTAAGACTACCAAGGATGGCCTGTTCTTGTTTGGAAAAAAAAAGGAGAGATACCAGGTTGGAGAAGCAGAAATTTACTTAGAAATGAAAATTAAACCTGTCTCTGTGTTGTAGACTTAGAGAAAAAGGATTTCTGTGTGTGTGTGTGTGTGTATGTGTGTGTGTGTTTGTTATGCTAGAATTCAATCTAGGCCCTTACACAAGCTAAAAATAAGGGAGTGTGGGAGAAAGAAAGTTAATCCTAAGAGACACCTTTCTCTCGGGAATACATGACTCAGAAGACTTCAGACAGCTTACACAACCCTAGAATGGAAAATATTGTCCTCTTAAGCATCACCTCCATAAGACTGTCAGAGACTCTTTGGACAATGGGAGATTGTAAAGTAGGCTCCAAGGCTCAGACCTGGGATCCTGTGGTCACTGCACATTGTTGGCTATAGCGTGAAGGAAAGAGAGGTAGTATTTGGGTTGTTATGAACAACATACATTAGGCTGTGAAATCTGCTAGTTTGTTTAATATCAGATATATAGTAAATTAAATGAGCTTCCTGTACTCCTAACAGATCTAAGCTGAAATGCACATAAAGTATATAGAAGAAATGGTGTTTTCTACCCAAAGGAGAGTGTCAGAATTGATTGCTGCTTTGCTGGGTTATGGCTTCCTTGTGTTAGTATTTCTCTCATGGGAGACACTGTATGACTAGACATTCACAATGCTATCATAGTAATTTAGGGCTTTGGAGGTCTGGAATATGTTGGAAGAACTTGGTGATAAGACCGTGACTATCCCTAACTGCAGATTTGATTAAAGTATTTTTATTTTCCCCTTTCTTGTTTGGAAAGTATTTATTTTGAGTACTCAATAATATGTCTGAAGCTAATCCTGTTCAGTGAATGAGCCCCAATCTCCCTGGGCTCACAGTCTCACGGGGGAATGACACATAGTGAACAAGATAAACAGTACAGGGAATAACGTGTACCAGGCGAGAAGCACCACTAGAAGCCATTGGCAGAGGAAGGGGAGGGGAGGAAGCACCTGACCCAGTGGAGCACAGAGCTGTGGGAGGACTGGAAGGGAGCTCCAGCAGGGACAGCAGCATGGTGACTCTGAGGAGAGAGAGGGCTTAACATGCTTGAGAATGAACAGAAGCACTGCTTGGAAGTTCATCTATCACTGTGTGTGCCCAATAGATTTAAGAAGCCTGGAAAGTCCTAAGGAGATTGCATCTGGTGATGTCTCCTGGAAGCCAGGCCCTAGTCTAGGATCAATGGACACAGATTAGTGATTAATTTTGGTGTCAAGCTGATTGGGTTTAGATGAACCGGGGATGTTAGTTAAGTATACTTCAATGTGTCTATGGGGTGTTTACAAGGAGGATTAAGTAAGGGGGAAGGGGAAGACCCTCCCTGAACGAGTGACCATACCCAGACTGGGGACCTTAAAGGGCCAGTCCAGGGAGGGCATCCTCTTTCTGTGCTTCCTGACCACCATGCAGTGAACTACTCCGCTGGACCCAAGCTCTTTACTGGTGATGGACTGGCACCTCTGAACCACAAGCCCAAACCACTCTAGATTCTTGATGTTCAGAAGATTTCCAGGTCCTCCTATGGTGCTGTAAACCCCTTCAGCTCCCCAGGCCCTTTCGCTAGCTCCCCCATTAGGGACCCTGTGCTCAGTTCAATGGCTGGCTGAGAGTGTCCCCCTCTGTATTTGTTATGCACTAGCAGAGCCTCCCAGGTGGCAGCTATATCCGGCTCCAGTCAGCAAGTTCTTGTGAGCATGGATAATAGTGTTGCCCCTCCAGTTAGAACAGTGCTTTGGGCATTAAGAAACAGAGGACTGACAGGCTTGGGTCATTAACAAAAAGAGTCAGAGCACACAGCAGAGGATAGAATGGACCCTCTAACTGGTTCAGAGCAGAGGGAGTGGGGACTTGGGAATGTGCAGAGATGGAGCTGGGAATGGGTCCTATGGACAGTCGGGGGTTAAAATCTCTCAGGTCTGAAGTGTGAGGACCGAGGTGTCAGGGTTAGGTCTTTGGTCCTATGATGAGTCAGAGGCCCTGTGACAGCAGAGATGAGCTGGGGAGGGAGGCAGGGTCAGGCATGCGGAAACTTTTTATCCCCCGGGGCTGCAGACATAACCGTCTCCAGTCATCTATTCCTTTCTGATGTAATCACCTGCTCCACCTACTTCCTAACAAAGAAAGGAAGTCTAAGTCTAAGTCTAAGTCACAGATGTGAAAGACAGAGACTGCATGGTTAGGGCAGAGCCTGGGGGGGGGAGCTTTAGACCCTCACAACCACCTTGGCTCTACTGCCTGTGCCATAGTCAGTGCCTGGGTCAAAGGACACGCACTGAGCACTGTCCTTTGTACCATGGCTATCGATGGAGATTCCTTCTCTTAGACACACTTTCTCTCATCAGGTTCTTTGTTCCTTCTAGAGTCTTTCTAGTTGTCTTTACTGACCTTTCCAATTCCTACCAACCATGCCAACCACCTTAAGCATCCAAGTGGTATTGCAACCAAATGCGCCCCGCCCTGTCTGCCTATTACTTGTTCTGAAAGTCTCCCATTGGACAGGGACTCATCTGTAGGCAGATCACACATTCTTAGCTCCTGGAAAGTGGGAAGGAATAGATCTTATCTGACCTCCCTTAATGAAAGGAGTTGTACTCTTCAAAAAGAGCCACCCTGTGTGTTGTATAGTACCACCCTCTAAGCCAAACAGCCAGCACCTTGATAAGAACAGTTGTGTCTGCTTGTAGAAGATCATCACAATTAGTTTTGTTGATTGTTGAGGATCCCACATAGAAGGAGGGGTGGGGACCCTAACCTGAGTATCCAGTTACTCCTCCCAATCAGTTACAAGTAAGTCATCCCCTAATTGTACTGTCCTAGGGAACTCCAGGGGGCCTAGAACAGTGGTTCTCAATCGGTAGGTCTTGACCTCTTGTGTGTATGGGGGTGGGGTGGGGAAGGGTGTTAAACAACTTTCACAGGAGTCACATATCAGATATTCACACTACAATTTGTAACCATTGCAAAAAACAGTTATGAAGTAGCAACAAAATAATTTTATGTTGGGGGGGGGTCACCAGGATTTGAGGAATTGTATTAAGAGTCTTAGCATTAGGAAGGCTGATAGCCACTGGCCTAGAGTATATAGACTGGGTGAAACTAGGGAAACTTTGGTGTAATTGGACTATGGCTTGTCACTGGGATTGTAGAGAGAGAGAGGGCTTGACATGGCTTAGTCCTCCCCTAGGAGAACATTCTTGTGACATCCTGTGAGCATCAGAAACTTCAGTGTCAAGTCAATTATGTTCCCTACTTAGTGGGTTTCTGCCAGCAGGATCTGCATGATAGATTATCTTGGAACTTTGTATAGACAATTAAAAATAAATAATGTGAAAGGATTGAGATCACACTCAGAAATACACTGTGTTTAGTTTCCTCAAAGTCTATTTTACCTTCTCACCATGATCAATAACACCTGCTTATGCCTATAGCATGGGGCCATTACGATGAATCGCAGAAGAGAGCAGCCTTGAATGTCAGGGAAGATGTGACTCTTGGACTCTAACTGCCTTTCAGAGCATCTTACAGGCTTTACCATCCTCAACCATAAGCCACAGATTGTCAGAGGCAAATGGCGGGGCTATTATAAGATTAACCTATGACATGCCGAACATCTGGTGCAGGACCTGCAAGGAGAGACACTTGGTCCTAACATCCAGCACTTTGATTGGCACATGTCCTCTCTTTAGATGTGTGGTGCCATACCTGAAGTGTTCTATTGTCCTTGTCATGTTCATGTGTCACCATTCTGATTTTGTAGCCCTCAGCTGTGCCTCCCTAAGGGAGAAAAGGGCTCTGTGGTTTTACCCAGTGCCTTCCTTGCGTGCTGCGATCCTGACCTACCAGGCAGGATGTGCTCACAGGTGCAAGAGTACTCCAAGTGTTGTGGGCTAGCGATTAGCTTTCTGATTGAATGAATTTCTTGCTTGTACTCCTTCCTGGTCAAAAGCCCGTGGCTGAGGAGGTCACAGGCCCTAGGGTAGAACTTGCTAATGTTATTTTGCTAAATGTTCATGCAGTCAAATCACCTTCTATATCTTTATGTTTATACCGGTAAACCTGGAGTGGTCCCAACCTTTGGTCATAGAAGTTTGTTTTTGTAGGCGACAGTAGTCAACAGAGAGTTGCCTGATAGGTCAAAGTGTTTGAGAATCAGAGACTGAACACTCAGCCATGAACATCTATATCAACCTTTCCTGCTGTGGCCAAAGCTCAGGAAACATCACGGGGGGAGGGGGGCGGGGGGGTGCAGAGGCTGTAGGAGCTGGAGGGTGGGGGGAGTGCTTCAAAATGCTGCCTTCTGGCTGTCGGCCTTGCGTACTCAGTACTCACGACAGCTCTCCTCACCGACACAAGACCCACAGACGTTCAAGGCAGCCCAAACCAGACCTCTGGCTGAGATGGGAAGATGATGTGCAAGTCCCACCCCTCACTCAGGAGCAGTTGGTAGTTGTGGGAGGAGGGAGGGTCACCCTTTTCAGAGGATGTAAGAGAAATAACTGTGATCTTTTTTTTTTTTTAAATTGTTATATGTAAGTACACTGTAGCTATTTTCAGACACACCAGAAGAGGGTGTCAGATCTCATTACAGATGGTTGTGAGCCACCATGTGGTTGCCGGGATTTGAACTCAGGACCTTCAGAAGAACAGTCACTGCTCTTAACCGCTGAGCCATCTCTCCAGCCAGAGGATGTAAGAAAGGCATTGGTAAGATTCCCATGCTCCAATGGGTGGCCCCAAATCCATGCATGTTTGGGCAGCACTAACCAGAATTAGTAGGTTATTAAAAGAAGAGAGAAAGAGAAAGAGAGAGAGAGAGAGAGAGAGAGAGAGACAGAGGAAGAGGAAGAGGAAAAGGAAGGAAGGAAGGAAGGAAGGAAGGAAGGAAGGAAAGAAGGAAGGAAAGACACAAGGCTGCTGAGGAAGGAGTAGAGATGATCATATTTTATTGTAGACATGTATGAAATTCTCAAGAAAATGTAAAAGCAACATTGAAACCTTAAGTGCAGACTGCAACTGCTTTTGTGTACACAGTCAGAGTGGCTTATATGTCCATTTGCTGCTCTCTGAGACTGTGTAAACACTGGAGGAAAGAGGTGCTTGCAGTTTTCCCCCGGCTCCCTGGGACTATGATGTCACAAAGCGGCATCAGCTGATGTTCCTTCTGCCAACGTTCAGCGGGAGACACGTATTCAGTGTGAAAGCTTGGGCTGTTCACAGATAAACCGTCGTAAGGCCCCGACTTACCATCAACTGTTGATGCTTGCTGCAAACGCTGGTGCTAAATGTGAGCAGGAGGCCTTGCTACATGGCTGCTGTGCAACCGATCCTTTCCTGTTTATAGTCGTGGTGATGGTGAATACAGGACTGTGTGCTGCGGGCAGCACTTCCATTTCTAAGAACATATGTCATATGCTCATTGAAGCATTCAAAGGTGCTTTTCATAACCTTCCAAGGCAAGGATCTGTAAAACTATACTAAATCAGGCTAGAAGATGGAGTAGGTAGTAAAATACTTTCTTTGCAAGCACGAGGAACTGAGTTCTGACCCTCAGTACCCATGTACAAAAGCCAGGCATGACTCTATGTACCTTATAGGCCCTGGGAGTCAGGATCCTTGTGAGGGAGCCTCGCTGGCCAGCCAGCGTAGCCTATTTGTAAGCTCTAAATTTGGTGAGAGACCTTGCCTCAAAAAGTAAGGTGGAGATAGACAGTAACCCAATGTTAACCTCTGGCCTCTGTACTTATATGGGTACACACACACACTCACACACACACACACACTCACACATACACACACAAGCACACACACAAACACACACACTTACACACACACACACACAAGCACACATGCACACAGATATACCATAAATAAAAACAAAATAGAGAGAGATGTGTCTTAACACAAAGAAACAAAGAAAAACATCAAGCACCATGCTTTCTACTGTTCCTATATACAATAATGTTGCACCCTTAGGATCTCTTAGTGTATTGGTTTCTTTCTCCTTCTTACATGGATACAGTCAAGAAAGTTACCGAGATGATTCAGAGGTAACCATGGTGAAGAAGACACAGCAATACCCGTCATGGTAAAGGCAGTTTTCTTGGTGGGTAACTGCAATAGGAAAGGGCCTGTGTGGAGAAGGAGGGGGCAGGTGTGCTCGTGGTGTCTGAACTGTGCCCCTCTTTCCTATTTTGAATCCTAACCCAAAAATATCTCAGAATGTGACTGCCTTTGGTGACAAAGCTTTACAGAGGTAACTGGGCTAAAATGATCTCAGTAAGGTGGTTTCTAATCCAGGAAGACTGGCATTCTTACAGGAATCCATTAGGACGCAGACCCACAGTAGGAAGGTATGCAGGCGCCAGGCAGAAGGGAGGTCTACAGAAGACACAGGCCTTCTTCTAGCTCTTCTGCTATCTCGGTTGCAAAGTCAGTCTTCAGAACAGCGGGAGAGCGTGAGACTCACAGCCACCCTCCCCACGCTTTGCTCCCGAAGCACACGCCCATCAGTAGAGTCGTGAGTGAGCATTTCAGAACCGACATCTCTACATCACGGAGAAAATTGTTACCTATCTCTAAAGCACTGTGTGCATGTATGTCGGTACTTTATATCATTTTTAAGCGCTCTGTACTTCTCTCCTACTGATTCACATTGAAGTTACTCAGGCACTTGGTGCCTGCATCCCTCAGAATCATACTTCATCACCCTTCTCTCAAAGGGAGGAGGCTTAAGGCAGGTGAAACTTAAGTTTGCCTTCCCAGACATTCCTAACAGCAGGTTAACAAAACAAAACAAAACAAAACAAAACAACAAAACAGGAAGCCATATTAATTTGCCTGCGGAGGAAGTCAGCAAAAGCCCGACTTTCCTTAAAATATATGGAGACAGGATTATATGAAACAAAATTCATTCGTGTTGCTTCTTCCACAGTTGGCTGCATTTGTTCAAGTGTGCTCAGCCGTGTAGACACCATTGCAATCAGGGTACAGATTATTCCTTACTTTCTCATATCTTTCTGCAGTTAGTTCCCCTGCCCCATCCAACCCTTGGTGAGCGCGGATCTGATTTTAATCCCCACGGTCAGAACACAAATGGATTCAGACAACCGTTTATGTTTGGCGGCTTTCGATCTGCGTTTTGATTCTAAAACCTCTGAATTTTTATATTTGGTGCCGACATATATGCTATTCGCACCGATTGCTGGCCGGTATATCCATGCTGGCTTTAATGTTGGGGTACACTTAAAGCTTATGAGTGAGTGAATCAATCCAGTTAAATTACTTAAATGTAACATAATAACTGGATAAAATAATAAAGATGGACCATTTTTCAAACTCTAATACGTTGCTGTTTGTTATAAAGGTATTAGTTGGAAGACACATCAAAAAAAAAAAGTCATTTTTAGGAGGTGGCCCAGCTGTTAAAAGCTTAGGCCCTACAAAGGACCCCAGTTTGGTTCATAGCGTCCAGGTCAGACAGCTCACCACTGCTTGTAAATGCAGCTCAAGTGAGTGCAGAGCCCTTTGGGTACCTGCATATACATTTTCACATCCATGCCAAATAATTAAAAAGGAAGTCAAAGTCAAAGAGACATTTACTATTGTCTTTGTTAGCGTTTCTAGTGCTGTGAAGAGACACCATAACCACAGCAACGCTTATAAAAGGGAAACATTGAACTGGAGTTATCATGGCAGGAAGGCGGAAGCATGGTGACACGCAGGCAGACATGGTGCTGGAGAAGGAGCTGAGAGCTCTACATCTTCATCCTAAGGCCAGAGGGGGAGGATAACTGTGAGCCGCTGATCCTGGACCTAAGTAAGCATCTGAGATGTCAAAGCCCGCCTCCACAGTGACGCACTTCCTCCTGTAAAGCCACGCCCACTCCAACCAGGCCACACTCCCTAGTAGCGCTACTCCTTATATGGGCCAAGCACTCAAACACTTGTGTCCACGGGGGCGGCCTTATCTATTCATAGCACCACAGCTAAGAGATAAGGAACAGGAAAGGATGAGCAGTAGCTCTGTCACTCCAACAGAGATGGGGGATTGCTTTCTTGGTAACCAAGACACAGCAACATTAGGTGCAAAATCAGTAGAAAACATTTGCGTATGTGGGTGAGCATACACAGGAGTGTGTGCAAGTGAAGCCGGAGGACAACCTTGGCTTTTGTTCCTCAGGATCTGTCTACCTTGTTTTTTAAGCAGGGTCCCTCAGCCGGTCTTGGAGCTTGCCAGTTAAGACTGCGCTGGATGTGCAATGTGTCTTAGAGAGCCACATTTCTCTGCCTTCCCGGTGTTGGGAGGACAAACACGAGCTGCCATACTGGTTTGGTTTGGTTTTTATTACACCGAGTACTGAGCCCAGGTCTGCATGCTTGTGTGGAAGGCGCTTTACCAATAGCTCTCACCCCAGCCCCTAGAAAGCATTTTTAATAACAGGCGTATCTAAATAGATCCTGTGACAGGCTCACTGGTGATGGATCTTTGAAATGTGCTGACTCTAAGGTTTAGCACGTTAAGGAGCAGGGCACTCTGAATAAGGAATATTAGCAGTAGTGGCTGTGGCCACTGACACTCAGACCCTGTGCCCAACAGTCGTTTTCAAGTGGAGTTATTTCTAGTTGCTTCTTTCCCTGGGCCATGACTCATCTTGGAATAGGTTTGATATAGAATAGGCCTGGTGTTCTTCTGCTAACCTGAAAAAAAATGTTCTGCATTTTCCACTAAAACCAGATTATGGAGAGATGATTGGAAGAGGAAGAGACCCCCCCTGGCTCCTCCCTCCTTCCTTACTGGGTCTTTTAATTTTTTGTTTAACTTCTGGACCCTATCCTGACTCATCCTGTATCGCTTTGCCTGAGACAGATCCAGCCGTTCCTCTCACAGTCCTCGGCCCACCTCTAACACTGCCCATATAATTATCACTTTATGACAATGTTTTTTTTTTATATATATCTATATGACCTTTGCTACATTTTCTTCTACACGAAGGCAGTTTCTTATCTCGTTATCCCTACATCCTAGTGTAAAGTAAACAACCATCAAGAAAGATATGCTAAAGCTAGTTGCCTCCTGCAAGTTACATTATGCCACGTGTCACAGAGCTACCCAATCAGAAGAGCGGAGACCTGATCTGTGCGGGCGAGGCTGGTCTGTTCTTACTTGCGTTCCAGGGCCTCAGGTTCCTATCCGTCTGCCAAGTTTGCAACCCCGATTCCTTCAGAGCCTTTTTGCTTGGTTTGACTGTAAACACCATCCCTGCTCTGACCCAGATCCGCTGCCTCTCCTTGTTCCTGCTTAGCTGGCAACCCTGGTGAAGAGCCAGGCGGGGCAAGCCGGCACTGCCGAGTCCCAGGGTGACACCCAATTCTCCTGGCTCTTCCGCTAGGCTCCTGGGAGGGGCAAGAAGAATCAGCACTCAGATGAGGGCCGGCTTGGGTATCTAAAGCATGGCTCCCAGAGAGCCTCGCAGAGGAGGAGGTGCAGACGCGGGGCAGAAAGGAGCCCAGGACGGAGCAGGTACTCTGGTTATGATGGCCGGCTGCCCCTATAGCTGTGTCCTCCATCTTGGTGGGATGGACAAGACTGGAAGCTGTACTGGCTGGTTGTGTGTGTCAACTTGACACAGGCTGGAGTTATCACAGAGAAAGGAGCTTCAGTTGGGGAAGTGCCTCCATGAGATCCAACTGTGGGACATTTTCTCAATTAGTGATCAAGGGGGGAGGGCCCCTTGTGGGTGGTGCCATCCCTGGGCTGGTAGTCTTGGGTTCTACAAGAGAGCAGGCTGAGCAAGCCAGGGGAAGCAAGCCAACATCCCTCCATGGCCTCTGCATCAGCTCCAGCTTCCTGACCTGCTTGAGTTCCAGTCCTGACTTCCTTTAGTGATGAACTGCAGCGTGGAAGTATAAGCAGAATAAACCCTTTCCTCCCAACTTGCTTCTTGGTCATGATGTTTGTACAGGAATAGACACCCTGAATAAGACAATTAAGGAAAGAGAAAAATAGGAAAGGTACATATAGGTAGCCTCTAAAAAGGTAAGATGATTTATACATACTTATACATATACACATACGTATACAAATACACATACACATACATATATCTCCAGTGAAGATTCTATTGCCTCCTGAGAATGGATCAAATAGTTGATCCCTTGCCTTAATCCCTAGCACCTGTGCATGTGAACTTATTTGTAAACAGTGTCCTTGATGGATTAATTAAATCAAAGGTATTTAAAGTATTTAGAATTTGCAATGAATTTTAAATCCAGGGACAGGTGTTCTTGTAAGAAAAGGGAAGGAGGGATTTTGGACAGGCATGCAGAGGCCAGAAGTTGTGGGAAGAGAAAACTGGAGCAAGGCATGACGCTGGCAGTCACCTTGTTTGTGGTACTTTTGTCATGGTAATGCTTGAAAAGTAAAGTAACTGCCCCACAATGATTTTTCAGACAAGTGGGAATGTAATGGACTGTTGGCTCCTAAAGAAGGTCATCAGAACCCTAGGGAATGACAGTAATGTTACCAGGGTTGGTAGAGTCAGACCCCAGGTCCTGGCAGCCCTGATAAGCAAGGCTTGACCATCCATCATCATTAGGCTAATGTGAGAGACAGAAAATTGGAAAATCAGAGAAAGGGGCTTTGATATTTGATATAGCCACATTAGAAAGAGAAATAAATAAGTAAAGCCAGTAACCCCAAGTCTATCCTCAGGATCCTCACACAGTTTCAGGCTTAAATGGAGGCCTAGAGGGATGCATAACAAAGCAGTCTTGGTCAAGGTGTAGTCCTGCACTGTCTCAGCTCCTGTCTCTCCTAAGTGATCTGGTATGTAGTCATCACTTTGTAAAGTGTTTTTCTGGGAGACAGCCCCTCTACCCAACACACACACACACACACACACACACACACACACACACCCTGAGCCCAGTGAAGCTGGCACTAGGGCCTTTTCCTTTTCCAGTAAGAAACTCCTGGGAAACTCCAATTCCTTTGGGTCCATGGTTGCAGTAAATCTGATTGCTGAAGTGGAGGTGGACACAAGTGTCTCTCTTAAAATCTCTCCATCCTTGTCAGTGGGATTACAATGAAGACATAAGGGAAGTGGTTGGTCCAGAGTCATGTAGAAATAGCTTTTGTTCTAAATGTCTGTTATTCAAGTAACTTTACCCCAAGGACATATCCACCATTTCCTGGAGAAGAAAGCATACAAAAATGGACAGAGCATTTCATCTGCAATGAAATGTTCACATGTGTATCATACCAGGTTCTCCATCAATCCTATTTCTTCATACATGGAGGCTCAGGGTGATTCAGAAGACCTCTGTGTAGTGCTTACCGTTGGCGAGGCTCTGTGGTAAGAATTTTTACAACGGATTCATTAAACTAGTAGCTCAGGGATCATAGCACTGAGGCTGACTTAAAGTCACCTAGTCAGGAAAATATCTGACCTTAACTTCTCCGTGGTTTTAGACTAAAGAATGTGGGTTTGAGTGATGCCCAGATCCCACCCTCACTCCGTAAGCTATACTCAAACTGATGAATTGCATTATGAACAGCAGGGACCCTGTGGCAATCCTGGCCAGCCCTGGCTCTTCTGTTTCATGCTAGCATGACAACGCTCCCTCAGCAGGCTTGATTCCTCCATGTTGCCAATGCCCCTTTGACAAGGACAGTCAATAGTGGTGTAGGCTTAGCTCTACCTTATCAGTCTCACATCTGTATATTTCCAGGCAGCTCCATCCACCCTCCCCCCTTCCCCCCTTCCCCAGGGTGTCCCACCTATGCTTGCTTGGTTATATAACTGGTTTTATTGTGTCAATAAATATTTGCCAAGCAGTTGTAGTATGCTTTTCAGTGTGTCTAGTCAGACCACAGACGGTGTCTAATTGAGAACAAGAAGCATTCTTATCCAGTAATAACATGATAATAACCCTCTTTTTCAAGAATTATTTTTTGTATGTCATTCATGGTGTAATCTTCCCCACACCTGCTACTCTGTGAGAAGACAAAGGGTCACTGATGTGGTTTGTATATGGCATCGATTATGAAACATCAAGTTAAATTTGATTCTGAATGTAACAGTGTTGGAAGGTAATGGACTCTTAACAGAGGTAGTGAGGTCTTGGGAACTCCAGCCTCATGAATAGGCGTGTGTCTGTTTTGAGAAGCTGAGTCAGGTCGCTGGAAAGTAGAATCGGTCTCTTTAGAGTCGTTGCACAGGGCTTGAGCAAGTTGGTATAAAGCAAGGTTGCTTCTGGCTTTCCTACCTCGTGCCTGCTCGCTTCCCCCCTGCTGTATCAGTGGTACCCGAGGCTCACACCAGAAGCAGGCGTGGATGTTTGGCTCATCTACTGTATGGTCCAGAACTGTGAGCCAATGTACACACTAATCGACACTGGTTGTCTCTGTGCAGGGTTTTCTCAATAGTACAGTGGCAAAATAGAGGATTAGAAAACATGCATAGCTTGGTTTTTAACATAGGTTGTATTACTAAGAGTGACCTGTGATCTTGGGTCAGTTACTTAGCTCTCTTATGCCTCAGTTTGCCCCATGAAACTCTCTCTCTCTCTCTCTCTCTCTCTCTCTCTCTCTCTCTCTCTCTTTCCCTTCCCTCCCTCATAGGATGTCACTGGGAATTAGAAAATGTGTGTAAAGAATTAGACACACGGGCAGGCCTGAAGTAAGAGCACTGTACAAGGAAGAGCAGAGAAGATGCTGGGGAGAACACTCAACTCCCCTTTGGGTCTCAGGCATTCATTCCCATGGCTTCAGAGAAGCTCACAGTAAAGATGGTTTGCTTAGACAAGGCGCACAAAGTCCTGAATGAGCTTAGATGCTTGCAGCCACTATAGGAGGCCCAGCTTCCCAGAGACTGTCCTCCACAGTAAAGGCCAGGAAGCCCACAGCATGCCCCTCTCAGTGTTGCCACGACTCAAGCTGTAATGACAAGGAGGATGCTGGGTTATACCTCAGGCCAACCCCCTCCCCCCAGCGGAGGTTGACAGGTTCAACGAGTAACAATTAGATTAATAATGTCACATTTACTGTTTGTTTCCAAATACGATATCCTTCAGTTTTGGTGGCAGTTCTCAGAAAGTTGATGATTCTTAGCAAACCATGAGTCTGGGTCAAAAAGTGTTTTATTTTTAAATAGCATAGCTGCAAACGGAATGACATTTGTGAATTATAGAGACTATCATTGTTTTATCTCAAATTATGAATATAAATATTTCTCATCTATAATCACATATATTTTATTGTGGGACTTAGAATATAAGATTATTGATGCAAATACACATTGTGATAAATAGTTATAACATTTCTATATACTTTTTTAAATCAATTTTTAATGACTGAAATAAAAATCTTTTTAACATTGAACGGACTTGGCATGAATCTCAATGGTACAGCGTTTTCTTAATATGAGCAGATCCTTGAGCTCCGTCTGGCATTAACAAGAAGTCTAACACATAAACATTTACTTTCATTTTTGGTAACTCCAAGACACTTGGCATTTAAGTGGCTCTTCATGCATTACAAACGTGCAGAAATGACATTACCAGAGAGTGACATATGAAGACAGTTTTTAATCTGTATGTATCTGTGATTGTATGTATGATGAATGTGAATATGTCCATGTTTTCATTCATTAATCTTATTGAATCTAAATGAGAGAATTGATACAAAATATAATTGAGTAGAGCTGCTCATGGGCATATCCTGGGACTCATTGATTAGATCTGGATTGGAGAGAAAAATAATGAAATTCAGATAAGATTACATACATCACGTGGAGATATTATAGATATTGAAAACTGCATATATTCTGATGAATGAAAATATTAAACTGACTTATTATATTCATAGTGATGCATTTCTCAGTCACCTCCAGGGAAGTTTCTATTTACAGAAGATAGATGGTGATTGATACAGAGGCCCACTACTAGCCAAGGTTCAGAGAATAAAACCCTGTGGAACGGAACACCTACACTGCAGCTCCTCCTCCCAAGGCTCAGGGATCACTGTGGAAGAGAGTGTGCAGACTCTTAAGGACCAGAGGAGGCATAGGGATACGAGGAAACTGTATCTGATGGACACAGCAAGACAGCTGCACATATGAACTCATAGTGGTAATGACACCATGCGCAAACACCATACAAGATCCAGCCGGCCCAAATCTCAGCGTGGACACACTACGGACAAGGACACAAACTAGCCGAGGTGCTGTTGGCCGCTGATAGCTGCTGGAAGAGGGAGATCTGAGGTTCTTAACGAGTGTGGTCCCTGGTGGGTAGACTGCTCCGGTGGAAGGCAGCATCCACCAATAAATGAGCATCCCAAATTGGACTGGATGGGGGGGGGCACAAGAAGGCAGTCACAGTGTTGGGTGGGTGAGGGGGTGGGTCTGGGAGGAGTTTGGGGAAAAGGTAAATATGATCAAACTCATTGTACAAAACTCTCCGAGATATAGTTAAAAAAAAAGGAAACTGTACATAGCTGTGTGCCTAGCACACTGTTCACGGCATAGACCATTTACAAAGCAGAGATTACATGGGACAAGGTCTTTGCGTATGTTTGGCCTGTGGACGGTGCTCAGCCCCTGAGCTCGAGGCTGCTGGGTCTTAGGGCAGCGGCACGCTCTCCTCATGGCCCCGTTCTTCTTCCCTGGCCACCCATTGCGCCTTCCCTCGGCTGATCCCAATATATACAGCTTTCATCAGATTCCACTGCTTTTGATTTTCTTGTTTGTTTGAGGTGCTAGACAGGCAAGTCAGGGCCTTGCACGCACCGGGCAAGTACTGTACCACATGGCTACCTCAGAATGTCTGCGCCACGGAGTCTGGCAGGAGGAGATTTCATTCGTTGTCATGTCTTTTCATCTTTTCCTTCCCAGGAATTTTGTTGGCTTTCCAGTCAAGTAACCCTTCCTTGGGGAACATACGTGGTGCTCAGACTTCTCTGCTTTCACCAGAAGCCTTCTAGAAACCTCTGTCCATGTCTCTCAGTGTTTTCCTGGTCAGGAGCAGTGAGCAAGGCATGCACCAAATCACATTTCTGGATGGAAACCTTGAAGCAACTCCAAACGGTGGTTTCCTGGCCATCAATACAAACTTATATGACCCGGTTTGTGTTGTAAGTTTGTGGTATCTTCCTTCTGCTGGAAGATTACAGTAGATTGAGGGAGAGATTTGTGTTTTGAAGCTTCGCAGGTGTTCACCCCAGTTGTGAGGCTACTTTTTATGAAGGCCACACAATGGGAAGGGACTCTGGTAGATCTGTGTGACATGCCTCTGGGCTTGAAGATAACTTTAAGAGATTAGGAGTAAAGAACAGACTGTGGTTCACTCCTTTGCTTTTTAGTGAGGCAGGATCTTATTCCTGTAGCCCACCCAGGTTGGCCTTGAACTCGCAATCCTCTTGTCTCAGCCTCTGAATAATGAAGGATTTTGTTTCCTTGTGGTGTTAGAGATCCAACTCAGGACCTCATATGGTCAGTACACTCTCCATCGAGTTATGCTTCTAAACTTTGCATCAATTCACTGTCTGTCTGTTTCTGTCTCTCTGTCTCTGTCTGTCTGTTTCTCTCTCTCTCTCTCTCTCTCTCTCTCTCTCTCTCTCTCTCTCTCTCTCTGTGTGTCTGTGTGTGTGTGTGTGAATGTGTGAACATCAGAGGATAGCTTGGAAGAAACAGTTCTTTCTTTCCACCCTGTAAGCCACAGGGATAAAACTCAGGTCTTCAGGCTTCTGGCAACTGTTACCTGCTGAGCCATCTGGTTTGCTCTGTGTTGGTATTTTAATCTTTTTTTAGTATAAAAATATATATTGATGCAAAGACTATAAGGAAAATATTGAATATTATTGGAAATCCCCCTCCTCCCTCAAAATGTTGCTTTGTGAAAATACCACTTTTCTTTACTAGGGGAAATACATATTTTGAGATTTAGGAAGTTACACCAAAGGGTTTCCCATCCTTTCATCAATGGGAGGCATAGCTTAGTGTGTTACATCTGGTGAATGGGACTGTGGAGTTGGCTTCATCCCTACTCTGCCTGCCCAGCCAAGCAGGAGTCAAGGACCATTGGAAATGGCCTCACTCTGCAGCTCTTCCCATTGGTTGGCTCACAGTTCACCCCATCTCCTTAGCAGAATGACTGTACCATGGGATCTGGCAGTTGCAACATCTACTTTGCCTCAAAAGCTCTTTCTTCCTTCTGGGGAGTTCCATTCTTCCTCCCTTAGTTTGGTGTCCGATCTTACCACAACTTTAATTACTAGTCTTCTACGGTGAACTAGGGAGATGGTCTCTCACACCATGACTCCATCCATTCAGTGATGGATGAACAATCCAGCTCTTCATAGCCAACTCCCCAAACAAGCATCGAACCTCAAAGCACGAGTAAAACGTGGCATGTCTCCCCTGTTTTGCTCCGTACACAATATTGTCCCTTCACTTGAAGCCTGAGAAAACTCTCTGATGCCTTCTTCTGACTCACAAAGCATTTACTTAGTCACCTAAAGACAGATCATAATTGTGGAAGAGGCATCATCAGGGTTGCTTAGCAACAAATATGTTTTATTAGGAACAAGCTTGTGTGGGGATGGTACCCTTCCTTGTTCTCTAAGGGTCTGTGATTTTGGGTTGATAGACTTACTAGCTAAATTGCAACACAAGATTTTCTTTTTATGCTTGTTGGAAGATTGGGAAGTAAAGAGAAGGGAATAAAAGAAAGAAAAGGGAGGGGAAGGAAGGGGAGGGGAGGGGAGGAGAGGGGAGGGGAGAGGAAGGGAAGGGAAGGGAAGGGAAGGGAAGGGAAGGGAAGGGAAGGGAAGGGAAGGGAAGGGAAGGGAAGGGAAGGGAAGGGAAGGGAAGGGAAGGGAAGGGAAGGGAAGGGAAGGGAAGGGAAGGGAAGGGAAGGGAAGGGACTCAAGACTCTCTGACAAGTATAGATAAGGCACTTATATGCATCCAGGGGACCTTGCTTCTTCTGTCACAAATGTTCTAATTAGGAAACCCGAGTCTCATCTTGGCTATATATTCTTTGCCCTGCAAAGGTTTCGTGATGCTCTTAATCAGGACATAGGAAATGCCCAGAGAAAGAGGTGGGGAGAAGGCCCAGTCATGTGAAATGCTTGCTGCACAGCATGAGGACTGAGTTTCATTCCCAGTAGTCATGTAAAAAGCCAGGCATAGCAGCACACGCTTGTAATTACAGCACTGGAGAGGCAGAGACAGGTGAATCCCTGGGCCTACTGGTCAGCCAATCTCAGTGAACTGCTGAGTTCCAGGGTCAGAACATCTCAAACACTGAGATGGAGAAACAACTTAGAAAGACACCTGGAATTGACCTCTGTTCTCTACTTACAGGCACAAGTACTTCCACATGTGAACACAGACACACATATAATAAAGGATATAGATTTGATCTGTTAGCTAAGGACTTAACATCTCATAGCGGCTAATCAACTCAGGAAGATGGGTATCTGAATTACCACTTCATGACTCAAGGCATTGCAGATTCCAAGGTCATATAAAGCATCTAGATTAGTATTTACGCTCATAGAATTATGAAGACAAATAGTAACACTACCTGTGTAAGGGGGAAAGAGATATCCATTGACATTTATTAAATGGTTGCTATGTGGTAGTCACCATTTCAAAGCATTTTGCACACAAAAATAACTTTGATTGCTTTAACTATCCATAAAGATGAGAAGCAAAGACAGATTCGGAAATAATGCTATCTAAAAATAGTGGGGAGTGCATTTGGATCTTGGCATTCACCACACACAATCTGTTATACTATCTAGGTTCCCACATGACCATGACCATGAGGGAATTATGGCCCCCAAGAATACCCCTTAGCAAAAGGAGAAAGCTTAGCTAACATTTGTAATGAAAATTTCCTAGGTTTTAAGTTGGTGCCAATAAAAAAGCAGGGGTGGGGTGGTGTGGGGTGGTGGTGGTGGTGGTGGTTTTGTTTTTCAGTTTGTTGTTTTTCAAAGAATCCAATAATTGTACGTGGGCCGAGTGCAGTGGAGGATGGCTTTCTTTTAGACTCAAGTCCTTAAGTCATTGTTTCACATGTGACTTGGTTCACGTGGGCTAAACCTGGACATAGGAAGTGAAAAATGTAAATAGGAACCCACATCAGTTCCACTTTGGGAGATGCCATTTAAGGAAACTTTATGATATTGCGTTCTAGGCTTAACTAATTTTGTCAAAAGCCTAGGGGTGATATGTAAAAGCATCTAGATTGGCAAGCTCAGGCCGGAGTACCACAGTCATAGAGATTTTCAGCCAGCTATGCTGTGTGTGATATGTGGTCAGTAGGCCTCCCGTGAGCTGTAATGCTCAGCCTCTCAGTCCTCAGTGGAGCAAGTAGTGTCTTAGCCCAAAGATGCATTTTCCTTTGGATAAGCTCCACGTGGTTTATTTTTATGTAATGTGGGTGGTTGTGACCTAATCTTTCTTCTTCTTTTTCTTCAACAATAGTGGTTTTAACTACTTTGAATGTGTGTGTGTGTGTGTGTGTGTGCATGCTCTTGAGTATGGTGTGACACAAATGTGGCAGTCCGAGGATTAGTTGTGGAGTCAGTTTAATCCCTCCATCACATGGGTCCTAGAGATCAACCTCAGGCCGTCTGGTTGGGTGGCATGTCTTCACATGAGTCCTTTGATAGAAAGATTATCTTTCCTTGTTGATCACCCGGTTTTCCCATCTTATTAATGTATCTTTCCATTTAAGACAAATTGCTTAATTTCATTCATCCACTCTAGTTATTTTCCCGATCTGATCAATTTGATTCTATTTTTGTTTCAATTCATGTGCTCTATGATTTGTTATTTGTGTGTAAAGGTCCTTAGTAAAGGGGCATGAAACCCAGGTGACCAACTCACCTGACTGCCTAGGAAATTTCTAGTTATGGCATCTACAATCCTGTTTCTCTGTAACCCTGTGGGGCCTGGTCAAACTGGGGTGGTTGTCACCAAAGGTCTAGTATAGGCAGGATTAATCCTTACACACAAAATGAAAACACTTCCTCATATGGATAGGCTATGTAGAGAATAATGAACCAGGAGAGACCTTTGGCTTCCTGTGCATAGGTAGATATGAAAGCAAGGAAGGGCTGGGTTCCCACATAAAATTATGTGGATCTAACAAAATTCAAGAAAATCTACTGAAAAGAGGTGAGTGGCTGGGAGAAGACTTATAACCCAGAAAAAAAAATCCCAGGTCCCTTTTGAGCATATTCCTCTAACAAAAGAACATCAGCTTCTACTAGGTACATAGGTTTCACATAACTGAAATCTGCCATTTTGAGGAGAATAAAAATTAATACAAACAATACAAGTGTAATTATATATTTGTTTCTCAAGACTAAAGAGCAAATTCCAAATTTATAATTCACTAAGTTGTAATGCTGTGATCACATGAGAGAGACTCTTGTTCCTTAACTGCCCTTCCTTAACAATCACACTTTCTGCTACTGTCCACCTTTATTCAGTTTTCTACTCCCACATTCTAAATAGCACATCTAGCTTAAATAACAGTGAGAGGACGTGGCTATAACTGAGGGGGATTTGTATTAGTCAGGATTCTTCTGACAGAACCAATAGGATACTCTATTTATCTATCTATCTATCTATCTATCTATCTATCTATCTATCTATCTATCTATCATTTATCTATTATCTATTTGTAATTCATCTCCCCAATTATTTGTTCATTTTTCGTTTATCTGCCTGTCAATCAATTGGTTAATCAGCTGATTGGTATATACAAGGGATTCACTCCAGGACTTGGCTCATGTAATTGTAAAGATTTTAAAAATCCCACTCACACCATCTTCAAGTTAGAGGAGCAAGGGAGCTGCTGGTGTAATTCACTCTAAGGCCCAAGGATCTGGGTAGCTTCTGGTATATTTGCTGCAAGTAGAGAATCTAGGGAGCTCCTGGTATGTGCACTGGAGGCTGAGAATCTGGGCCGCTTCTGGTGTGTGCTGAACTCCAAAGACCTGAGAGGTATGCTGTCTAGAAGACAGTGGTTCTCCAAGTTCCAGAAGGGTGGAATTTGAACTGGTGCCATAGGAAAATCACTGTCAAAATACTTCGAGGCTGTAAGAAGTCAGGGCAGGGTGGATGAAACTAAGCAGGTGCCCTTGGACAAGTATCTGGCCCTTCCTCTCTCTGGGTCTCCATCTTCAAAGGGAAAGGTTGAGACGACATGAGCCTGAAGGTTCCTCATGAATTCTAGAACGCCAGACCTTTCTAGGGATTGGATAGGAAGAGAAATAGTTACAGAATCCAACACTGGAAGTCTTTGGCATATAAATCTATGGAACTGGTCAGAAGTCATGACACAATCTAGGCTTATGTTTCAGGTGTAATGTACCAAAGATTAAAGCACTGATAGAAATTATCCTCAAAGTTTTCATCAAAGAAGTCCTACTTCTCACACCAGAAGCCTTTATAACTACAAGACACTGTTACATAGAAAGAGCTCAGAGACGGGGAAGAACATCATAGTATTGGTTGGATCCTCAGACAGTACAGATGCAGAAGCAGTTTTGATCGCTCCTGTCTGGCTGATCAGTTCTGAGTTTGCAAGAAGGTAAGGTCACAGAGCTGAGTGTCTGGGGCTGACCAGTTAGGATCCTATAATCTACCAGGGGTATATCAACTGGTGTCAGCTTGCTGGTCTTCTTTAGGCAACCACATCCAACACAACTTCTCAGTGGAGTCCTGTCTCAGAGCAGCCATGTCAGACATGGGAGGCCTGGGTTGGGAGGATTAGCAACCCATCCTGGGCTCACCAGGTTGGAATGGAGCCTGCAGAGTTGCTGCTGTGGTTTGCCTGCTCTAGAGAGACATCCCTTTAGCACCATCAGAAAGCTGCCACTATAGATTAGGGGGAGCCTGGTCAGTTTGTTTGCTGATTCTCCTAGGGCTGAATCCAAATCATGTTTGTTTCCCAAAGGATTCTAACTCTGAACTTTGGTAGTCTGGGTGGCTGAGATGGGCACTGAAACAGAATCTATGAAAACTACCATACGTTGTGACATGAATCTGAGTGCCATTGTACTATCTTTTTTATTGCTGTTTAATGTCCCCACATGCATATTATTATTCCAAAAACAAATCTGTTAGATAATATATTATCTAATAATATTCTCACATATTTGGTTTTAGCATGAACTTTCTTATTACTGACATGGGTGTGATTTCATTGTTTCTGGATAAGCCAGTTTAGAAGACCAACTTCTGAAGAACATTCTAGGCCAATTCCTCTGATCTGTTTAGTATTGTAATTGAGGGACCCAACTCTGAACTCATTTTGACATACTCATTTGGGCATTCTCTGGTTACTAGGGAGCATACAGAATCTCCCAGAAGCAGACAAAGTGAAGCCCATCATTCTGATCCTAGCAACTCAGACTAGATGGTCAGAGCTCTTGGGTCACTCCGACTTCACATATCATTTCAAGGCTTGAGCGAGCTGACATCAGGAGCAAATCCTTCATACCACATTGCCACATTTCTCACTGAGTCTCCAAGGACCTTGTGGGCTCTACTTTGGGGTATCCCAGCAAGACTAAGATCAAAAGATCATCCACTATTTTCTCTCATTTCAAGCAGAACTCATCATTGGAGGTGCTGTTGACATAAGATGGAGAGAAGGTTGGGGACGATAACAGTTATTACTGATCATGTATCACGTTCACTCTTCCCTCCCCACTGTGACAGACATCACTGGCACCTGGGTTGGAAGAACCAGGTCCCAGTAATCTCCAGTAGGTGCTCCCTCTGACTGTGCGATGGTATGAAGATCCAGCACAGGAGCATTGCCTCTTTGGTGAAGGGGAACTTCATTCCCTTTTGCCTCTGGTATGTTAGCTGTTGCCAAGATCCTGAAGGTGCTGGGGTGGGGGGTCTCATTATATTTGGGAGGCTCTGGATCCCCTCTGCCCTTGGAACCTGGCCTTAGATTGGCCCTGAATGACGAGCAAGGCCCTCCAAGGGCCACTGTCAGCACTCCCCCGGATGACTACTACACATGGGAGGAGTCAGGGTGTGGGGTCCTGTTCTGACTCTGTCATCCTGGGCCCCAGCCTCAGTGGTTTCATAACAGAAGAAAGCTAAGCTTCAAGCACGTTGCTAGGCTGTGGCTATTTATTTTTATAAACGAACCCAGGCTTAATTTAGAAAGCTGCTTTTGCTTTTGCTTTCTTCTTCCCAGCCTCGGCTGGCTGTCTGGCACTGTCAGAGAATCTCATTTCTGACCCAACAAGAGCTCGTGGGTGGATAGGGGCAGCAAAGAGCTTGGCAGAAGGCCGATGCCAGCCAGGCTGCATCGCAGGGAGACAGAGACACGTGGCTGTGCCACTAGTGTCCTATTCTGCTTCCCTGTGAGCTTCATTTGTGACACCTACATAGTCCTCGCTTGGAATAGCAGGGTAAAAAGCAGCCCTGACGCGCACGGCTCCTTTGATGAGCTACACACCAGCATACAGCAGAACAGAAGGCTTTGGGAAAGAGGGTCCCATCAGGCGCCAGAACAGGTGACACCAACGATCACCATTCTTTGGAGGTGGCTATTTTAATAGAGCCTATTTACAGTGGCTATTTAGATGTGCAAGTATTTTGATTTGGGTCAAACGTTTAGCTGATAGATGCCATTTTTTAAAAAAGCCAGTGAATAAAATGGACATTTTATATTCCATTTGTGCTTCTCACTGAAGCTTGGTCTCCACTAATTGTCAATCCCTATGTTCAGGAGTCAAGGGTATATATAGCCCAGGAACAGGGGGAGGGAATGTGTGGTAGAACTCCAAAATCAATGAATATCAAGAACCAGGTAATGGTTAAAACGATGTAAGTTGGAACAGGGGTAACGTGCCTGTTGGATCAGAGCATATCCGGCCCACGGGAAGACGGGAGCCTAGAAAGTAAAAGGAACAGAGCCAATCAGATCAGCCAGTGAGGGAAGAGATAGATGAAATGGTGAGAAAATGGTTACAAAAGAGTCAGTGAGTATATGTTTTGGCTTCACCTGTTCTGAGTTTGTGACATCAAAATACCGCATCATAAAAGTTTTGTAAAAATAACCAAGCAAAGAGGCTGTTTAGGAGTCAGAACTTGTTTTGGCTCTTCTAGCATGCCTGAGTCAGAAATGTCTACACATTTCACTTCAGGGCTTCTTGGAGCCTCAGTTTCCCCATAAAAAGTGACCTTCCTGTTTTCCAGCCTTTTGTTCTCCTTCCAAGTGACGTGACGGGGGGTGGGGGGGGTGAGCGAGCAGCTTGAAAAGCGCCCCAGGCCACCCTGAGAAAGATGCTTGCGTGAATGATGGATCTTCGAATAGATGAGTCCTCTCTGACTCAAGGATCACAACACTGAGGCAGTGGCTATGACTGCCTTGTGATTCATCCCGTGTTGCCATTGGCTGGAGTGGTGGTATGCCCTCTGACTTTGCTCTAGCAAGTGTGGCGCCTAAGTCTCTTTACGCAAGTTCTGTGGATCAAGGAGCTTGAGGGAATTAGTTTTGAAGCGCTAGGATAACCAGCGTTTCAAACTTATCTGGAGTTTTACCCTACAAGGAACAGTGGTGGCCTGGTTGTGGACAATTATTGGTGTCCTTTGCCAGATTATTCTGCAGTTTGTCAAACTTGGTGCCACACTTGATGCCCTGGAGGCAGTTTCAGTGTGATTAAAGGCGGAGCTAAGAGAATATTTTCTTTAGCCAATTTCTGCACGTCTAGACTAGGCTGTTCAAAAGAAGAGCCTTGCAAAATGAAGCCCTGCTGACTAGGGCGAAATCTTTAAGATTCAAGCAAGATGGCAGAAAGCTGAGGCCACCCTGGCTCCCACGGGGCAGGGACGGTCTTCTCCGTCTTGGAATGCTGTCAAAGACCCAGCCCCACTGGGGACATCCACTCATCCCTATTTCTATGAACAAAGGTGCCACCTACCCTGGTACATTTAGTCTTTGTTCCTGGCCCTGTTCCCTTTCTTTATTGTTGCCCTGTCTTCGCCTTTTGAAGTTCTTCTGGCTTCTTGCCTCTGGCATCCTGTTTGGATCTCCCTGCCCCGTATTGACGTATAAGAGCCAAGAACAGCCTTGTTGAACCTAGCATTTGGCTCGGAAGAAAGAGAGGGAAATGGCGTCTCTCCTTGACTGCTCTTTAGGTTGATGTGGGGATTTATTCTGTGAGCAGTTTGGCATTTCCTTCAAGCCCCTCCCCTACCAACAATGGGTTTATATCTACTTTGCCTTTATTTTTATCTATAAGGTGATGAGAGATTTTCTTTCTGATTCTGTACAGACAGGGCTCAGCATCCCCAACCACCTCGCCTGGGCCCACGCTGCACACTACAATGGCTGTTGGTACCACTGTGACAGCTTTGAGGATCATCTCCTCTGTCTGATTATTCCATAAACCTCGAGCCCTCTCCAGATCAGACAGTGTTTGAAGGCTTGGGCACTGTCTTTGGTCCTCCCTCATCATGAGAGTATGCCTGGTTTAGCTGCAGACAGATGCTAACCACCTGTATCTCTGGAGACACCTGTGACACATGCTAACCACATGGCTGGTACCCTTCTGGTTTCCTAGTAATAGTTCAGGGAAGGTGTGCTGTTCTTGTCACCACTGTGTGTGGCAAGTCCAGAAGCTGTTGCTTGTCAGAGTCCAGAGGGACCAGCACACACTGGGAAGTGGGAAAGCCTGCTCTGGGGGCAAATGGATTTCTTGTGAGCTTCAGAGTGGTCTGGTCCCCCCACTCATTCTGACCCGACTTATTGTTAACAGATGTCTGGTGTCTCTTAGGCTAGAGGATGTTCTGTGGACAGAGTGATGTGACAGGGTAACCCGATGCCTCCAGATATCAGCAAGAGCCAGTGAGGGATAAAAAGTGAAACTTTGAAAAGTGACCAGAAAGATTCCTGTCGTAGGACCTGAAACTAATGCCTGAGTCCAGGGGTGGGCAGGAGAAGGCTCTGTGAGGAACACCCCCTTAGGGGTGCAAGTGCTTCTGGGTATACAAACTCAGTCTGAGAGGTAAAGTACATTTCTTAGCATCATCTAAACAAAATGCTCCAATTTGACACCAGACACTTCTAAATTCCTGGATTCTGCCGCATAGCTTGCGATTGTCCTTGGTCCTCGTTATTCTACCTTAAGCAGGAGCAGCCAATGGGCAGGGTCAGAAGCTGGCAAGGATTTACACCAGAGTGGTTAGACACCCAGAGGCTCTTTCCACTTGTTCCTGTGGCAAAGCAAAGTTGCCTTGCCCAGAATGGCTGAAATCACCTGGGGGCTCAAGGTTTAAGGCTGTTGCTGGGGGGTACAAATGAGAGAAGTGTCTGAATTGTGTACCTGCGCCTGTACACACATACGTGCTGGAACACACACACACACACACACACACACAGATACACAGACACACACACACACACACACACACACACACACACACACACACGAGATGAAGCTGTCTCAGCTGTAATGGCTGGGACAGACTGCTCTATTGGAGCAGATCTCTCTGGATCTCATGAGCAGCTTCTGCACCCAGTCAGTCAGGTAGCTCTCTCTGGCCTGTCCAGGTGTTTGCTTGAGCCCCTTTCATGCAGGATGAACCCTGAGTTAATGATGTACCACTGAGGGATGGTACAGGTGAAATGTATTCTGCTTTCCTGATGATCAATACCTTAGAGATGTGTTTGACCTCTCTAAGGGGGTTTCTTCTGGGAGTGCTTTCACAGACAGTTCTCACCTTCACTGTCTTCTGTCTTGCTTTCTTTCCTCTTCTCTTGCCGTGTTGAGATCATTGCCTAACCCCCTCCCTGCCAGAGTCACATTTTAGAATTGAAACTAAGAGAAAGGCCCACTTCCCGATTTCCCGAGCACTTCACAAGGTCGTTCAGCCTTTTAGCGGGGTCTCTGAGATCTCGCTTGCACTGAGTGTGCCCGATGTTCTAACTGGCTCTTGATGCGGCAGTGGGAGACTCCTCCAGAGCCCAGGAAGGTGGCGGCAGAGTTCAGTAGGGCTGGGCGGGATCCAGCTCCTGTGTCCCCTGGCTTCCGGCAGCCTGGTAACAGGCAGACACAAGAACGCGCGGAACTTGTGTTTCTAGCATTTTGTAACCTACCTCCCACAAACCAAAGGCACCCTCCCCCTCCCCTTTCCTCCCAGTCTTGTTCTTGACATTTTAAACATGGTGAGTATTCAGCTGATTTCGCACTTCCGACACCTCCCCTCCCCCAGATCTGAGAATCCCAGTCGTCTGTCCCCACCCCCCCACCCCCCAGAGCCCACTGGGGCTTCCTTCTGAAGGCCATACTTGCTGCCCCGACTTTGAGCGCGTCTACCTTTTTCTCTTGTGCTCCAGTCCTCCGTAGTCCTTCCCCACTGCTGGAGCAGGGCTGGGAGAGCCGGGCTGAGGTTTTCCTGCCAACCCTAGGCAAACAAAACCAAACCCCCAAAACAGTATTGTTCCCCCCCCACCCCCATTCTGTTCTCTCTGAGACAGCGTGTAAGCGGCCCAGCAGCCATTCCCAAGACCTTCTGTGGGATCTGGTCAAAGCTGAATGTCTTGTTCAGGTTTTCTGCTTACAGTAAAAAACAAGCAACAATAATCTCTCTCTGCTGGGTCTTGATTATGGGCCACAACTGAAGTGCTGGTGCGACTCCCTGACTTCAGAGAGTCTGGGGTGGACTGCAGCAGTCCACACTCAGAGAAACACAGAGTCTGGGCCAGTCCGTCCACACTGGTTCCAGCCAGCCAGGGAGCAGAGGGGAAGCCAAGCTTTCTAGAGCCAGAGTGGCAGATGCGAAGCAGGGCCTGGAACTGTTTGCAGGGAGAGAGAAAAAGTCAACAGGAGGGAGAGGAAGAGAGGGGAAGCAAAGGGAGGGTAGGGGGGGTGGGGTGGGAGAGGAGGAAAAGACATGCATAGAAGGTAATTACACAGAGGGGTGGCCATTGCCACCTATAAATCTTTGAGAGGCACCAAAGCCATTTGTCACCCAATCCTGTTTGAATTGGAGGCAGCTTTAGTGGATGGGATTTGCTGGCTGAAATCCTTACGTGCAAACTGGGGGAATGTGTGGGTGATGCCTCCTCTCCCTAAGGCTCCTGACTGGGGAGAGGGAAAAAGATCTTTTATCTTCAAGCACTTGCCTGGTTTCTCATCTTTGTTTTCTGCTCAGCGCTAGCTTAGGGCAAAGCCTTCTGTTTCTTTGAGCAGAGCCAGTACCAGAGAACTTTACTGGATGTGCAGGTCCACGGGTGTTCAAAGTCCTTACCTAAAGCCCTTAAGCCTCACAGTTCTTGCCCAAGAAGTGGGGATTCACTTTTACGATGAATTTTAATTTGTTTATGTCACTTTTAAGTCATACACTGGATGGAGAGCCTGGGGGGGTAGAAGAGATCATCACAGAATATAAAGTCAAGGTTAGAGTTCTGGAAACATTTAGGGACAATGCCAACCAGAGCTATATGGGGAGATCAGCTACCCTAGGTCCAGACCAAGAGGCTCAGAGAATATCCAAGCATTTGCCCCTCTATGCACCAGACCTTAAGGGGTTCTGGTCCCCCCCTTTTTTTAGTTCAAATCATTCCACAGCAAGATGCTCTCAGGGCCAAGAGGTTTGAGAAAGATTGAACCAGAGGAGATAAAAGGTAGCCATGTCCCTGGGTCCTCCCTGGGGGTGTGCTTGTGACATCTGTATGCTTCCCTCACAAAGGTCTGGAGACAGAAAGCAGGCACTTGGCATCTAATTGTCAGCTCCACTGCCACTTTTGCTGGCCTCCTCCTGACACTTCTCCATCCCGACTGGAGCAATAATTATCCTCTAATTGGACAGGCGTCTTGCTCAGGGAATTACAGCAGCAATGAAAAGCTGTCGCCTGTTGTTCGTTCTGAATGCTGATTTGAGATGAACTGTGCCCCAGTTGTACCCATGGGTCCTTTCTGAAGACGGAGCCCATCCAAGTCTAGTCCCCACCCCCTCAATGAAGCCGAGGTTTTGGGGGGCCCGGGATGGGGTACTATAGCACATTCTTTGCTTTTTCTCTTGGTCGGACAGCTGCCTCTGACTTTGAGATGGTCTAATCCGCCTTTCCCCAAACAGAGCCTTGCACTGGGCTCCCCACACACTTGCCAGCAGTGCATGGAAACCGAGTGCAGCGCGGAATGAGTGCATCTAAGATTCTAACCTCTGACTGGAGATGTCATCAGCTCCCGTTCAAAGCACAGGTGTGAATGGTGGATAAATATCCCAAACCACTGACACGAGTACATAGTACTCCCTGTGGATCCGGGGCTCCATACTAGACGTTAGGCCAGCTTTGAGCAGCTTAATTCCTGCAGGGTGAGGATGAATACCAGTTTTGAGTGCAAGGCACAGCACATGCTCGGAGCTGTGGGGTAAGGTGTAGGGTGTGCTCCTGAGGGTCCGTTCAGATGGTATTAAATGAGGAACTTGTGAGCACAACATTTCAGTGTGAGCTGGGGGGTCAGGTTTGAAGGCGCAGAACCAAACTAATTGCACAGAGACTTTAATTTGTATTGTGTTTTATTGATTTTATCCCTCCTGTGTGTGTGTGTGTGTGTGTGTGTGTGAGAGAGAGAGAGAGAGAGAGAGAGAGATTGAAAAGAGATCGAAAAGGCCATTGTGATTGTGTGTGGTTCTAAATAGTATGTTCTTATGAGAATTAAAGTGCTGATATACAAAGATATGAACATACATTGGTCTCTAGGAAATAGAGAATATTGGAAATCATTACCTAAGGTGAGGAAACTCTAGCCAGCCCCAGTTCTGGCACGCCTTGGCCTTCTCCCCTTTTCCTACTGCCTTTCCCATTAGATCACATTCCTAAAGCTAGCCCCCAAGGTCCATTCCCTTATTTGACCACTTCCTCCTCCTGAGGCTGACTCCCAAGGTTCAGCTATCAAAGAAATGAAGTTCAGCAATCAAAAGGTCCCCCCTTGGCTTGCCTAACTAACATGCCCAATTAAAATTAGACACCTCATCCTGACCTGGGGTTTCCCTTTTTACCTTTGTAAACCACCATTTGCTGATGCTTCACATCTGCCCCCTCTCTATCCAGAGGAAGTCTTTTGATCCTCTGTTGGGACAACTACCTCTGCCCCCTTTGTTCCTTTCCCCTTCTCCCTCATCCTCTATCTCCCATCTTTGTCTCTTACTCCCTGCCCTCTGTCCCTCTGGGGCAAATAAATCTCTGTGCTGAGAACTTGGTGTTGGGTCCTGAGTTTTGATCCTCCCTTTTTGGGAGGAGGTGGGTACAGACATGCTTTGTGTCTGGAAAGGCTGATGAGGTTTAGAAAGTTTGCTGAATGCGTTTCTGGTTCGAGGTTGGAAGGACAAGTGTAAAGTGGTTCTATCTGATTAAAAAACACACAGGGTGTTGTGGGGGAAGGGTTGTGGCTAGAGATAGGCGGGGCTATGGCTAGAGAGGGGCGGGGCTGGTACTGTGAGGTTCTGAATATCCTTTAAAGCACTTAGGATTTTATATCAAAGGGCTTAGGTGAAGAGAAGGTGAAGGAAGAGTGGTCAAGGGGAGCTTTAGTGAAACTGGAGAAGATTCCAGAGTTTTGTTTTGTTTTGGTTTTTTGGATTTGGTTTTTTTCAAGACAGGGTTGCTCTATGTAGCCCTGGCTGTCCTGGAACTCACTCTGTAGACCAGGCTGGCCTCGAACTCAGAAATCCACATGCCTCTGCCTCCCAGAGTGCTGGGATTACAGGTGTGCGCCACCACCGCCCGGCAAGATTCCAGAGTTTTGTTGCAGATTCTTGATTTCTCTCTCATTGGTGAGTTTCAGGTTCTACTAAGAAAGTTAATTCTTTGATCTTATTCCAAAGCCTTTTTGTGTATGTTTCTTGTCTCTTGGATTCTGAACTCCATCCTATCTGAGATGTCTGGCCACATAGCCTCTATGCCATCGGCTGGGGATGAGTGTCAACTGGCTAAATCCAGTTGGAAGTTTTGCATTATAGACCAGAGACAACCTGAAACTTACTTTTTTTCTTTTCTTTTTTTTTTGTGGTCTTAGCATCCATTAATGTTTTCCATTTTTGAGCTTCTTACCTGAAGCTGGAGTGGTTTGATGAGGACAAGAACTGCCTCCCAGTTTCTCCATCAAAGGAATTAAAACCCCAGGGGTTGAGGATTAGCCTACTTGTCAACTCATTTGTTAGATTCCTGCTGTTTCCAAATCTCATAACAATTCCAAGTTGTGTTCAAGAAAGTCTAGACTCTTGAGAGTCAGCAAACCTCCCTTTCAGTCCCTCCTACCCATAGCAATTCTTGCTGCATGAACAGACTGCCTGCATGCTACAGTGAGAATGGATGCCACCTGCAAGGCCTGATGCACATCAGTAGTCTGGACTCCCAGCAACCTACAGAGGGGCACAAACAAGAAAAGGGCTTGTCTCTGGAATGTTTTCCAGATAATAAATCTCTGGCCACCCTGAGGAAGCAGCCTCTCCCTTGGTGATGGTAAACACATTTGCTAAAACCAATCAAGCCTACATTTCTTGAGAATGCTTCTAATTTCTCAATGATGAAATATTCTAGCTTTAAAATAAATGAATAAATAAATAAATAGATCAATTATGTACCCTCTGCAGATGGGTTCTCTCAGATGCCAAATTGTGCAGCCTCTTGTGTCCTTGGGTGGGAATAGAAGGCAGCAGTCATCATACTGACTACTGCAGAGTCATGGAGACCAAGACTTGGCCTTTGTGCTGGTTAGTTTTCTTCAATTTGACACAAACTAGACTTATCTGGTGAGAGGGGATCTCAACTGAGGAATTGTCTCCATCAAATTGGCCTGTGAGCATGTCTGTGTCTTTCTTTCTTTCTTTCTTTCTTCCTTCCTTCCTTCCTTCCTTCCTTTCTTTCTTTCTTTCTTTCTTTCTTTCTTTCTTTCTTTCTTTCTTTCTTTCTTTCTTTCTTTCTTTTCTTTTCTTTTCTTTTCTTTTCTTTCTCTCTTTCCTTTTCCCTTCCTTCCTTCCTCTCTTCCTTCCTTTCTTCCTTCCTTCCTTCCTTCCTTCCTTTTCTTTGTTTTTTAATTGAGAAAGATCCTTACTATGCAATCCTCACCAGTCTGAAACTCACTATGTAATGTAGACTAGCCTCAAACTCAGAGAGATAGGCCCACTTCTGCCTCTCTCCAGAGAGCTGGAATAAAAGGTATGCATCACCATGTCCAGCTTATTTTCTTAGTTGCTAATTCATGTAGAAGGGTCCAGCCTACTTCGGGTGGTGTCATTCCCTAGGCACTTGGATCTGGGATGCATAAAAAAGGAATGCTGAGAAAGTCAGAGGAACCAAACCAGCAAACAGTATCCTCCATGGCCTCTGCTTCAGTTCCCACATCCGGGTTCCTGCCTTGAGTTCCTGCCCTGACTTCCCTGGATGATAGACTCGAATCTCTACAGCGAAATAAACCCTTTCCTCCTCAAGTTGTTCTTACTTGTGCTGTTTTATAACAATAGAAGGAAAAGCAGGACAGCCTCTGACCTTGTGATGCTTACACTCTACCGCAGGTTAATGAGAGTTAGATTAGCTCCCACAGAAATTAGAGATTGGGATTAGAGTCCTTCCCATCCACACACAGATAACAAAACAACAACAACAACAACTACTACTACTACTACAAAAAGCAAAGTTGAGCTTAAGTGAATAGAAAGTTATATATTTCCTGACTGCAAACTTCTGGATGAATTTGTTGAGGGGATGAACTTTTCTCTGGTTTTATTTGGTGCTGTTAGACCTGGCTTCATCTGCCTGCCTGCATTCTAGACAGGTCTACAAACACTGAGGACAGCACAAGAAGAAAAGTTCACAGTGAGTCCTTTTCTCTCAGGGTCTCCCAGATACCCAGAACCAAGAAGTGACAGACATAGCTGTAGCTGCATCTTTATCTATAGAGATATATGTGTGTACATATGTATATACATATATCTGTACATATATACATATATACAAACCAAGAGATAGACTTGTCTATCTCTCTCTATTGATATCTTTACATATGTGTGCATATCTATATCTATATATCTATCTTAAGAAAGATGAGAGGTTTATTTCAAGAACTAGCTTGACTGACTGCGGGGGTGGCTGGCAAGTCTGAAATGAGGCAGGCGGGCTGTAAAGTCTGGAGCTGGAGCTAGAGCCATGTGACGGGGTAGATGCTCTGCTTCCCTGTAGAAACTTCAGTGTTGCTCCTAAAGTTTTGTTTCTCTGATTGAGTGAAGTCTACCCAGATAATTGAGGATAATTTCACTTTAGGTGATAAAGATATATCCAAGGTGAAACCTAGATGACTAGCAGAAGCAATGGCCAGAGCTTAGCCAGGTTGACACCCAAAACTGACACCCACAGTTATGACAAGGACATGTCCGTGAGCCCTGTGGGTGCACTGTCTGGGCTAGGAATTCCAAGATGTGAGCGCTACAAAGGAGTTTAGTGATCGCTAAGATCAATCTTCTCTTTGAACAAAGAGGAACCTGAAGGGCTGGGTCTGTGGCCTCAGCCCTGTGGCATATTCTATATGAATGATTGAAGAAGGTTTTGATAGGGATATAGAGTCTAGATTCTTTATTGATCAGGGACTGGTGATCAGACATAAATGGTAGGTGCAATATATATGTGTATATGTATATGTGTAATGTATATGTATAAAATTTTGTTCTGTGAATATGAGATCTTGATATAATCATAGAATATACTCTTGTCATGGCAATACATGCTCAGAAACATCAGGAGACTTCACTGAACAAATGCATGGGGCTCTGGTCAAATAGATAGCGTCCTGATTGTGTCCTAGAGCTGTAGATATAGAAGAAATAAGATGTCCTCAGTGCAAAACGTAGTGATCTCTGAGGTTTTTTTTTTTCACCCACCCAAAGATAATATATTACTTCTCTAAGTATCCTAAGGTATAGATGGCAAATGTACTTGCACAGATAAGATTGAGCACAGCACTTGGCTTAGGTTGTGCATTTAACTAGCTAGAAACTCTTCTAATAAACATTCCGCAATCTCAAGCTCAGTATAAGTTAGAGTTGCCATGTTGGTATATGTATGTATGTGTGCATGTGTGTGCACACAAGTACACACCCACCTGCATGGGCCACAGTGTATGTGTGGAGGACATAGGATGACTTGCAGGCACAAGTTCTCTCCTTTCACTCTGTTATTCCTGAAGATCAAGCAATGGCAAAGTGCCTCTACCCACTGAGCCATCCCAGTGACCCCTATTCAGAGCCCTTTTGCCAGCCACACACCCATCCCTTGATTCTTGGGGCTGAGTGCAAGCACCTTGCTCCCTGACCTTCACAGAGATTCTCCATCACTGCAATTAGTACTATGTGCTCTAGGAAGGTACGTTTTTCTTTCTGCCTCCGGAGAGAGCTCACAGCTACACGCGGGGAGACAAAGGACCAGCTTCCCTCCCATAATTGAGAGACCACTACTGCAGTTCATGGTGGTGGGCCGTAGCTGGCTCTAACTGTGCTCCCACCTGGCCTCTCTGCATTGCTCTTTTCCCTAGGAACACACCTTCCATAAATCATTTAAGAGTCGTTGTCTCAGGGTCTGCCTTTGACAGAGCCTAAGTTAGACACGGTTACTCGGAGAGAATTCTTCTTCTTTGCTTGAACAATACTGAGTCCTTTTGTTCAGTGTGTTTCTGCTGTTCTGTCCCTGAGCATATCTGCCACATGCCATCTCCAGATCCAGGAAGAAAACAGGTTCGTATCTGTAGCTGGCACTACACACCTGGGTCATCCAAAGCAAACCTCTTCCATCTTGTCTAATTCTTCCTGGCCAGGTCCATGCCACCTGGCTGGCCTATTCTTCAAACCAAACAATCACACTTTTAACAATCACACTTTTAATAATCACACTTTTAACAATCACACTTTTAACAATCAAGTCTTGAATGGCAGGAAAGCAGTCTCTCATCAGTCATTCAACCTGCAGTTATAGATCCCTGAACTTATAGCCTATGCTAGATACACAGGCTATGGTTACACACAGACAAGGCACAGCACCTACTCTCCAGAAACAGTCTAGGGGGTCCAAGGAGCAAGAGAATGGGTGATTGAAGTGGAATTTGTATTCTATGCTGCAATATGATGCTATGGGAACACGGAAGAGAGGCCCTTGAATCATAATAGAGGTCAAAATGACTTGTTCTTCATTGTGGCTGACCTAAGGCAGGAATAAATAGACTAGACATCCCCCAGCACACTATCAAACAGAGCTGTTGATTCAAGCAACCGCGGGTTACAGTGCACAAAGACGTGTACGTTTGGGCACAAAGAATGGTTGCTTAGCGATGGGCAAAAGAAAGAGAGAAAGGGGGGCGAAGGACGGTGCCGGGCTGCAGCTTTCTCCCACACATGTGCTCGCTTCCTGGGGCCTAAAGAAGGAACAGCTGAATTCAATGGTGTTTGGCTCGAGACTGGCTAGCTCAGCGGTAATCAAAATTGAGTTCTCCCCTAGCCTTCTCACACAAAATACATGGCTGATAGCTCATAAACACGGCCAGGAGGCGTCAGGATCCCTGCACAGTTGTTGCTTATTCCTGCAGGGCCGTGCATCAATCTACTCCTGCAAGACGTGCAGAGGTTATATATCTAGGCGTGAGTTTAGGAATGCTAATTGTTCTGTGATGCTATTAGTGTAGTTGGTGCTAATGGGAAAATAATTATCACCCCGTGCCTCTCTGAGCATGCTCATTGCCCTCTTGTGGTTATGGAGTTGCTTGGCTATGGATCATAATGACTTAAGACAGGAGGGCTATTATCACTCTGGCTACATAGTGGGGGGTGGGGTCAGAAAGGAGGAGGTGTCTGAGGGAGGATAGGGACTGAGGAACACTTGATTTATTTTTCCATAGTAGAGGGAGTGCCTTGGGTATCAGACTGTGACAACCTAAAGCATTAGTGACTTGGAGATTCAAGGTGACTCTTAGGTATCGGTCAGTTCTGTTGGTGATTGTGCAGCGAGTGCCGAGAGCATGTGTTCTCTGATACAGCCCGCGTCCTTGAATTTGAATCCCTGGGGTCAGTCCAGATTTCTCCATCCCGCGTATTCTCCTGGGCCCTGCCTCCATCACTCAGCCCATCAGCTGTATCTCCGGGCATCTCTCTTATGTCGCCCCCTCTCTGGCCGTGACCGTGTTGTGTGCATGCATCTCGCTATGGACTACTGATCTGAATCACATCTTGACTCGCTTCCTCTACCCTATTCTCAGAGTATCCTGACCCACTGATCTTGCGGGTTCCCGATATAAACTTCTCCACATAGGTATCACTGGATATTTACAGTTCCTAAATACATACTTTGCCACATGGTTAGAAAGATTACAGTCATGTTATCTCTTTCCGTAGACATGCTTTCTGGTGTGAAATTAAACCTCATCCAGTGGACTAATGGTGTGAAGGAGGTAGGGGCCGTTAAGTGTGGAGTTCACTTCAGCTTAACTCCACATCTACTGAGCACCTACTCTGTTCTTGCTACTGTCGTCCATGTGTATTGGCTGAACAAACATTGCATGGTCTCTGACTTTGAGATCCTCAAAACCTTTGACAGATTGCTTTTGTCAAAGCTTTCTGCAGCCTTAATTCATATACGATCACACTAAATACACCTTGACTTGTTAGTTCTCCTCTTTCTAATTCTCTCTGCAGCTTTTCTTCCTGCAGTCACCTACCCTTTGGTAAATTGTTACCTACCTTTCCAACATCAAACCTTTTTACCAACTAAGACTGTATGTGCCCATTGTCATCCTCCTAACAGCCCTCCCACAGTGCCCTCTCTGTACCTCTGTTCTGTTCTCCCTTCCCATAGCCTCCCACAGCACCATCTTTTTCAGTCTTATCCTGTGACATAGGGAGGCATGGTTTCTTCCAGTCTCTACCTCTAGTAACTTGTGGACATGTGAGAGATGGTCTTTTGCTGTTATTTCAGTGAATGAATAATTAAAGTTTTTAATGGAGTCCTTGAAAGAATTTTTGGTTGTTTTTTAATCTATCTATCTATCTATCTATCTATCATTTATCATCTCCTGAACCAGCTCTTACTATATAGCCAAGGCTGGTTTTGAACTTGTGGCCCTCCTTGCCTTTGCTGCAATCCCTGTTTAGAAATGTGTTTCTCCATGCCTAGCAGCCCCCAGATCTTTCCTTGTTTGTTTCATGCGGTCTTTGCTATACCGCCATATCTCATGTCACTAACCCTTAGTCTCCTTTGAACATCCCATTCTATAGCCAGAGACCTTGCTGCATCTCCGAAGAAAGAAGTGGCCCTGACTTTGTGGCTTCTAGCCTTTTCTGTCTCAGCATGCTCTTCCAGCCAACAAATGATTCCTATAGGCCAGCCCTAGATACCTCTCTGTACCAGAGACTGTCTTTCCTTGGTCACTCATCTTAGGTGTTGACTGAGCACTTGGGTCCATTCTCCAGTATTAGTGGCACTTGGTTAATGCTTCTCTTTACTCCCTACCAGTTCCAGAGGCACAGCAGACATAGTGAGCTCTAGGAGTAAGGGATGAGAGTCCAGGACTGTTCTCATAGACCTTCGGCTACTGCCATCTAAATGCCATATATGGTTAGTCAAAACTCAGCCCCCATTCAACTCCCGGTGCACATTCTATAGTTCTCAAGGCTACATGGAAAGGCAGAAAAAAACAGAAGGCAGAGGGAGAGATGAGGAATCTTTCCTCCATCGGGCCACTGTGAGAACCATTCATTATGTGTAGAAGGTATGTATCAGGGCTGCTACAGAGACCAACACATGCTACCTTAGCAGGTGTTCTCACCGTCACCCAGGGAGAGCTGCTTACAGCTTCCCCTGTATCTATCATCTCTCTCCTTTGTAGGAAAGAAATCCCTGACCTTTGACCTTCAGTTAAAGTCCTTGCTCTCTTCCAGTAGATCAGCAGCCTCCTGTCTCTTCCTCTTTGTCTTAGTCAGGGTTTCTATTCCTGCACAAACATCATGACCAAGAAGCAAGTTGGGGAGGAAAGGGTTTATTCAGCTTACACTTCCACGTTGCCGTTCATCACTAAAGGAAGTCAGGACTGGAACTCAAGCAGGTCAGGAAGCAGGAGCTGATGCAGAGGCCATGGAGGGATGTTTCTTACTGGCTTGCTTCCCCTGGCTTGCTCAGCCTGCTCTCTTATAGAACCCAAGAGCACCAGCACAAAGGTGGTACCACCCATAAGAGGCCCTCCCCACTTGATCACTAATTGAGAAAATGCCCCACAGCTGGATCTCATGGAGGCACTTCCCCAAGTGAAGCTCCTTTCTCCGTGATAACTCCAGCCTGTGTCAAGTTGACACACGAAACTAGCCAGTACACTCTTATTCTGTGACACCTGTTGACTGAGGGCCACAAGGTCCACAATCCCCTCACTCTTGTGATTATGAGGTAATTGAATATTATCACTTTCTCAGAATGTCTTTACAGTCATCGTGGGGAGCTGAGCCTTGCTGCCTCCTGGGAGCTGTCTGCACGGTGAGGTAAGATGACTACCACATTCCATTCCAGGCCCATCACTCAACCACTCTTTCACAGAGGCCAGCTTCGTGAAGCCTCTGAAGGGAGTAACAGTCTAAAGTGCTCAGCTCAAACAGAATTCCATGCATAACACCATGACCCGTGTTTCCAATAATCTGTCTGGGTATGTGGTGTGTCTACAGTGTAGGACCTCACTTCTTCCCTCTGCTGTCATTAGCAGCCTCCTTTGGAACTTTAAAAAAGAGGCATAGGCCTCTTGCAGGTGATGTTCAAACCTCATTACTGGAGATTTTTCTTGCACACAGTACGCTTTTGTTATAGTAGAAAGCATGTTTTGACGTGCGCTGCTTTATATTAGCTAGATTGCCTGGTACAACATCTCCTTTCACACATCTTTATCTGTTTAAATCTTAGGTAGATTACTCAACCTTTCTGTGCCTGAGAAATGGGGGTAACATGCTAGGATGCACACAGGATTTGTGAAGATTAAATGACTATGTTTCACATAGAATAGTTTCTAACAAATTATCGACACTACTGTTTATAGGTCGCCATAGAGGGGTATTTTGGCCTTTATTATTGCCATTTCTGTAGTCTCCTTAGAGTTTCTCCTATGTAAGAATGCATGGAAATCCTTGAAAATGTTCTCTGGCTCCCCAAAGTATTTGGACCTTTGAGAATTACTTGTTTCATGGAGTCCCACACCAGAAGTGGAAAGATCCCGGGGAATCTGCAGTTGTGCATAGAGAGACTCCCCTGAGAAAGGGGTAACGACTGAGTGGGGCCAACGGTCCAACAGCTAGGGTGGGCAGCTCCTGCAAAAGCTCACGGGGGTGGGTGGTTGGCTGAGTGGCAGGTGCTTTGGCCAACAGGCAACGGGGCAGGCCATGACAGGGACACCAGACCCTGAGCTAGGGAAGGAGAGGAAAGGTTCCTGGGAGAAATCCAGAAGGTGGGGGACTGGGAAGAATGACAATGATTTTCAGGACCCCTGAGAGAATCCTGTCACCTTGTTTCCCCTGGCTTCTGTTGTCTTTCAAGACTTTTATTCCTGAGCTGTTCTGAGCCCAGTCCAGTGGATTGCTGCATAGGCTCATTACCACATTCTTCTTCTTAAAGTGCTTACAGAATTTCCCACCACCTTGGGATAATGACCATGTTAAAGTTAACCTTCAAGATGCAGTGAATAGGGGACTCTGGCCTTCTGATTGCTGGTTCAGCGCTACCTCTGGCCACTGGCCACCTTCTAAAATCTGATGTAGTGTGGGTGACATCAACATGTGAACTGGGTCAAGGTGAGTTATTTCTAGAATTATCAGCAATATTCTGGAATATAAGAAGTCCTTCCTATCTAAATGGCAATTTAAAAAACAAAACAAAACCTTTTTTCTTCTCTGATTAGTAATCTACCTCAGATGGAAAAGGCGAGCACGCACACCCTGGGGTCTGAGAAACCTTTGGTGACCTACCACACGTCGCCTCCGGTCTTTTCATTTATGAAGTGGGTCCTGTTGTCTAACATCTTTATCTTTTCCAGGTAGTTATATTATATGGAAAATCATTTACAAATCAAAAACATTATTAACATTCCTATGCTAACATGCACACTGTGAATTTGCTTTGAAATAATATCCTGGACTATGCAGAACCTCTATTTTATATGCAATGTGTAACATCTGAGGTTAATATTATCAGGCTTTAAAGAACTTCACACACACACACACACACACACACACACATTTCTTTAAATGTCTGGATCCATGGTAATCCTTGCAATCCTTCTCCATTTCTCACCAAGTTTCTTAACCAGGAGTTGTGGAAAAAGAGAATGTGAGAGGGTCACACCCTAGAAAAGGCAAAGATGGTTCTGTCTTGAAGGAAATCTTAAGAATGAATACCGGCAAGGACTAGAGATACCATGTAAAAATATCGGAACATGGAGGCACACACTGTAGGTGTGTGGTCACACTATGTGCTTCACTGTCTCCTTTTCTCTTTGATTTAGAGTTCTTTTCCTATTTGGAGTGCCTCTCTTCATTTCTGCACTCTCTCTCTCTCTCTCTCTCTCTGTGTGTGTATGTATGCATCCATGTGCTATGTATGTCTGTGTGTATGTTTGTGTGTGTCTCTGTGTCTATGTGTCTGTGTGCATGTGTATGCATGTATGTGTCCATGTGCTGTGGATGACTGTGTGCATATCTGTGTGTATCTCTGTGTGTGTGTGTATGTGTCTCTGTGTGTCTATTTGTGTATTGTGTGTCTCTGTGTATATCTGTGTCTGTATGTCTGTGTCTCTGTATATATCTCTGTGTCTGTATGTCTGTGTCTCTGTATATATCTCTGTGTCTGTATGTCTGTGTTTCTGTGTATATCTCTGTGTCTGTATGTCTGTGTCTCTGTGTACCTCTCTGTGTGTGTCTGTATGTGTCATTGATTTTGTGTTTGTATGTGTGTGTCTCTGTGTCTGTATGCCTGTGTCTCTGTGTATGTCTCTGTGTGTGTCTGTATGTGTCTTTGATTTTGTGTTTGTATGTGTGTGTATCTGTGTGTATCTCTCTTTCTGTGTATGTGTACACTTTTCACAGCTAACCCTTAGATGAAAGAATATAGATTGAATGAATTACTGAGTGAACCGTGGATTTACAGATGGCTACCAAGGATGTGAAACTAGAAGTACAGAGCAAAAATGTGCAAGCTGTCATATCAGTAGGGCAACAAGTAATGTCCCCATTCCACAAATGAAAGGAACAAGGTTCAGAAGGTTGTTATTTGAGTGGAAGGCAGTTACAGAGTGGCAAAGGCAGCCTTTAGTGTTGAGGGTGTCTCCCCTAATAACATAATTCTCGAAACAAGAAAGATGTAATTGCCGAGCTTTAGACTGAGAACAAGTCTTAAGAGAAAAGAACACTTGCACGATCTCTCCTTCGCCTCCTCCTCCTCCTCCCTCAGGCAGTGACGTACGCACAGGCTAATTTTACCAACAGCTCTGGAAAGCTGCACTTGTTAAGAACACGGTCAGAAAGCAGTAGACGTCGTGAGACTTCATGTTTGCAGGCATCTAATAGAACAGGAGCTCAGCATCTGCTTATGGAAGCGTCCTGTCTCCATGGCTGGGGAGGAACTGGGGAAAGGCATCCTGGACCGTGCCTCCTCTGAGCGTTTCTCCAGCCGCACCAGGCAGTTCAGAGGCAATTCGTTTGGTGATGAGCACACAGCCGTGGATGAGCTCTCGGGGCCAGGACACGTGAGAAACGTGCACGGGCAAATGCCCTTGCACCTGGAGCCTGGCCCCATGCCCATCTTCTGGCTTGCGTCTCTCTATGTAAGCAGTGCAGCCAGGCTTCCCAGGTTCCTTCTTCTGCCATCTGTGACTCGTTGTGTCATGGTTCTTAGTCTATGTGTCCCTCCGCATTTCATGAACGGGGAATAATAATTAACACACCCCTTGTAGGATGCTGTAAGAATGAAATTGTTTAGGTGAACTTGTTTAGGTGAATACCCTTGGGTCGGTGTTCTGGCTTGTTGTATGTGCTCTTGTTACTATTATCATTACCAATCCTTTCTTGGTAATAGAAGGAGGGCATATATTTTGATTTTTTTCACTTGGGTTCTTAAAAGAGAGGGAAGAGTGTCCAAATTATCTGAGGTGCTTAACAAAATGTGCTTTTTCCATTTCCTATCACCAGCTTTCTGGAAATCAATATTCTATAAGTCCAGGGTTATATACATACATACATACATACAGATATACAGACAGACAGACATATATACATACACACATACATGCATAGATACACATGCATGCAAACTCACATACATATATATACATACACACATGCATGCATAGATACACATGCATGCAAACTCACATACATATATATACATACACACATACATGCATTGATACACATGCATGCAAACTCACATACATACAGATACACACACACATTTGTATGCTACTGCTTATTCTGACTCTTGACCTTTTCCTTCCCATTCATTCTCTAACTCTCAGAGATTTTTCTGCAGACTTAAGGATATTTTTGTGCTGGGAGGATTCCCAGGGTAGTGGAAGGTTGGGCAGGGCAGGACACATGTTTATTAGTTAATTTTTTATTGCTGTGATAAGACACCATGGCCAAAGCAACTTATAAAAGGAAAAGTTCGTTTTGGACTTACAGTGTCAGAGGTTTAGAGTCCATGATGGTGGCAAGGAGGTGGCAGGCAGAGGAGGTGGTGGGAAGCAAGTGCCTTGAACAGCATGGAGATCTTATGCAGAGCTTATGTCTTAAACCAGGCAGAGAGGGCTAACTAGAAGTGGGGCAGGTCTTTTGAAACTTCCAAGTCCCTCCAGCCCCCTTGCAGTGGTGTGCTTTATCCATCAGGGTCATTCCTCGAATCCTTCCCAAACCCACTTAGAGGATCGTATCTCTACGTAAGGTCATCGAATCCTTCCCAAACCCAAACAGCAACCGATTGGAGACTATGTATTCTAATTCTCGAGACTTATGGGGAACATCCCGTGCAAACAACCACAATATGATGCAAACATCATTTCCTGTCTCCAAAGAGTTAGATCAAAACCAACCTGGTATACAGTCCTGATGTCCTTTTGCTTTATATTCTATATCTACAGATGAATCGTCTGAAAGTCCCCGACGATATCATAAGGTTGGAATGCATTTGGGGCCATAAGCCCTTGCAACTTAAATTTTAATTACATAGTGTTGCATGTATTACTCTACAGCTGCCTTTCAACAGTTGTGTGGTTGTGTTTCCAGGTCCATACACAGAAGTGTAAGTCATTTTTATAGCTGCATACTGTTCCATGCTCTTAAAGAATACTTTTTGTTCCTGGATATGCAGACAGTTTCCTGGAAGCTTTTGTTATTTCTGTGGCACTCTGTAACAATAAAGACCTCATACACATTCCCCTCTGCTTAGCATGGCTTTCTTAGGATACGCTCCTCTAAGTGTGACCGTTTGGTTACAAGCTGAACATCTTAGTAATTTCAAGAAGCATTCCTGAAGTTGTAGCAACAGTTCTTCTCTTCCTATTCTCCACTTTCCCCTGGGCATATTACATGTTGTGATCATAAAAAGAAAAAGACACTAAGGGAATATGTTCTACGGAGGTGTGGGGAAAGGGGGGGGGCTCAGCACCCTGAGGGACCAGACACACAATGGTATAGCATAGAATAGAGTTTATGGGCATAGGATGGGAGTTAAGGAGGTAGTAGAGGCAGAGAAAGACAGAGAGAAGGAGAGAGTAGAGAAACAGAGGCCGGCCATGACCATGTGGAGAGAGGGAAGAGGGGAGGAGAGCCCAAGAGGGGCAAGAGAGAAGCTGAGAGTGAGAGAATAAGAGAGGCAGGAGAGTAAGAGAGAGAGGAGGGCCAAGCAGCCCCCTTTATAGTAGGCCAGGCCTACCTGGCTGTTGCCAGGTAACTGTGGTGAGGGGCATACTTGGCTGTTGCCAGGTAACTGTGGGGTGGAGCTTAGACAGAATCCTAACATTAAGTCAACTCTTAGATGCAGAAAAGCTGACCTAGGCCATCTTTCCAAGTGGATGCAGCTCTGAGCACAAGACGATGATTCACGGTTGGTGAGGCAGTTTCGATTTTACGAGTGAGCTGAACTTTGCTAGACAACATGTGACCACCTCTTTCCTAACAACTGTGTCCTTCCTATTAAATTAAGGACTCAACACTGCGCATCCTCAACATCGACCCGCTTTCTCCACCTGCCCCCTCTGTATGATCCCTGCTTGAAGGATTGTAAATGAGTTTTCGAGCCTGCAAAGGTGGTAAATAAGTGTGGGTGTGGGAACTCATGGAATTGGAAGAGAAGACCGAGAGAGAGAGAGAGAGAGAGAGAGAGAGAGAGAGAGAGAGAGAGAGAGAGCGCTCAGGGAGCAGGACAGAACCTCTTCCCACATTTTTCTGCTCTTTGCTTACAGTCATAATGCTGTAAGCATTATGCTTAGCTGCATAATGTAAGAGCTCACTCCTCCTCTCATCCTCCTGTAATCTCCTGCAATTCCATCTATGCCTGTGTTTTCACACTGTGTTGTCACACTTCATCAGCTGTGTTATAATTCCAATAAGTGGCACACAATGGATGTCCCATTCCCCCCAAAGCTGGCCCCCAAGTAAATGTCCTCGGAGGGCTTAATAATAAATGCGAGGCATTCCAAATGGATTCTGTAAGCATTCCAAGTCCCCGGAACCCAGTGTGACTGTTCATCCCTAGATCTATCTCTCAGATGCAGGAGGAAGATAAACAGCATTGTGATGATGCAGATGAGTTGGCCTTTGTGACCCAGTGGTTCCCATGAAGAGAGGAATGCATGTTGTTAGAACAGGAGGCGCAGACCAACCAGCAGCAGCAGAATTATAGGCTTCGCCTTCTGCAGGCCTCACTTGCCAGTTCATTACCATGGAGACAAAACCCTGTCTGTCCTCTCCATTTTCAAGTGGTTTATTAACCTTTGACTGTGCACAGAGATTGGTACATCTTCTCCACCAACTAAAAGCCACTTAAAGGAAGAAAGGAAGAGAGAGAGAGAGAGAGAGAGAGAGAGAGAGAGAGAGAGAGAGAGAGAACCATCAGACTTTTCTTACTGATTGAGACCAAGCTATACAGCAGGAAGTGGTAAACTGTGGGTTCTAGTGGTAAAATATGGTCTGAAGGGTGAATCCCAACAAGCGATTTCACCACTCTGTCCCTCAGTCTCATCTTCTGTGAAATGACTTTGCGAGGCATATTTGAAAGTAGCTCTAAAAAGTAAGAGATAACCAAATGGGAGAGGCTGTATGGGCAGAAAGGGAAAGTTTCATAAATACAGCTGCTCTTAATAATAATTAAGAACTTTTTGGTAACATTAATCTAAATGGAGAGAAGCTCAAAGCATTCCCATTCAAGCCAAGAACAAGACAAGGTTGTCTGTCTCCACACCTACTCAGTATAGTACTGGATGTCTTAGAGTTATAAGACAACTAAAGGAGGTCAAGGGGATGTAGATAGGAAGGGACCAGAGTCTCCTTATCTGAAGATTATATAACAGTGTATATAAGTAATTCCAAAAATTCCCCAGGAAACTCCCACAGCTGATAAACACTTCCATCAATGTAGCAGTTCACAAAATTAATACAGAAAATCAGTAGCCTTCCCATATACAGATGGCAGACTGAAAAAGAAATCAGGGTAACAATATCTTTTAGAGTTGCCTCAAAAAATAACTTAGGGAAACTCTAACCAATCATGAGGAAAACCTGTATGATAAATATTTTAAGACACACACACACAAAAAGAGACTGAAGAAAACATCAGAAGATGGAAATATCTTCCATGCTCATGGATTGGGTAGTATTAATAGAGCAAAAATGTCCATCCTACCAAATGCAATCTACAGATTCAATGCAACCACTGTTAAAATTTTCATACAATTATTTACAGAATTAGAAAGGATTTTCACTTTCATATGGAAGCACAAACACCAAGAGTATGGAAAACAATCACAAATAATAATAAAAAAAGAGTCTAGCAACATCACCAGCCCCAATCACAACTCGTCTTTCCATGTTTTCAAAAATGAAATCATGAAATTTGCAGGTAAATGGATGGAACCAGAAAAATGTCATCCTGAGGTCACCCAGAATGACAAATGTGCTTATGTGTGATGTCAGCTGTTAAGTGTTTGATAAGCAAGTTGAACTCCATAGAACAACAGAAGTTAGGTACAGAGTAAGGGACTTGGGGGAAGGACAGATCTGTTGAACAAGGAGAAACTGAATAGTTATGGCCGGATGAAGGGAGACTAGAATGGGAGGATCAGATGGCTAGGAGAAGGAAGAGGGGGCAAAGGAGGAACCATAGGAAGGGACAGCTAGAATTAAGGGACATTTGAGGGACTGTATGGAAATCTAATACAGTATATACTTCCTATGACATAGTCATATATGAAGGTGAGCTAAATGGGACCACCAAACATCAGGGTGGCAGACCCTCAGCTGATTTTCTGTCATCACCAAATGAAGCTTCCAGTGCCAGGATTGGGTTATATCTAATCGGTCTGTTGGCTAAAGGGGCCCTATGAGAATTCTCAAATAACCCAGGCTATTGCCAAGGCTACTGGTTGTTCTCTACAAACTGATGGTAAGGTCCTATTGCTGAAGACAACACTTATACAACTCATTTGAGAGTGAAGGAGTTACGCTGGCTACTCAAAGCCTTCACAGTACTGGGAGGTACTCTGCATGCTACTAGAGGAGAAAGGTAAACATCAACCCAGGTACAAAGCCTTTAATCTATAATGGTGACCTGCCTATAAGATGCCCTAGTCCAATAGGGGCAGAAAATTGTGGTAGCAACCAAGCAGTATCTGACTGGATTTAAGGCTCACTTCCTGACATTGCTTGGATGGTCAAGACCCTGAGACTACATACACCAGGGACCTCGGTGAAAACCAAATACACGACTGTTCTGCTAAAGGGATATAGTCATATAATGACTCCTAATGACATTCTGTTGTACTTATAGATCATTGCCTTGCTCAGACATCATCAGAGCAGCTTCCTCCTAGAGCAGATGGAACAAATACGGAGACTCAAGGCTGGACAATGTGCAGAGAGTGAAAGACCTGGGAACATTCAGTTCTAAATGGGACGGGGCCATCTAATTCCCTCACCTCCACCTCCACCCCCACCCAGGGCTCCAGTGACCCCATGTCAGAAAGATTGTAAAAGCCAGTAGGGATGGAGGGCACCAAGGAATCACAGCAGCACCAATGCACTTATGAACTCACAGAGACTGTCAGCACAGAGAGGGCTTGTGTGGGCCTCGCCAGATGAGGTCCCAGTTCCGAGAGAAGTGGACACGCCCCCATCCATAACCTGAAAGCTGTCTCCAATTGATAACCACTCACAAACAAAAACTTAGTTCTCTCTAATGGAATCTCACTGGGGACACAAAGCACTCTTTAGACCAGGCCCCATGCACAGCAGTAGATGGCCAACACAAAAAAAGCTTAATGCACCCTTGAAAGGTCTTTGTCTCATAAGATTTTGTCTTTGTTCATTTTGACTACTCTGACTTGTTGTTTTTGGTTTATCTTTTTTTCAATTCCCTTTGGGTGTCTGTTTCTTTTCTGTGAAGAGACAAAGAAGTGTGAACTGCATGGGAGGAGATATAGGTAGGATCTAGATGAAATTTGGGGAGGGGAAACCTTAGAATATATGGGATAAAAATATATATATTTTCAGCAAAAGAAAAATAGAAGTAAAAGCTTCTGTGTGGTGAAACATATGGGCTGAAACCTTCCTCCTGTGGTTCAGGGATCCTTGAGGAAAAAGGGATAAAAAGAGTATCAGAACCAGAGGTGGTGGATGATTGCAAGGAAACAGTGTCTTCTGGACAGAGCAGGGCAGCTGAACATATGAACTCACAATGGTTGTGGAAATGTGCATGAAGCCTGTGGAAGCCAAAGCGGATCTGGATCCCAGAATGCAGAGAGATGGGGCATGACAGCCCACCCCTAGCAGGGGAGAGCTGGCAGGTGGCAGCTTCTGGAGAGGGAAGGTCAGTTTTCTGTAAGACTGTGTAGCCAGCCCCTGGTAAGCTGATCACACTTCAGGCCATGCAAGAATATTTGGGCACTACAAATTGGCCTAAATTGGGTGGCAGGAGAGATTGGCCTCTGATCCAAGCAACCACTGTCTTGAGTTCTTCTCTGTCCCTTCTAAAGGATCATCCCATCTGGGCTGGTTGAGCATTTACACCTGCATAAAGAGGGCGGAGAAGGTCATGAGATGTTAACTTGAGTGTCTAGCTGCTCCTTAGCACCTGGCAACTCTGTACACAGCCTGAGGGAGGGAATAGAGTATAAGGGGCTGGAGAATGCTAGAGCAGGAGCTTCATCTCTGTGTCTAAAGGGAAGCCCTCAGACCTGCTGCTATGGCTTTCCAGGAGCAGCTGGTTGAGGGAGGAGCACCCACAGCCCTGTAACCCCTCACCTATGCTCTGTAAACCCTCACCTATGCCCTGTAATCCCTCACCTATGCCCTGTAACCCCTCACCTATGACCTGTAACCCCTCACCTATACCCTGTAACCCCTCACCTATGCCCTGTAAGGCAGTCCTTGGTTCCCCAGAGGGAACTCTGGTGGAATCATGTGTTGGTGTGTCTTTAGGACCTTAGGAGAAGGGATGGATGCTGTTAATGTTTCCTCCTGAGAAGAGATTTTTAGCAACATAGGGTATAAGATGGTGAATAGGATCAAGACATACATAAAATTCTCTAAGAATATTTACCACTAGAAATATTTAAAGTGAACTGCTGGGTTGTCTGTCATTTTAGGTTAACACATCTTGATGTAGAACAGTGCTGTGAGTACCGTGTAGTAGTTCTTTGATCGGCTATGGTGTTAGCCAGTTCTGAGTTTACATCCTTTCCCCGCCTATTAGACCACAGTGTATTCCAGGTACATTGCAAGAGTACAATAGATGAAAGCTAGCAATACATATTCTATACCTAAACTATGGGCCTCGGAGCATTAACCAGTGGATTCGTTCTTGGCGAACTGCCACAATTTTGACATTTGAAAACAACAGAAATGTCACACATTTCCAGAGACCACAAGTCTGAAGATAATGTCAACAGACCACACTCCCTGCAGAGGCTCGGGAAGAATCAGCTCCCACCAATTCTGGAAGCTTCCGGAAGCTTCCAGATTCCTTGGTGTTCCTTGGCTTGTGTCTGCAACCCTTCCATGGTCTGCCTCTGTCCTCACAGTGATGCCTTCTCTGGGATGTCTCACGCTCTTTCACCATTCTTTTGAGGTGTTTAGGGCCCACTTAGGTAACTCCAAGGGATCGCTTTATCTCGAGATCCTTAATGCTGTTAAATGCTCAGAAATTCTACTACATAAACCAATAGTCACAGGTTCTAGAGCTTTCCAATTGATTCCTTTGAGGGCATCACTTTATAAGTGATCTGGCACCAGGTATTTTGGTACTGCAACTCAACACAGACTAACACACTACCTGGCCCCTATGAGGTGACAGACTACCCTGGATTCCCAGGAATACCTCTTTCTTTCCTAGTTAGAAAAGAGAAAGCAAAGGCAAATAACTATGATTTCATTTACTAGAGTGTGAGAGCCAGAGGGAGGGAGGATTTGGCAACTTTACTTGTTTCTTAGAGCATTTTGCAATAAACCTATCTGGTTACTCAAGAATTACATTGATGAGGACACTCATGAATTGAGATTTTCTACATAATTACATACCAAAACCCCTACATGAATCCCTCTGTGGAGGGTGAAACATGTACAATATAAGGCCCCCCTTGGTTAAGAGGAATATATATAAAAAAATCTCTATTTCAAAACAGGTAGTGTGTTAGTCTCTATTTAGTTGCAGTACCAAAATACCTGATGCGAGATGATTTGTAAAGAAGAACGGTTTCTTTTGCTCACGGTTCTGGAGTCTCAAGAGCCTGGCAGCAGCCTCTGCTTGACTATGGTGAGGTGCCCACCGTGTATGGCATCCCGATGGTGGGAATGCATGGCAGCTAGGGGTCAGACAGCAGGGAGGGGCTGGCCTGACTCTTACCACAACCACTCTCTGCAGAGCATTCAGTTCTAAATGGGATGGTGCCATCTGATTCCTGAACCCCGACCCAGTGTCCCCAGGAATCTAATCTCCACCCTTATGATTCACCTCTTAAAGGTTCCATTATTCTCCAATATCACTGCACTGAGGCCCAGGCTCCCAGTATATGAGCCGGCAAGGGACAAGCTATATCAAATAATAGCGGATAGGAAAGTGAATATTTCCTTAGAAAGAAAAGACAACACAGTAAATCATTTGTCCAAGGTAGCCATAAAAGGTAATGAAGACGAACATTCCTGGGACCCTCCTGTCCATGGGCTATGTAGTAGGAACAACAACACCCCAAGTGCTTTTAACAGGATGCACATGATTGACCGTGCTATCCTGGGCCAGGGTCAGTGAAGTTACCCACTAATTAATAAAGATTAAGACCATGTTAACTAAAGCAACATAATTTATTTCTCTTTTTTAAAAGACTTCATACAGAAATACACGCACGTATCTGAGTCTCCGTTCTAATTCAGGATCAAGAAAATATAGTCCTGTGTTACCTTTGAAGTTTTCAGCCTTTATCTTGAGAAACGGTTTTCCTCAGATCCTAGGTCCTTCCCAGACAGAGGATGCAGTGTGACTAAGGCCTGGTGACATCAAGCTGAGACACAGCACGTCCCCTGTCCAGCACTCTGTGCTGTGACCTAATTCTTCTGCATCTCTCGTGCTCATGTGTGGCTAGGTGAGAAAGTGTGCTCGAGGACTGAAGAGTGGAGTTGGAAGGGTGGCTCAGTAGTGACGAGAGAACCTCCTGCTCCTCTAGGGGGCAGGGTTCGGTTCCCAGCACCCATACCTGGCGGCTCACAACCCCCTGTAACTCTAGTTCCAGGGGATCTGACACCTTCCCTTGTCTCCTCTCACACCTGCATGTGTGTGGTGCACATAGTCTGATGGAGACATACACAAGGATCAAATTTGGCCAATCCTAATCCTTGGGCTCCCAGTGCTGCTCAAGCAGTTTGGAAGGGCTAAAGGAATTCATTCTAGAAAGTGCAATCCTGAATGAGGAAGTATAAAACATGACTGTGTTCTCTCCTATTTTCTTGTATCTCTGTCCTCCTCACCTAAAGTTGCTCCTATCTCACAAGCTTCTATAGATACCAAACTAAAAGTTATTCATTAACTGAGAGCCACAATTCAAGACTCTGTATGAATAACCGAATATGGTAGAATTTTGGATGCTGTGACAGGAAACAGGAAGCTCAATGCGGGGGCTGTGGGGTCTGTCCTCAAGCTTTGAGACACTTGCCCAGTGACTCAGAGACCACACCTGCCCACTCTGCCTACTCACAGGGCCACCGCTGGGTATGACCAGCTCTGCCAAGTCCATGCCAGCCCGCACATACTTTTTCCTCTCCTGGCAGCTACAAGCCAAGGAGGATCTCTCAGAACCAATGTTTCCTGGCTGAAGTCCAGTCTTGGTCGAACGCCTAGGAGGTACAGCAAAGCAGGGACAAATCAAAAAACAATCCAGCTGAGGGGCTGGAGGGATGGCTCAGCGCTTTGGCAGAGGATCTGGGTTCAGTCGCCAGCACCTATTCTAGCACTCACACACATTCACAGAATGCAAAAATAAAAATAATGGCTTACTTTAATCTGAGATAAGTCTACCACCAATATTCAGTTTCTAATACAAGCAGCATGATATAATGTCTCCCTACATGAGATTCTTTATTTTAGTCTGGTACTCCAATATCATGGAAAACTGAAAACGATGTATTTTTAGGAAAATATCCTAGTGATGGGTGTTTTTGCTAGGCTCCCCGAAGAACCTTTGAGGATGCTGTTTCAAGCTTATACTTGATGTTCATTGCATATTGAATCTGCAAATCCTCACAGATGTGAAAAGAACTTTGGTAACAAAGTGACCACATCTCAAACCCTGGAAGACAAGAGGAGATGACTACAGCCCTGTGGAATTTGTCATATTTATATAACATAAATAGGATGAGGAAGACTTTCTCCACTCCTCATACACCAAGTCACCTGCTCCAGTTTGCCCAGTCCTGCAACCAAGTTGTCCTGATGGTTATACTACTGACTGAACAATCTAGCCACAAAACACAAGACAATACACCAGGAAATCTGTCTGGCCTACAGAGAGTAATGTGCTTGCCTGAACATGGTTCCTAAAGCGTGTGACTTCCCTGAATTCTTAATGACCTAACCAGTGTGGCTAGCACTTGCATCCACCTCACACAAAGATACTGTCCTGAACAAGGGATGGCAGGAAAAACTCCATCCTGGTGGCATACTGGCAGAAAGAAGTTCACTATGACCTGTGGGTGAACAACTATTCTCTTCAATGCTTCTGACTTTGACCCTGTGCAGAAGTGAAACTAATCACAACACATTGATGTTTCCCTAACATCACATTGCACAAAATCCATTATTTTATTTATATAAGTGTATTTTTAAACAAATTCATAGTTTCTTTAAAATTCTATTTTAATTGTACAGTAAAATTTGAAAATTTAAAAATTTTTCTATATTCTTTGTTTACATTCTAAATGATTCTCCCTTTCCCAGTTCCCCCCTCCCCAAAATCCCATAAGCCCTCTTCCCTCTGCCCATTCTCTGATCAACCCCCTCCTACTTCTCTGTCCTGGTACTTCCCTACAATGCTGGATCAAGTCAATCCAAAAACAAGGAAGTTTCTATTGAGTGAGAAAATTCTCTTTAGTCTTTAAAAATCCATTTCTCTCAGGGAAACACTCTGAGTAGATGATACATGTGGGCCGATGTCTGGGACCTTTGAGGTGTTTCTCTTCTGCAGTTGGTTAGTGAGTCTTGGAATTACAATCTGTCCCACATCCACCCTGTGGCAGGTGAGGCAGACCAGTTTTGGGCGTACTAAACCCTTACATACAAACTGGTTCATGGCCAAAAATATAGTTTTGACCTTTTAATAAATACGTTTTATAACAACAAAAAAAATGGCTTACATGACCCAGCTTCAGCGAGCTCACTCTGCTGATTCAGACTCCATCCTGTCTCAGGTAAGTGAAGCATCCCTTTGCTCACATTCAAAAGTGAGTTACTGAGGGGCAAGGTGGCTCTGTAGGGAAGGGGCTTGCCACTGAGCCTGACAACATGAGTTCAATCCCCGGGACTCACATGTAGAAGCAGACTCCTTCTGTCTGGCCTCCACATGTGGTGATGGCGTGCGCGCGTGCGTGCGCGCGCGCGCGCACACACACACACAGCGCACATGCACAGCGCACATGCACACGCGCGCACATACACGCACACAGGACACTACACATACACTCATACACAACACTACACACAGATTCATATACACATACAATGAAGTATAAAATATAAAAACAATAAAAATAAAAAGTTTTTAATGCACATACTTTATACAAAAATACCAAGAAGAAGGTTACAAGCATAATTCTAATTATGTATATCAAAAATAACGACAGCATAAGGTGACCATGCTACAATAGAATATAGGAAGATGAAACTCCAGGTTCCTGGGATGATTACATGCGTGTGCACTAGGAGTCAGGTCTGAGGCATCCAAGGGGAAAGAGCATTCTGGGATCCTAAGAACTGAAATGGGGGAAGGGTGGCATATGTAAGTTTTTACTAACGTTGATGGAAAATTTCAAGTTTTTCCACTATGTATAAACACAGTAGGCCTCAGGACTATTAACAGTGTCCTTGACTGCCACCAACAGAGAGGAGAATATTTAAACACTATATTCTTGCAGGATTAAGCACACATGTTCCTACCATAGCATGAATCTGTTTAATGCTCACAGTCTAGAGAACGAATGTGGTTGTGCTTATTTTCTTTGTAACCCTATGCATTTTATCTGGCACATTTGAATGTAATATTCTGGAAAGAATGTACAGGCTTTAGCAGACAGCTCGGGAGGGAGGCTAAGGGCTCCTAGAGTGGACGCAGCCTGACTCTGGTGAGACCCAGATAGCTTTCCTCCTGAGTCGGTGTGTGACAGACAGAGGCAAAAAGTGCTCTCTGACGAACTTGTCTGCTTCTTGAACATCTGGTTGGAGCCCCGGAAACTGAACATCCGAAGGCCCGTCATCTGCAAAGTGACTTTTCTCTGCATGCCAGCATGAGTCAGAGAGGATGCATAAAGTACTCCAGCGACAGGGGACGTGGAACACAGAAGGTATTAATAGAATCCCTCCCACCTCAGGGCTTCAGTTCCTCCCACAGCCTTCCTGGTCACATGTTGGGCATCCCAAGAGGCTGAGCCTGACTGTGCGAGGAAGACTGTGGCTGAGCTGAGCCCACATATTCTGTAGCGGTGACAGGGTCACAGCCCTGAATCCGGCCTGGGGGAGTGGAAGGGATCTTCTGAATTCTTTCTGAGGGAAAAACAAAGCTCTGCTGTTTGCCACCTGTCCTGCAGTTTGAAGTCCCCCAGCACAGCTTACATTAATCCCGGGAGTATCGCTTTGTTGTTTCCCAAGAAAAGTTAGCAAGCATTGCAAACAGCACAGGGTCAAATCAGCCAAATGTTTTGGGAGTCTCATGAACCCATCTTCTCCTCTCTCAGATCCATGCATCCCATTTCTCCACTGACTAGTGAGTTAGCTTTCTACCACCGATTGCAAGTAGTTCCCCACTGCGATATATCACCGGATTACACGACATCTTCACGTTTTCAGAGCAGGGAAAGAATGCCACTTTTGTTTCTCACAGGCCATGAAAATTTATTAGCCCCCGAATTCCACGTTCATATTTGGTACGGCCTGCGGCAGGAGCATGTTGAGAGCGAGCCAGCAACCCGGCGGCTATTCACGTCACCCAAATGGAAATGACCCAAATGTCCAGCAACAGAAGACGAAATAGGATGATTTGTGGTTCTACAATCTACAAGGCTCTCCTGAACAGTAATGAGTCTGAACTATTGCTACCTGCAAGAACATGGACCGGTCTCACGAAAAGAAGACTGAGAAGAGAGTGTCCACTTAAAGATTCCATTCATGCAGCATTCAGCTGCAGGCAAAGCAGAGGCAAAACAGGCCTCATCATTAGAAAGCAGAGGTGGGGCTACTTGGGCACAGGAACAGGGGCTGGAACAAGTCAGGAGGAAAGTGTATAAGTGTGTGTGTATGTGGGTAGGTGTTTGTGTGTGTGTGTGTGAGAGAGAGAGACAGAGAGAGGAAGGAGAGAGAGAGAATTATACAACTGTATATTTTGAATTTGTGCATTTTTCTGTGTTTATGCCATATGTCAAACAAAAATCTGGAGTTAAGCCTTAAGCTGTGGACATGATAGGTATCTCAGTCAGCCAAGTATTTGCTTTTCAAGTGAGGGGACCTGAGTTTGGCTCCAAGAGCTGACATTTTTAAAAAAAAGTTAAGCACAATAGTTTGCATTTACAGTGCTTGCATTGAGGTCGGGCGGGGTGGGGGGGGGGGCAGAGTTACAGAGCAAGGAACCCTGGGTTCTCCAGCCAGCAAGCCCAGCCAAGGTGAAAGAGAGGCCAGTGAGAGACCCTGTGCCAGACGATGAAAGAAAAGGAAAAGGGAGAGAAAGTGGATGATGTCTGAGGAATGAAAACCAAGGTTGTCAGTTGACCCAGACAGACAGACAGACAGACACACGCATGCATGCACACACTCGTGCATACACAAACACCATGAGCATGAAACAAATATATGTGGCCTTTGTGTTTGATTTTTAATACAGCCTTCTCCAGAGTACACATGTTCCTTGAGGACTGGTAATATATGAACTGGTATCATGACATCAGAAATTCTTAATTGGGATTTTTTTTTTTCCCTAATAAGGGTCACCAGGAAATAACCTATCTTGCCTGCTTTCTGTGACTGGTTATAGCACTGCTTGATTGACATTTTTGTTCATTTAAATGGCAGCTATCTTCAAACTAACTAGAATCTGTTCTAATGACTTGTTTAAATGACCTTAACGGAGAACGAGGCTGAGGCCTGCCCTTCGGAGAGCTTCTCTCCAGCAGGCGCGGTGACCAAGGTTGTTCTACTTTGACAAGGGCACCCGCTAATCCTCTACCATGGCTGCTAAACTCGGTCCCACATTTGCGTGCAATGTGTGTTCAGCATGAGGTCGAGCCAGCAGACCCTCCTTTTAAGTGCTCAGCCCATGGAGAACCCTCTCCCCCTAATTGGTAGCTCCAAGGGGGAGCGGGTTTTCTAAGCAGGGCTAGACAGTGCTGTGCAGTCTCTTCCAGGGCCCTCCTTCTGTTCCCCGAATCCTCGACTGGGTCTGCTAAAGTGCTTGCCGTCTATCCTGCCTTCTCTCTCTCCCCATCTTTGCGTAGACAGCTTCTGGGATCCCTTTTGCTTGTACTTCTGCCTCCCTGCCCACCCACTGCACAGCACAGTGCAGCAGATTAGCTCGTTGTTGGCAGTGTGAAAGGCAGGAAGCTTGTTAAAGAGTCGCCGGAGCTCAGCTCCTATGGCAAGCCCCCCTCCCGCATCCAGAAGAACAATGAAGAGCTTTCCAGTCTCCAAAGCTCTTTTGGGCTTCCACGTTTTGGGGGCTTTCTCTGGTGTAGGATCTCCATTCTTCTTAGTGTGGAGCACTAGAGAGACAGCAGGTGCTGGTTTTAGACAGAGCCTACGCCCGAATCTGGCAGGCTGCCTTCTAAGCCCTTGGCAAGTTATTTCCCTCTGGTTTCAGTAAATTCTTAACCGTGAAACTGGACCGATACCATCTTCCTTGCAAGGGACAAGGGAGGGTTAGATAAACAGAACGTATGTTGCTCAGAGAACAGTGTTTGTAGGTAGATGGTGCTCCAAATGCATTTACTCATTCAGTAAGCATCCCAATAGCTCGGAATAGATACCAGGAACCTGGGTGGCTGCGGTGACGCACCAAAAGGGCCCCACTCTCAGTGCAGACTCCTGAGGGAGAGGTTCTTATGACCACTAAGTGCAAAGATGCTGTTATAGTTATTTAAAGAGAAAAACATGCAGGATTCTCCACATGCTTATCATTTGCCTATGTCAGCAACAATTTGTCCTCTGTATGTGTATGTAACTCTTTTACCAGTATCTATACATACTAACTACAGTGTGTGTTGCTGATAAACTTTATACTCTTATAATTCTCTGTGCGAAGAGAACTCTGCAATAAAATTACAACTATATATGTGCATGGAGATAACTGCTTCTGAAACATGGGGTTTGAGATAGCCCTTTTAAGTTCCTACTTTAAAGTTGTCTATGTTGTTTGGCGTCTCTAACACTTGGGACCGTCTAAGGAACATTAACATAGTCAGGTTTCCATGAATTAAAAATTGTGGAAGTATAAACAAAATGCCAAAAATTGAGAATGCCAGAACTAGTGTGAGAAGTAGGGAGACTGCAAAGTGCAGTAAATCTTAAAACATAACAACCCTCCCCTTCCTCTTGCAAAATAAGTACAGGCCCAAGTGGGCTCACGGGTGAGCGCTTGGAACTCTAGAGGAAGAACGGATTCCTGGCCCTGTTCTAAGTTATCCAAAGAAGACAAAGAGAAAAAGCGGTCACGCTCATTTTATAGTGTCGCTGCAATCAGAAGCATTCAGTGTTAAAAGAAAACAGAAATTATAAGCAGCTTCTCCTTGCTCAAGTAAATGTGCAAAAAAGCTTTTAAAGTATTAGCTAATTAAATCTAACTGTCTAATGACGGTTTAGACGTCTTTAGAGGTTCTGCCAACACAATTCAGAGCATTAGTAAGTTAACTTTTTAAACTCATGTTAATTTCAATTAATGTAGAAAACATATTTGATGTATTCTTTGCTCGTTTGTGACTGAAAAACAAAGCAAACTTAACAAGTGAGTTGAAAGCATTGCTTCCCTCAATTTCCTTCAATGGAAGATGTTCTTTTCCATCTCCCTCTGCAAACATCCTTGGTGGAGAGACCTGGAGTGGGTTCTTAGGATGGGGAACAAGCAGGATCTCACCATCAGACACCACTGACAAGTATCATAAGTTCTGAAGTGCTGGATGGACAGAGAGGAACGTAAGATGCCCAGGAAAGAAATAAGCTGTTGGGTTTTGCCCCAGTATGGCCAAGGACCCAGAATAAACATTTAACATAAAATAGATGTAAAACATGAAAAGGTAAGATACGGTCCTTGATGGCAATAACAAGTTAAAATGTCTGGCATTTAACTCAGACAAGAACACAGAGGAGCTGGGCATGTCTGCAATCTTGGCACTCCAGGGACAGAGGTAGGAGGCCCTGGAACTGAAGAACAGTTAGGCTGTGATAGCCAAACACTGTCGAACACAAACCCACAGGGATAATTCCTTAAATGGTGATCTCTAGTTTCATCCATTGTTCTTTTCCAATGATAAGTAATGATTGGAGTGGGGGAGGGCTGTGGCTCAGTGGGTGGACCTGCCTGCCTGCACTGTAGAGCTGATACCCTGAGTCTCATCCCAGGAACCCTCAGTGGAAGGAGGAAACTTACTCTTTTTGTCCTCCTGTCTACACACATGTGCTGTGGTAAGTGTGTGCCCACCCTAAAATACACACACACACACACACACATACACACACACACAGATACACATACGCACACACATGCGTATATGCACACACACATGCATGGACAGGATGTGTGTTTGTGTACACATGGACACATACATGCACTTGTGCACACACACACATGCCTGTACATACAGAGAGAAATAATTTAAAAAAAAGTTAATTTTAAGGAATAGGTTACATTGCTCTTTCTGCGCATCACAACTTTTAAGCTACAGTTAGAATCCCAGGGAGTTGATAACCCTTTGTTTTCCAGGTGACTCGGTGTCACCAACCTGGGGGCAGGTAAGTTCTGCTTTTAGCACGCACCAAATGCAATGCACTCTGGGGCAGAATGGGACTAGTAATAATTACCTCTCAGAAATGTTATCGACATTCATTAAAAGCAAACAGTTAAGTGTGAGACATAGTAGACGTGTGATGTACAGGACAAACTGCCTCAGAGTCAAACTGCCATGTCTCTTATGAGGTCAGCCAGGCCCACTTTCAATGGATCCTCCCAGCTGCGATTGTTGACTGTTAACATTCCCTCAAGGAAGGAGGAGGGGCCAAGGAAGGTTGTCAGACCCTCACCTGAGTATCAGCCATGCCTCCCAAACAGCAACACCCAACTCTGCCCTAATTACACGTGGTCTTGAGGGAGGGGCTGAGGTATAACCTAGGCTGGAATACCCAGGGAGGAAGCTACCGCCATGGAAGGGTTCTCATCCATGCTGGGTACAGACCCTTTAGCACAGCTGTTCTAGGCCACCCTTTGTTCTTTAAATTAACTCTATAAACTCACTGGTTCCCTTGAGTGACTTTTGGTGAAATTTTACTTTGGTTTGTACTCTGGCCCTCAGGAGGAACGGTGGACTGTTGATAACTCCTCAGGGAATGGATTTTAGCAATACTTGGCCTAGCTGGCAGGATATGACCAGACTGAGGTTGAGTTTGGGAAGAGAAATATTGTCACTGAGACAAGCACCTGAAACTATGCTCCTAACAGCGGAACATTTTGACACAGCTTTCCCTCCCCATGTGGCATGTTCTTGTTTGTGCTTTTTGGGGACAGTGGGAGAGCCATGGGTAGTGAGATGCATAACTATGAAGGGACCTGTTCCCAGAATGGTAGTTTTCTGTGACGGATGAAGTGGTACCTCCTTAATGATTCGGGTCCACTCTGAATACAAAGTATCCCCGAGAGCAGCTTGAAGGGCTGAAGCAGATATTACAGTCTCGGAGACAAGAGTATTGATCGACAATCATCTGCAGAGGTTGCCTGGCCGTTGCTAGGGGTAACAAGAAGTGCTTCTGGGGCTGAAATGGCTTCCCAGAGTGAGATGGTGTTTAAGGATGGAATGGTAACAGAAAGATGATGCACGGCTCGTACCCTTCGTGTTAGTCTCTGTACTGGCAGAAAAAAATGAGTAAAAGGGAGAATGAGATGGAGTTGTTGGCCTGCTGCTTCTCACAGCCTGGAGACTGAAGAATAAAAACACAAATTGGGCCTGTAATGACAAGCTGTTGCAGGAACCCCATAGCCTGGAACTCACAGGAGGAGCTAGGAAGCAGAGTGAGAGAGAGAGAGGGAGGGAGAGAGAGAGAGAGAGAGAGAGAGAGAGAGAGAGAGAGAGAGAGAGAGAGAGAGAGATGAGGTGACAGAAGACACTCAGGTATGACCTTGGATAAGGGGAAAACCCACTCTCCACAACCAGATGGATGCCCTGACAATGGCATCAGACCACATTCAGTACCAGAGTGCTAGAACTGGGGAAAGGTTTCAAACAGGCGATAGAAGAATCTCTGTTGGCTTGTGAGGCTGTGGGATGCAGGGATGTGTGGGAGCCAGCTGAATGCTTTAGAAGCAGGGAAACTGAGCAATTTAACCACACATCCATCCTAGGGACACAGAATTACAAAACTCGAGGCATTACAGGGAATCAGTCCCTGACAGACAGGCTCATATGAGCCGATAGAGGTACTTGTTCGTCAGCAGTGAAAGTACCAGTAGATATTTGGGACTGGAGGACCACGAGGAAGGACAAGCACTGCTGAGGAACTAGGTATGAGGAAGGCCACACAAGGTGCCCAGTTCACTGGGCTGGATGTGACTGTGCTCACCAGAGACTTAAAGGGAACTGGTCTCATCAAGGATCTCAAGACTGGCACGGTGCTTTAATGGATTTGCCAAGCCCTTGGGTGGGGCAGGATCTCTATGAAGAATCAAAGACTTTGGAGGATGTATGTGACACGGACCAGCATGTACAGTGTGTCTGTAGAATGAGAGAGCAGCCTAGAGGCAGGTGAAACAGAACAGGTCTATCTCAGTTACTCAAAGGCAAATTGGCAAGATCTGTTTGAACCTATGTTTAAAAAAATAATAATAAAATGACATAAAGCCAGATCCTGAGCTGAGGAGCTTTTGGGAGGCCTTAAAGCCAGAGTTTACAGAAGGCTCACATGACAAAACAGTAAAGGTGCAGACCATCAAGTCTGTACCAGGGGTGAACAATTAACTCCTAAACCAAGTGAAGTTTTAGTCTCTCCTGAAAGAGGTTATGCTATGCGGTGGAGATGGTTTGCTGAGCCAGAGCCTATCCCAGAGGCCAGGTATAGAGCCACAGCTGCCGCTATAGCCAGTGCACTAACCTAGAGTCTCTCCAGCACAAATATAAGGTCAAAGCAGCAGGTGCAGCTCAGGAGAGCAGAGCCTCAATCCCCTTGGGTCTGAGCAGCAGGAGCCAGCCCCACCAAGTTCCGCAGGGGTGGGGAATCTCAGGGAGGATCCCTGGGAGAGCTGTAGAAAATGGAAGTAGAGTGGCCCAGAGAAAATGACTGAGGGCTGTGGAGGGTCATTTTAAGTTAGTGCCTCTTACTGTCCCGACACTGATAAGAAAACAACTAAGGGTAATGGACAAAATCTGGCCATACTGTGCTAAACCTTGCTTATGCTGGAGTCTGGTATTTTCTTGGCTGTAGACGTCTATAGACCTGATGCTTGGAGTGATGACAGCTGACTGTCAGAGAGCCCGGCTGAGGTTATCAGGATGACCCTGCTGTTAGTTTATGGAAGGGTGGCTTAGGACTTTGTGCTATTGTTCTGCCCATCTTTTGCCAACTTTCTTATCTAGACAGCCTAATGCTAACCTTTGAGTGTTTGGTGGATTTGGAAGCACATAAGAGAGACACGTGAATGGGCCTGAAAGAATGAGCCTGGGAAATTAGTTCATCACGGGTCCAAAGGCCATGTGTCGGGTGTCTTATGGGTTGGTCGGACAAGGTACAGTGAGTGATACCTACTAAGGTGATTGGGGAAATCTGCAACAGCCTGGACCTGTAAGTGCTAACGAGAGAACAAGAGTAGTTTCTTGGAGTGGAAACAGACTCCCAGAAGTCATAAGGATAAGAACCCCAACACTAGGGGTGGGGTACCTCCCTAGGAGTCATTAACTAGAGAGGCCTTAGGGGTTCCTATTGTCACTGCTGTTGCATGCAACACTGAATTAGATGGGAAGAGCCTACTGCTGAAGATGCTGTATGTTTAAATGGATGTGGAGAAATAAAGTTAGGACCGAAATGGAAGTGTCCCCTCCTGAGGACACTTTTGTTTTTTTAAAGATTTATTTATTATTATAAATAAGTACACTGTATCTGTCTTCAGACACACCAGAAGAGGGTGTCAGATCTCACGACGGATGGTTGTGGGCCACCATGTGGGTGCTGGGACTGAGTACACTTCTATACTGTCTATAGACGTGTCATCAGAGAAGATGTGTTCAAGACGAAGTCCCTCTGCACCATCCTCAGATCAGATGGGCTTGTGAGGGAGACAATGTGACATTTCCCGGCGCCGCCCCCCCCCCCCCCCCCGGGGATCGGTTGTTAGAAGTAGATTTCATAGGCACATTCATGGGGGGGGGGGTTTGCTGCTATCTGACAAGCTGTCTTTGCAAATGCTTCTCCTTTCTATTCCTTAGGAACATTTGGATTAGGCCTGAGAGTACTCTTCAGTCAGGAGCCCACAGAACGGATTTGGCTGCACCTGGAGGGGGTCTGCTGGCTTCCTGCATCTTCCTCTTGGGGCTTGCAATGCTTATTCTGAAGGAAAGCGTAACCCTCTGAAGCACCCAGAGGATGCCAACCACACCAGCCACCAGCAGCCTGAGAGAGAGAATTAGTTTCTCCATGTGACTCTGCTCATGCACAGCACTGACAGCCAGCAGCTGCCTATCACACCGGTCTCGGTCTCTTTGGGATTAGCTGGGAAAGAGGTGGAGAGGAAAAAAAAACACCACCAACATTTTATAAGGTATGGCAACCATATAACAGGAAAGACAAGTATGAAGAAGGCTTGAAACAAATATAAATATGACTGTGTCACCTTCCCCTGACATACCTTGTTAAGGGAAATACTAAAAAAAGGAACCTGCCAACTCTCTGTGGGCCAGACCACCCTCCTGAGCTCCTGCTGCTGCCATCATCTCTCTTCAGCTAGTCCCTGCAGCATCTGGCTCGCCTGTCCTGGGAGCCGCTAGTACTTCCTCAGCCATAAACCCATGTAGTCAGTGATCCCACATTCCAGTAACTAATGGAGATGCGGTTGCATATCAGAATACCCAGAAATCCGGTAGAATCAAGATTTGTAAAGCTTAATTAACCAGTCAGATTTATGTATCAATGAAATCACAATTTATAGATGCCAATACAATAATTTCAGAGCCAACTGATAATGATAAAGCTTTATCCCAATTATTCTAACCTTATGGTTTAACAACCTGTGGCTGGTCATAGCCACGCAGATTCATGTCTCCCTCCATCTTCCTTTCTCCCTTCTCCTCTCAGACACTCCCTCTCTCTGCAACTCTTAGCTCTGCCTCTCTTTTCCCTGTCCAATCACATTAGGGCAGTGGGAGGCCTGTGATTGGACAGGGAAAAATCCTGCGATATTCCTAATGCCCGGGAGACAAAGGATGTCTACTTTGGGTGGGCCTGTAGTCACCTAACATTTTCTGGGTCTACTGGAAGTTTATAGATCTGTTTTGAAGTTATTATTTAGGGAATATTTTTACAAGATGTTCATTTTTCAATTCAGTCTCAGGGATAACCATTTTAAAAGTATTTTGTCAGATTTTTTTTTTTTAAAGTAGGCAACAACTACATGCAAAATGCTCCCTGTGGGGCTGCCTGTTTTTATGTTGAGTTGGGAACTGTAAACTTCACTGTGCCTTCGGTTTACTGGGGTTCACAGTTAAAGAAAAGCCCGTGAGTTCAGGGCACAGTGGTGACTCCCTCCAGGCTCTTGGGCCTCAGTATGAGGTGTTTTCTCACTCTGCTGGAGGATGATCCATGCCTTCAAATTGTAAGAAATGCAGAGGAAATGAAGGCGGAGGGTGTGGCTGTATCTCATTAGTTTCCTCTTACACACTCAGGGACATGAACAGCTAATGGGAGTGTTTATTCGTAAAGTCCTTCACCACTGGACTCTGCACCCCCTGTACCCCCTTTTCTGATGCTTTGGGCATCTCTAGAGCAGCAGGGACTTCAGTCATGCCGTGTATCTCTCAGGTCAGAGGAAAGCACAAAGCTCCAATGTGTGATTCTCAGCCTGAAAGGGACCGAGTGTCTACTGATAAACAACACTCAAGATTTTGTTTTTTAAATGAAGGCATTAAACTGACCTTCTTTTGAAATGAGCTTTACAGGGTAAACAAGGAGAGATCTTGTTTTCTCTTCATCCTGGAAAAATAACTTTTTCCCCCCTTTTCCAGCTTAGTACAGTTGACTGAATTGGAAAGGAATCTTATTTTCTCTGGAAAGATTTATTTGCCCAACAGTTGTGTTTTTGTATGTGTTGGCAAGAGCTGATAGATTTTCCAGAACAAGGGTCGTCTTGTTCACAGTTTGGAGGTGTCTAAGAACTGACGAGGGGATTTAATGTTAGGCAAGCCTCTTGCAGACTTACCATTCTGTATGAATTTTGAAGCATGTCAGGTTTTCCTGGACTTAGGGACCAAAAGGTGAGTTTTCTGGGACCTTAGCCGTGCCATGTGTGACCCAACACATCAGCAGGCATGTTGACAAACTTGCTTTCTTCATTCTCTCCGTGTGACCCTCATGACCTATTGAGAAGCATCTGTATTTCTGTACCTAAACAGGCGAGTTCATCTTTCTCAGAGCCAAGTGTAGAATTTTCTTCTTGGTCTTCTCTGGGATCATGGGTCCCAGGATTTAGAAAAGAACAATGTGTTAATTCCTTTCTGGTTGAATTAGAAAAAAAAAAAACATAAAGAAATCACTATACTTCCCAATTTCCTGCCTCTTTCTCTATTCATTCAGCTTCTCAATGGATTTGAGAGAGTTTGGAATAAATATTTCCCTTCTTGACATAAAACAGTTTTTACAGCTTTCCATCCCCCCCACCACCCTGTCTTCCAGACATTCTTTTAATAAAAACTAAAACTCTATGCATTGGCATATTCTCATGAAAATTTCTTTGAACTTAGGGAACCTATGTCTTGTCAATTCAACCTATCTGTTTTAACACAAGGAACCAAACACATCTCCGAGCTGAGTTTCTTTTCCTTCGTTTTCCTAGCTTCCAAGTCATTGCCGCTAGGCTAACCCAAGGATAGCTTGTCTGGCTTTTGTACAAGTGACTCGTCACTCAGCTGGCCAGGCTCTGCCAGGTGTGTCTAGCCAACTTAAAGGGAAGGTGTTTTTCCTTTTAGCTCGACCGTTAAAGCGTTTACCACATTTTCCAGTGCCTATTGTCTGTTTTAAGGAAGCACAGACCCACAGAAAACAGAGGAATCTGGGAATTCTCCTTTGTTCATATTGGCTGCCAGCTTCTTTGTGCATTTAATTTAGTTTGTCTAAAAAAAAAAAAAACACCCTACATAATTAAAGGAGGGGAAATATAATTTTTCTTTGGCAACCCGGTTTCCATGAGGGGAGCCTGGAAAATGGCATCTCCTCTAAACTGGTTCTAGAAGGCTTGACAGCCCCTCCCCCTCAGCCTCAGGACCCTGCTGAGGGCAGCCTCTGGTCTGGCAGCTCTGAGGCCTCAGCCAGCTACACCAGAACATCTTTCTAGTTTGTGTGTCTCTTCCTAAGGCATGCTGAGCTTTTCCAGATTCATCCCTAGTGTGCACCAAAGCCTGTGTAGTTCTTGGAATTGCAAACTACACTGATTTCTTTTGTGTTATGCATTCCTCCACTTAAAAGTTTTTTTGAGACTGAATCTGAGCTAAATGGATTCATAAGTCCTTTAAAGTTAGCAAGTCCAGGAGAATCTAGGAACCTCTGTGAAAGAACCCCAGTACAGAGAGAGTTTGAGCCTTTTCTTCTTTGCCTGTGTGAGAGCAAGTGTGTGTGCTACTTGAGACTGAATCCTGGGCCTCGTGTATACTGAATATTTAACCCTGAGTTACTTTCCCAGTACTTTCACCCTATATTCTTCAAATACCTCCTCCATCCTTATTTTGGACAGTTAGTAATTGGAAATGGTGATCAAAAAGTAAAAAGAAGAAGAGAAACAAAATGTTGTTTGCATACCAGCAAAGACAAAAACAAACAAACAAACAAAAAAAAATCAAGCCAAAACCAAAAGCATGCAAAGAACAACAGAAAGTTGCCATCTCGTAGACCTGGGCCCAATCTTCAATGTTCATCACATCTCTGTTATCCTGAAGGGCTCCCAGCCCACTCAAGCGCCATGTTTTCCCAGGCCATGATGTCCTCTGGGTGGTGCTAGCTATTCTATGTCATTTGTTTTCTCTACCAACAGCGTTCCCACCTATCCCCAAGGTGCTAAGACCTGCCCAGGTCATTGCTGCTACACAGTTCCTGTGTCCTCGCCTCTAGCAAATGGCCTCAAGAGTTGGAAAAAATTTAAAAAACAGATTCTCTTACGAGAAGCAGGCAGGATTTGGAATGGAGTGTCAGTGAAGGATTAATGAATCTCGTCTTCTGGGTTTCTGAATGAAAGACCAGATGTAAGAGGAAAAATTAATATGAAGAGAACTTCTTACCAAGTTGTCAAGGCTGGCTACTCTTAGAGAGTTGCTATTGATTCTGTTCTGAATAATGTCAGTGTAACACAGTGGGTTGAAAATGAACCATAGATCAAAATAATCCTGAGATTCCACCTCACACCAGTTAGAATGGCTAAGAGCAAAAACTCAGGTGACAGCATTTGCTGGTGAGGATGTGGAGAAAGAGGAACACTCCTTCATTGTTGGTGGGGTTGCAAGCTGGTACAACCACTCTGGAAATCAGTCTGGCAGCTCCTCAGAAAATTGGACATAGTACTACCTGAGGACCCAGCTATACCACTCCTGGGCATATACCTAAAAGATACTCCAAAATATAACAAGGATACATACCCCACAATGTTCATAACAGCCTTATTTATAATAGCCAGAAGCTAGAAAGAACCTAGGTGTCCTTCAACAGAGGAATGGATACAGAAAATGTGGTACATTTACACAATGAAGTACTACTACTCAGCTATTAAAAATAATGACTTCATGAAATTCTTAGACAAATGGAGGGAACTGGAAAATATCATCCTGAGTGATGTAACCCAGTTACGCATGGTATGCACTCACTGATAAGTGGATATTAGCCCAGAAGCTCAGAATACCCAAGATACAATTCACAGAGCACATGAAGCTCAAGAAGAAGGAAGACCAAGTGTGAAGTCCTTCTTAGAAGTGGGAATAAAATACTCACAGGAGGTAGAGGTGGGAGGGATTTGGGAGGAAGAGAGCACAGGGAGGGAGAAAAAAGGGAGGCAGGATCAGATATGGAAGGGGATAGGATGATATGCAGAGGGTCAGGAATTTGAACAGAGGTATGTAGCAATGGGGGATGGGAAACTGGGCGTAACCACCAGCAAGTCCCAGATGCCAGGAAAGCAAGAGGATTCCAGGATCCAACAGGGGTGAGATTAGCTGAAATGCCCAACAAAATGAGGGAGAACCTGTAGAGACCATATCCAGAGGGTAGGCAAAGTCCCTAATTGGGGAAGGGATCACCTACTCATCTCCAAATTTTTAACCCAGAATGGGTCCTGTCTAAAGGAAATACAGGGACAAAGTGTGGAGCAGAGACTGAAGGAAAGGCCATCCAGAGACTGCCCCACCTGGGGATCCATCCCACATACAGATATCAAACCCAGACACTATAGAGGATGGCAAGAAGGGCTTGCTGACAGGAGCCTGATATAGCTGTCTCTTGAGAGGCTCTGCCAGAGCCTGACAAATACAGATGCAGATGCTGACAACTAACCATTTGACCGAGCATGGGGACCCCAATGGAGGAATTAGAGAAAGAACTGAAGGAGCTGAAGGGGTTTGCAACTCCATAGGAAGAACAATATCAACCAACCAGACGCCTACCCCTGAACTCCCAGGAACTAAACCACCAACCAAAGAGTAGACATGGAGGGACCCGGGGCTCCAGCCACATTTGTAGCAGAGAATGGCATTGTCTGGCATCAATGGGAGGAGAGGCTCTTGGTCCTGTGAAGGAAGAAGGCTCAATGCCCCAGTGTAGGGGAATGAGGTGGGATGGGGAGGGGGATGGGGTTGGGGGATGGGATAGCGGGATTGTGGAGGGGAAACCAGGAAAGGGGTTAACATTTGCAATGTAGATACATAAAATATACAATTAAAAAAGACTTAAAAAACAATCATAAGAGAGAAAGAAAGAGAGAGAGAAAAAGAGAGAAAGAAAGAAAGAGATAAAAAAAAAAGAAAGAAAATAGGCCATAGAAACAGCTAGCCTCAGAGTGTCTGAGAAGGCAGATAACATTTCTCTAGCCTGACATGAGGAGCACAGCAAGAGGCCCCCAGGGAAATTATGGAAGGAAATCAAGGGCAGGCCTGAAGTGTTGTTCTTCAACAGAAAATCGCAGTGTTCTTTTTCCGTATTGAGGATCTGAGTAGCTGGGCACCGAAGTGTTAAATTGTATGGCATAGGACCCACTTGAGAATGAACATAATTGTATGGCATCATCTTAATTTGTTGATGTTGATGTGATAAATCTCCAGTAAAGGACACAAAATTCATGCAAGTTAAAATACATTACACAGGAGACTATGTGTGTCTGCAGATTAAGAGGAGTAGTTTTTTGACGTTCACGTATACATGTTATAGGAAGTCTGCACTAAGCCATGAAGCATGACCCAAGATACCGCATGAAGTCATTCTTTTAGTAGAAAGTAGAGCATAGGAAACACCTCAGAAGGTGTGACTGCCTCCTCCACATGGAGTCCACGAGGCCAAGGGAGACTGGGCACATCCATGCAGGAGTACAGTGCAATTCATCTTAGACTTAAATGTTCTGCAATTCTCTGAGAACCTTGGTTAAGAGAATTAGCAAGAGGATGCTTGGATTTTTTGTTTTTTAAGAAATGTTCTATTTGATTTTCTTTATTATTTTTTTCTGTTTTTTTTTTTTTTTTTTTTATCCGAGACAGGGTTTCTCTGTGTAGACCTGGCTGTCATGGAACTCATTCTGTAGACCAGGCTGGCCTCGAACTCAGAAATCTACCTGCCTCTGTCTCCCAAGAGCCAGGATTAAAGGTGTGTGCCACCACTGCCCAGCTTTGGAAAACCTTTTATCTGATTTGTTTCAAACTAGTGTTATTAGCTGAGTAAAGAGACGAAAACTAAACAAGTCAGAGATGTCTGTCCTGCACTCTGACTGCATCGACAGTCTTCCTACACAAACATTTATGTGCCACAGATATACAGAATCAACCTACTTCCTGGACTTGAACCTTATTTCCATGTGAGCCATATTTTGCAAAGTCCTTATTTCTCTCTGCCTCAGTTTCCTCATGTGAAAAATGGAGATGATCACAGCTTATGACTCAGCAGGTCCTCAAGAAGATGGGTTTGGCATGCAAAAAGTGTGTTAGGGTCTGAACTGTTAACTGCTACTTCTGTATAGGATCTGAGAAGGGAATTCTGTGCTAATGAATCTGCACACACCATCCAATAATTCACTTTAATTGGTTAATTTACATATATTCCCAACAATTAGTTTTCATAATATTGGAGACACTATTAAACCTACTTTCTCAACTGATGATCAAGGAAAATCATTAATTTGCACAACTGACCAGAGGAAGCCAACGCCTTTGAGGGTCATTGCCTTAGTAAGTTTGTATAACTACCTTGTAAGGACTGTTGAGAGTGCTCACAGGAAATAGTAAAATATCTTAGGTCACATTCAAATAGGAATGGAAAACCAAACAGGAAGCCATCCTGCAAAGTGCATTAGCTCACAGTCCCACACCCCATTTTAAACAGGAAAGTGTGACATGAAATAAAGCGGTTGCAGTTAATCTCTGAGCAGAAAGTCCCTGGGGTGACTGAGGGGCCTCAGCCAGCATGGCAGCAGAAGTCAGCACTTTGCAATTTCTGTGCCATTTCTGTCAGAGTTTTTCTACAACTGTTCTAGAAGCCATTTAGCCAACATATCAAGAATTGAATATATTCACATTTATTTAAGTGAGAAGTGATTTTTCTCCTTAAAGCTGTTTCCAAAGTCAGTGTTCCATTTTTTTCCCCCTGTGAGGCGGTTTGGCAAGCCTGGCCTGCTGAAACTTGGCTCCTACATCTCAGTTATTGATTGCAGTTCTTGGGGGGTGGGGTGGGAGGTAGGAGGTAATTCCTGTGTTGAATGCCTCCACTCTAGAATCTTGGCCTTCATATCACATTTATATTTTTAAAATGAAGAAAGAGGGTTTCAGACAGGTCAGTTAATGTACATCTGTTCTCCAGTCTGCTAACTGGGACACCAACCTTCAAACCTAGGACTGTTTGGCTCCAAAGTCCATTTGTCCCAGAGTTGATTGAAAACAGACCAGATAAAATCAGATTCAAGGCCAGGGTAATTTGCTACAAGACTCCAATTATTCATTTATACTTGTGTCAAGAAGAGGTTGAAGTTCAGGCCCATCCAAACAGTTGTCAGACTGATGAATTAAGGCCTGAGCAAGGCATAGGGCAGAAGAGACCCTGCAAGATGGACCATTTCTCTCGAGTTCACTAAACACTTTGATGCTATCCAAAGCAATTTGCAGCCCTTAATCTTTTAAAGCACTGATCCTCCTGATGTTCACTTATGCAATAAAGAGCATGCTTTGTTCTCACATGTGATAGCCTCCCCAGGGTGTGCTCTGGGCTGTGCCAGATCCACTCCATCAGTACTCCCGCGTAATCTCTCTCCCTCTTACGATGTCCTGCCAGAATGCACGAAGACCGAGGGAGGTCACTAGAGCTGTAACCTTAGGTTCTCACCCTTTTGTATGAAATAGTCGAGTATTTGCTGCTGTCACCATTACCTACAGTTTGGCACTGCCCACCAACATCTACACTAAGCCATCTGTATGACGCCAGGCGAGAGTTGAAAATCCAGAGGAAACAGGCATGGGGGCAGATTCTCATGCACAGCAACAAAGTACAATTGTATTTCCACTTTGCCGTTTTGTCCTGCATCTCATGATGCTGCTTTCTGAACTCCATGTTTCTCACTAGAACAAGCTCACCTTGTGTTATCCACACCACACCCCCTCCTCTGCCCCTCGCTGTTTCATCTTTGCTCCATCCTCATGGCTGTCTTCCCAGAGAATTACCTGTCCATGGGTCTCCCTGACTCTTGTCTCTTTATAATCTTTACATTTGGTTCCTTCTGCTTGCCTCTCCCCCAGATATAGTTTATGGCAACACAGTCTTAAGCGGCTACTCAGACCCGATGCTAGCTCCTTATCCATGCCTTTAAGTCGACTTTGCCACCTGATCTCTGAACGTTCCAGCATTCTTCTCTGTTTGTTTTATGCTCCAGACAAGATATAATAATGGCGTGTGCTTGCAACAGCCTCTGCATACCCACTTTCATTCTCTGAGAATTTTATACATTCATACAATATATTTCGATCATATTTATCCATTACTCTTCCTGCCTCCCCAACCCATCTCAACTTTGCCCCCCCCCTTATCCCATTGATTATGGTTCATGCTGTCTATATACTCATGGGTAGTGGAACCACTCACTGAAACATGGCTGATCTGCCAGGGGCCGCACCCTATAAGGAAACAGTCTTCCTCTCTATAATACTATCAACTGTCAGTAGTTCTTCAGTTACTAGTGGGGTTTTCAATACCCTTCACCCTCCAGGCTGGAATATTGACTGTCTTGATTTCATGCAGATCTGAGGTAACCATAGATGCTATGCATTCATGAGCACAGTGGTCTTCTCCTAATCAAAAACAACTGGTTTGGGCCAATCCTCTCTAATCTCTGGCTCTTATAATATTTCTGCCTCTACTTCTATAAGAATCCCTGAGCCTTGAGTTGTGCGATTTAGATGTCCCATGATGGTTGAGAATACCACAGATGCCTTTTCTGTGTGCTTTGACCAGTTGTGAGTTTTTGCATTTGTTATTGTCCACTCCACAAAGAAATGTCTCTGATAAGGTCTGAGAGGTGTTCTAATCTATAAATATAGAGACACCAATTTAAAGGATACTTTGATACTATGCCCATTTAGCAACTTAATGGTAGCTTACCCATTGAGACTTATGAGTTCCCCAACTGTGGTTTCTTATCCACATTTACACTACCAGACATGCATTTCTTCTCGTGGAACAGGCCTCGAATCCATCCAGAAAATGGTTGGTTACCTCCATATCATCTGTGCCATTATTGCACCGATGGGAGCATCTTGCCCTGTAAGTCACAATTGTACCTCAGAGCATTTATGGCTGGATAGACTATTGATGACTTCTCTCTCAGCACTCTGCACAGCACCTCTGGTTCTATGAAAACTTCCAGCAGGGAGGAAGAATCCTGGTCCATAGCATCATATTATAGAGTTTCCCACTTGTCAGGTTCCTAGGCATCTGTCTACAAAGTCCCCTCTTGATTTTTTTCAGTTGGAGCTTCCGTTCTGCTTGATTGCTCTTGTTTTTACTCTAGTTTGTTTTATTCTTGTTTTCTAGTTTCTTACCACATCCATTATACACTCTTTATCTCTTTCTCTCCTTCTGTCTCCCCTCTCTTTCATTTAGATCTTTTCAACTTACAGTAAAATTATAACTTAATTAAAAAACAATAGCCAGATGTTGCCATTACTCTACTAATAAGAGTAGATTGAATGGCATATCTCCCAGTCAAGGAAAAGATCAAATTCAAAACATTCAAGAGTGGTTTCAGTTGAATGTGTACTGCTTCCATATCATTGTGAAGTCAGAAAATCTTAAGGGTAAAAACATTATAAGCTAGAAGCTATCATTCCCTTAGCAACTGGAATCATGTAACCTCTGTAATTATCACTATTATAAACTGATCATCTTGATTATGGTGTTGTTGTTGTTGATGATGATGATAATAATGATATTATGGTGGTGGTGGTGGTGAAGGAGGAGAAAAAGGTAACTTGAAATATTTTTTGGCTTCTCTCATCATTGAAGTTAGACAACAACCCTTGATGTTATAAAAATTTCCTTTGTATTCAACTGAAATATGATTCCTTGAACCTCAGCTCCATATGCAACTATTAAATGACTGCTATCACAAATTATATGAATTGAGATGCAGATTATATTGGCTGATCCAGGTATGGCCCAGGTGCTTCCCTTTCCTCCTGTATCCCCAGGAGTCACCTTTGTCTCACATTCTCATGTCATCAAGGCTTATCTGAGTGCCCTCACTCTTAGCTGCTTCTCTGGGTTTTTTCCAGTTCATGCTGAGCATTGCTACTTGGGCTAATTCCTGAGGAACATCTTCCTGTGGGATAAACTCAACCCTGGGCTATAATGCATGTGGAGGAAGGGTGTGGGAGGGCCACTGAGACTCACTGGCTTTATGACGATATTGTAGCAACCCTCCTGGGGAGGCAGAGGCAGAAAAGCTTGTTCTTCCATCCACACAAGGAATTGTAACTAAGCCTTGGGATTAAATTTTCTAATATTTGACCATTACTACCTTGTCTCCCAGTAATCTCTGGAAAGTTTTAGGTGCTTTGGAAACAAAGAGTGTGGTGAGGGAACTGGTAAAGGATCTTGCTTAAAATACAAGAGATGGGCTTCAAAGAGCATGCTTAGAGGATTTGCTTATTTCTTTAAGATTGAGTGGATAATAGCTTATTAATAGAGAGATGGAGGAAGAAGTTGTAATCAGTATACCATCTGAAATACATAAGTAATTAGACTACTTCTGTATACCAGTAGAGACATCGCCTTACATTTGGTATCCTAAGCTGGTTCTCTGAGTAAGAAATAGTTGTAAGCACGTACAAAGTTTTGTACTCATTACTGTCTTTGCACATGGAACACCTGAATCCACGTGCTTCTTGCCTCCTAATCTTTCTTCCCAACCCTCTCATCTTTTTTTCTCTCCTGGACCTGCAATAGCCTCTTCATTGGGTTTCTTGACTCCCTTTGCTCCATTACCCCAAATCAAAGCACATGGTACAGTGAGGGGGCAATCACAAAACAACAAACAAACAATCACCCCTAATCATGTTTCAGGTCCCCAAATCCTATTTCCTTAGAGCTTCAGCTCTCCAATCCTCCTTGTGCTCTCTGAGTCACCACAGAGTTGACCACACACGCTCACATTTTACCTATTTCTAATATGTCTCTGTGGTAGTACTTGGGACACTTTAAACACCTTCCACCACCACCACCCCCGCCCCCACTGTAGTCTTAAAACTGCATTATCCCCAGTGGTGACTATGCTGCTTAGCACTTGGTGTCAGTCTAAAGGCTAGGTTTAGGAACGAGTACTGAATAGAGTCCAATAGTCTGGAAGGTTCTGTGGTCTAGGCTGCCCAGGGTCTCCTCCTGTGGTCTAGGCTGCCCCGGGTCTCCTCCTGTGGTCTAGGCTGACCCGAGTCTCCAGCAAGCCTGGCCTGTTTTGGACAAGGTTGTTTGGAACAGGCAGACCTTCCCTTTCTTTGGTAAGCCTTGCCTTTTCCCACCTCAATGGCAGTGCCTACCTGAGTAGCACGTCCTTTTTTTCTATTTGGTGAATCCTAGTTATTGTTTAGAGAAAAGCAAATATCCTTTCTCCCTGGACTCTGCCCACACTTTGATTGCAGCTGTTTGATCTTTTCTCTCTGACAATATTGAATGTATATTTTATTCAATTTCATATCCTCTTGGGATGGGGACTTGGCTAAAGACATGCTAAGATAATTTTGTACGGTGAAGATAATCTTATTATCACAGCCGTCTTGTTGAACATACAGCTGCATTCAAGGCACAAGCCTTGATGGCAGGGAGTAGATAGATGTCTCTGTGGTTAAGAAGTGGTTGCTCTGGCAGAGGATGGGTTCTCAGCACCCACATGGTGGCTCATAATCATCTGCAAACCTAGTTCTGAGTGACCCAACACCCTCTTCTGGCTTCCCATCAGGTACACACATGGCACACGCATGTGCAGGTAACACACACACACACACACACAAAGAGAGAGAGAGAGAGAGAGAGAGAGAGAGAGAGAGAGAGAGAGAGAGAGAGAGAGAGAATATAAAGACTCATCAGTCTTAGATCTGGATCCCAAGCAGTATTAGAAAGTAAAAAGTTTCAGAGTTTCATTAGAAGATGATCAGACCAAAGTCTTTTCTTTTACCTCTGGAGAAGAATAAAGCCTAGGGGTTCTAGCCCAGGCTCCCTACCAGGATTTCTTACAATATAAAAAGTTTCCTGTCACCCCTCATGAGGTCTGGACCAAGCATGGAGCTACCCGAGTCTCAGGGACCAGTTGGTCCCTGGCTGTTATCCAGTGCTCCTTCCAGATGTTGTACATGGGCCCAGTTGTGGAGGACGGAGGGAAGCAATGAGCTTAGCAGAACCTATGCAGAGGCGCACAAGCAAGGTGTGCACGGTAATGGACAGGAAATGGCTCCATGTAGAATTAGCTGCACATCCGAGTAGTTAGAAAAGCAGGAGCTCGGAGTCCGAGGAGCTCTTGCCAGACCATGTCTAACATCTGTGTGCTGAGGAGCAAAGTCACTCGAACTTTCTGGGACTGTTTCTTTGCATACCCAGGCTTTTTTCAAAAGTTGGGTTCTTTCGGAGGCAGGCAAAAGCAGCCTCTCCTGTTCAAGGATTGGGGGTGTGAGTGAGGGTTGGGGTAGGGATGGAGTCAGAGGGGTGGGAATGTGGGTGAGGACTGGGGTGGGGGTAGGGATGGGAGTGCAATAGAAGTGGAGGGTGGGGACAGGAGTGTGGGTGAGAATGAGAATAGGGGTGGTAATGCTGGGGTGGGGTGGGGATGAAGGTGGGGGTGGGGCAGCGGTGGGGCGAGGGTTGGGATGAAGGTGAAGGTGGTGCAGGGCGAGGGTGGGCATGAGGGTGGGAGTGGGGCGGGGGGGGGTAGGGGTGGGGGTGGGGATGAGTGGGATAGAAGTGGGATGCTTAGCAGTTGGGGTGGGGGTGGGGATGGGAGGAATGACTGGAGCTCCTGGGAGAGAATTCTGTCACTGTCAAGTGTCTGGAGAACATCAGAAGCCATGACTATGTGACGTCCACACTCCATTTCAGAGTACCCAATCTAGGACAAGCTGTTTCCCATCACTTTTTGAAAAGCAAGGGAATTAGTACATTTGAAGCTGCTGCTATTTTTAAAATAGACCATTTTTTTTTCTGGCATGGTAACTTGATCATTTGGTTTTCTGAGGACTTGTAGAGGTCTGGGCAGGATGGGGGAGTGGAAGCTTTAAGGGTGTGGGAGCAGTGACAAGTGACCACTATGGAGTCAAAGCGCAAGGAACTTGACCATCTCTGAGGAAATCACAGTGCTTAGGTTTCTTTTGAAGGTTTATTCCTTTATTTCCAAGTTAATGGTGTGACTATGGGCTCTTCATAGAAAATACAGCAAATAATTGCTTGTGGTACCTGTGATACAACTGTCTGGGATAGACTTCATATTTTATGAAATAATCTGTACTAATTTTATAGTATTACATTTTTTTTTTCTTTTTGATAAAGGGTATCACTGTGTAGCCTAGGCTGGCCTGTCACTCACTGCTGGCCTTAAACAGAGAATCCATCCTTCTGCCTCTGTCTCCAGGGTCCTGAGTCTGTTTCAACATTGTCTTTCTCTTTGCATTGTAACTCCGTTTCCCACCAACACCTTGCCAGACAATGGAGTCAAAACACATCCTGAAGTCTGTTTTGAAGAAACCCTGATCAATGGAAGGTTCACAGAATAAATGAATGAATGAATGAATAAATAAATAAATAAATAAATACATACATACATAAGAAAGCAGGTGCAGCCCAAATGAACTTCAGGTTTCAGACTCATATTCCACAGCACAGCTCTGGTTCTAACCTAGAGGTTAACTTTTAGAACACTCTGAATTCATAGTTTCTTTCGCTGATTTTTGTGGAACTGTCTTCCAGTAGTTGGGTGTGCTATGTGCGGATCTTTGTCATTAGCCTGGATCACCGCCACCACTGCCGTGCAAATAAGAGACGGATCCTGGAGACAAAACTGTCCCTGGTGAATGAAGACTCCTTGTGTGCCCAGCCCCACTCTTTTGTTGCTTGCACGTGTGATTTATTTATTCAGCTGAATGCACACGAGGCAGCTTTCTGCTTCCATCCATGGGGTTGGAAGGGCCTTGTTATGTAAGGTGGCTATAAATGAGTCTGCCTCTACAAGGTCTCCTCCTGGGCCACAGGAAGAAGTCCAGGTGCGCTCTGCAGCACACACTCTTTCATTAGTACCTGGCAAACTATCTGTCTCTCTGCATTTTTATAGCTCTGCATTCCCTTCCCTCACTCCCTCCTTCATGGAAAGCCTTGGGCTTCCAGAGTCTTCTTTCTGTTAGCTCCAGCTGGGGCATGATAAGGTACTGTTTATCTGCGGCCGTTTCCAGAGCCTTCATGGACCCTTGGCCCATGAAGGAGTGTCCTCTGGTTCCCTTTTGCACTGAGGGCAGTCATCCATGACCTCTCTTGAGTTTTCACTTTGTAATACAGTGATTTGCATAGAGGAGTTAGTGCTGCTATTGCAAGCTGAACATTCGCAAGACAGCAAAGCAAAACAAAACAAAACAAAACAAAACAAAACAAAACAAAACAAAACAAAACAAAGCAGGAGACCTCCGGAAACTTGACGTGTTTTGATATCTGAAAAGTTTTTGTGTGCTGATAGGTAAAAGAAAAAAAAAAAACCTGGAAGGAGTAGACCGTAACCTCCAGGATCTGCACGAGTCTCAAATTCAACACCTGTAGACTCTTGTTCCTTCCTCCTGAGGACTGGGATTAGCTCATATGTTTCTCCCTGCTGATGTACAGAAACAATTTTTTTTCTTCTGTGCATTGGGGAGTGTCACGATCTTGTTTTGTGAACAGACTGATTTGGGAACTTGTATAAAATTAACTTCAAGCTGTGTGACTTAAAGTCACTGTATTATAAATCAATTTATAATTGTCTGGACTTGGACCCAATCCTTATGTAATTCTACTATGTATAGGTAAATAGTTCAATATCCAGAAAGAGTCAGTTCTAAGCACTCAACAGGAATTACCATAAATTGTCAGCGGACAAGATGTCCATAACCTCATAATGCAATTTAATAAATAATACTTAATATGACATTGAAAATGAAAATATATCTAAATAAGAAAATATTAATGTCTCAAAAGACAGGTGGCGTTTCCCCTTTTGCTTTCATTTTTTTTTCTTTTATTCAGAATTAAACTGGCCATAATATCATTCCTAGTTCTGTTCTCACTGGAAAATTCAATACTTTTTTTCGTACTTTTTTTGCATTAGTTTATGGATATGCATGTGTGTTGCATGCATATATGTGGATACATGTTTGCCTGTGTGCATGCCTGAGTACATAGGGATACCACCATGACATTCCCCAATGCCACAGGAAAAAGCATTTGTTTCTGTGCACCAGCAGGGAGAAACCTATGAGCGACTTCCAGTCCTCTGGGAGAAAGAACAGGATTCCACAGGTATTGTGTTTAAGACTCATACAGGCCCTAAAGGTTACACTCAATTCCTCTCGATGTGCCTCAACATTTATTTTCAGAAGACAAGAATGACTGTCCATAGAATCTTCTTATAAAATCCTCTGTAGAGGACTGAGCCTACAGTAACAAAAATATTCCTTTGCCTTGGTAGAGAGCCCATGAAAATAATGTTTTTGACTCAGTTACAGGAATTCTATTCAGCAACAATACTGTGGCAATGTTTTCTCTGCCTTTTGTCCACATAATAGTCACTGTCCTGGGGGAACAGATTTTATTCCATTATCATTATTATAGTTATGTCCTGTCAGCAAATTTTTGTAGTCTTTGCTTTTCATTCCTTTTGATTTTAAATAGATTTATCTTTGAAAAATCTTGTTAATTAACGTTAGCATCTAACTCAGTTACTGCCCACATCCAGTTTCTACACAAAGGGCAGTTTTATTGACTTGTATTGACTGCTGCCTCCTTGTGCATCTCTGACTTCTTTAAATCCCTTCCCTCCCCAGGTTGATTGTTTTGATGCTTCACTGAAACATCACCGAGACGTCTGTTCTGCTATTTTAGAAATCTGGGCATCTGGGGTCCGACAGTGTGCCTGTGACAACAAATTCTCTCACAGTTGTTTAGACCTTTCCAGAGTGTCTTTAAATTAGGCTCCTCTGGTCAGGGCCAGGTTCTACCTTTGGTGATCACCTCTACCCACAGTGTGCTTGTCACATACAGCTTTCCCACGGTGTTTTATTTACCCGGAAGAAGAATCTAGTTGGAGCAGGTATTGTTGAGCTCATTTTGAATAATAATAAAAAGCCCAACACCCCAAAAAACAAAAAAACAAAAAACCCAAAACACCAAAAACCAAAAAAGCCAAAAAACCAAACCAAAACCAAAACAAATATAAGTCAAAACAACTGGAAGAGCTTCTAACGCTGTACTAGGGTCATAAGAATAACAAGGACTGAGGTTGTATTAGGCCCAAGTTCTCTTGCTTCAAAGGCTTATAGATTAAGGCATAGAAAATAACTGCCTGACCATGGCCACAGCTGCCGTCTTAGACAGGAAATTTTGCACTATTTTTCTTCTCCAAGAGATGTAGGAGATGTGTTAACCTGACTTAAGGTTCCATGTAGTTGATGTCTAAGACAGAATCAAACCTGTCCAAAAAGATTGCAAATGTGATTTTAATGCAAGAGAAGGGACAAATACCACGTGACCAGCTGTCCAGATGCCCTCCAAATGCTGTGTTTGTCTGGGACATTGTTTTTCTATAAGTCTCCCTGGTTTCCAAAGACGCTTACGAGTAAATTGAGTCTAGAGCCCCGTGGAAGACTCTATAAGGTCACCGCATAAGGGAACAATTTGATCTTTTGAAATGGAAAAGACAAAATGCACCAGAATCCTCACATTAGAATTCAGTGTGTGTGTGTGTGTGTGTGTGTGTGTGTGTCTGTGTGAGCGTGCGCTGGGGTTGGGGAACGTGTGCAATGGAAACTGAAAAATGTAGAAAACTATATTCTAATTAATCAGTTGTTAATTATAATTTTGAGAAACAAGAAAAACCACACACAACAAACAAACAGAAAAAAAGAAACCAGGCATGGTTAGAAACATATCAAATATAATTCAGAATTAAGACAGTGCTGGGAAGCAGCACAGACCAGGTGAGCACACTGGCTTGGCAGGACACTGTTAAACTTAGCATTAGGACCCTGAGTAGAGCCTGAGTTTAGCTCAGTTCTATCAGCTTATCTCTAGGAAGCATTTTATAGTCTGAACACTTAAAAATGAGCCACTCTGGTATGCTTAGTTTTACTCCTGTAATCTGTAAAGTGGGTACAATAATAGTAAGTATGCTTAGGGATATTTGTGTGCACAAGAAGGACCTGAAACATCCAAAAAGCATGGTATTTTCCAAGGGTAGGAAATGCCTGTAGCAAATCCACATATTAAATGAGGTCCAAAAAAATGGAGGAGTGGCCCCTGGTTCTGGAAAGACTCAGTGCAACAGTATAGGGGAATACCAGAACAGGGAAGTGGGAAGGGGTAGATGGAGGAACAGGGGGAGGAAAGAGGGCTTATGGGACTTGCGGGGAGTGGGGACCCAGAAAAGGGGAAATCATTTGAAATGTAAATAAAAAATATATCAATAAGGAAAAAAAAAACCCTTAAAACAGGACGATCTACTTCTTAAGTCAAAAGATTGGGAAAGACTTTACCGCAATAGAATTGTTGCCATGTCTAGAGATAGAATACTTTTATAGCTGTCCCTGGCCAGGAGGCTGGTGTGGAAGCAGGCAGGCACGGTTGGCATCCTGGATCCGCTTGCCAAGAGAGCACACAGCTGTGCAATTGATATCAACCTCGGCCACAGAGCTGTTCCGGAACAGTACAGTTCTGAGTCGGGGAGGATGGGAAGCCACAGAGCCAGGGTCGTTTTAGGGAAGCTGAACACTGCACCGTCTGTAAGGAGAGAGCTTCTGCTGCCAGCCACAATTAAGTTCATGACTTAATAATCTCTTCAGAAATAATTGGTGGAAGCGAGAGGCCGAGTTCCACCCTGCCGTGCTGAGGCCTTAGCGGTGGCCTCACCTCTCCGGAGGGCACAGTAAAGCCTCCTGTGCCTCTTCAGCATGTACTTTTGGAGCTTGGAATTCCTTCATTTCCTAAACCTCTAGGTTCCCTTTTCCACAAAACAGGGTTGGTAACAGTATGAACCCTGCAGGGTTGCTGTGGCTGGCACATGCCGAAAGTGGTGCTCTAGAATGATCAGCTATTGTTCTCCTTCTGAGTTATTTACCTTTTCAATAGACTAGCCATACACACACACACACACACACACACACACACACATATATACATATACACACACACACACACACACACACACATATATATATATATATATATATATATATATATATATATATATATATATATAAAGAATTACCAGTGAAATGTGCATTTCATATTGACAAAATATATAACAATACTCTTCATAGTGTCACGGGGACTTGACCCATTATGGTGGACTTTCCTACGGATAACTGGATCTCTATTATTGTATGAAGTGGTGCAAGACCTGCTTCTCCACAGCTGATGGCCTTCTCCTTGGATAGAAATGTTGCTTTTACCTTGGTTTTGATGCATAGTTCTGGGTTCTTTTTAAATGTATTAGCCACCTTCGTGCAACGAGTGCTGATTTGTGGGCGTGGGTGAGCTCCCTCCACAGTGGATCTTAAAGCCTGCTGAGTCACAGAGAGCAACACTGAAGGAGGAGCAGTAGGTTCAGAGACTCCCAGCTTGTGGGACTCAGGAATCTGGAGCTGGAGGGTAGAGAAAAGGAAGGCTTCCTGAAGGGAGAGACATGAAAGCTGACAACTAAAGGCTCCCGAGAGGCAGCTATGTCAGCTACACTACACTGGAGAATAGTACCTGAGGCTTGTGGGACAACACTATCCCCAGAAGCCTGGAGCTGAGGTGCATCCCACCTACCCGTGGGGAGCATCAAGATGAGTTGGTAGGATGGAAGCTGCTAGGTCCAACATAGGCTTGGAGGCCACATGAAAGGGTGAGGAGGCAGTTACTAAAGGCTTTTAAGTCAGGCAGTGAAGTGACCTGATGTGATGTTAGACAGATCATTCCAGTTCAGTTACCTTTGATGGATCTTGGTAGTAGGTGGTGGTCGCAGGACATATTGTCATCAAATGATTCCGGCCCTTCTTTGGGAGGTGTATAGATTTGAGTGATGTGTAAGTCCCTGCCTTGGCGTCTCCTACATCATGATACATAGAAGGGCTACCGTCTGTCCAGTGGCTCCTCCTGCTGTCAGCATTCAGAGCACAGTTGGGGAAAAAGAAGGGCATGGCCATTTGAAGTAGAGCTGCGGAGCTGCCTATTGCTCTAATTACCTCGTTGCCTGGGATACCGAAGGGCTCTTCAGTCTCCTCTGACCTTAATTAAACTCATTGCACAGCCCAACCCAGTCCCTGCTATCAAGACATAAGCAAACTAAGACAGCGATAAAGAGTAATTTGCTCAACTTTATGACTCTCCCATTGGCACCAAGGGCATTGTCTCCATGGCCTAAGCCACCAGACACAATTGCTCAGGACTGCCTGTTAGCTGACCTGCTGGGACCAGCTCTGACTCATCTATTTACTGTAGAGCAAAGGTAACTTGGGATGCAAGAGCTGACAGCTGCCTCCCAGGAGGCCCTCAGTACTGGAAATGAAGACACTGAGCTTCAACTGGAAGTGTTTCCATTGGCACAAACCCAGGTTGCATGAACTGTGCCCGTAGAAGGTCATGCCCCACAGATGTGAGGGAGTACAGACACGCATGTAAGGAACTGGAGACCACAGCAATGGCGGCTGCCAGTCATTCCCTACATCCTTCCACTGAGCAGCTTCAGGGCTGCTGCCATCACTTGCATGTTCTGTGATATGCAGTTTGGGTGTTTCAACCCAGTAGTGTCCTCTCGGAAGAAGATTAATGTCATATAATACCAACAAGAATAGCATCAGTATCATTCATTAGTCAGGTTTTAGAATTTGAAAGCAGAATGTCTTCCAGATTGTATTGATTATCTCCAGACATGTGGCAAATGCACGTTCTAGAGTAAGCCTGTAGTTACCTGGAGAGCTTTAAAATGTTGGTGCCTGGACTCACTCTTCAAGACTTTGAATTAAATGATTCCTGGGTGGGGCCCAGGGATAAGTATTTTCAAACTCCTTGGATAATGCTGGTACGCAGCTTAGGTGGCTAACCATAGCTTTTGTCCCTACAACAGCCTGCAAGGTCCACACCCTTGCTCAAGTGGGGACAATGGGCATAGAGACAAAGAACCCACATCCAAGCAGAAGCCAGGACCTCAGCCATTAGCCTGCGCAGCCAGCAGCCCCAGCTCCTTCACACACTGCATAGTGTGTTCTCCAGTGAAGGGTAAACAGGAAGATGTCACCGAAAGGGGAGCCCAGGGTAGCGCACTCCATGGGGACCTGGGAGTTGTGAGCAGGAAGTTTCATCGCCACCCCTAACAGCATTGCAGTGTGGAGGTGACCTGCACATGAGAGCTTCCAAAGGTAATAGGCCAAATGCGAGAATACCATGATGATGGTTACAGTAGCTCCTGACTTAGCCTAAGCCCAGGAGTGGCACAGACCAGAAAGCTCAGCAGGACATGGGGGGGGGGGAGGGACAGCTCCACACACATCCCGTGACCCTCTGCACCGTCATACTGCTGCAGGGAGACTTCTGTCTTCGGTGTTTCTCATCTCCTGTGCTGTGTCTGCTCAGAGCTGGCACAGGTTTCCAAGGCTACCTCTAAACTTCTGAAAGAACTCAAGATCACACAAGTGAGCACATCATGGAATGTGTGGAAATGTCCTGAGCCCCAGTTCACCAACTGCATACACCCTTAGACACGATCTTCCTCCCTGCTGCAACCCGCCAGCTTAGCCTGAAGCGTGGGCAAAGACCCAGGAGGCGACTGCCTCTAAAGCTTCCCCCTTCAAAGAAAAAGATGTCTTTCCCAAGGTGTTTCTGGGTATCATTGTTGCAATTAGCTATGAAGAGATTCATCTTGGAGGCCTGAGGGGTTGTGGGAACATTCTAGAAACTGGGATGGGAGGTGCTTGATCCTCTCTGTGCTCCAGATGGAAACTCTGCTATTTAAACTCCTCAACAAAACCTAGACTGGCCATATCCATCAATTTATATACTCAACCCTTATTAAAACTTTATAGCATTGTTGGGGCTGGAGAGGAGGCTTGGTGCTAAAAAGCACTGGCTGTTCTCGCAGGAGACCTGGGTTTGGCTCCCAGCAGTCCTGTGATGTGTTTTAACCATCTTAACTCCAGTTTCAGGGGTTCAGCATCCTCTTCTGACCTCAGTGGGCACCAGGCAGGAAGACGGTACACACGCATGCATGAAAAATGCTAATACACATCTGGAAGTTCACAAGTTAGCCTAAGGAAGTGGCTTAAAGGGTAAGCATGCTGAAGGAGAAAATGTGTGTGGTAGGGACCCAGGCATGCCCCTGAGGCCACCAGGACCTGGAGGGTAGCTGTCCTGGAGGGATTGTTTCTAACTTGAGATTTACCAAATATCTCATAGGAGTTGCAGGGGTGGAGAGTGGGGGAGGTTTTTTTTTGTTGTTGTTGTTGTTCTTGTTTTATTTTTTGTTTTTTTCTTTTAAAGCAATTGGGCAGCTTCAGCCAAGAAGCAGTGGGCAGTCTCTCTGTCCCTTACATTCATAAAGGGGTGTTTCCTGATGAAAGGTCACCCTGGCTGAACTCCAGTACCTCTTCAGAGACTTGCACTTCCTTCTGGACATTCAGGACAAAGGGCTCAATCTGCGTGAACTAAGTTCCTAACTCGGATATTTTCGCCCCAGCAGAAACATCCAATTCCAGAGGCCTGCCAAGTTTTCCCAAGAAGGCATGAGCCAGAAAGAGGCAGCTGCAGGGTGGGAGGCAAGTGGTGTCAGAACCAAAAAAATAAGAGGAGTCAGATGAGGCCAGCAGAGCACAAAGCTCCTCATAAAGGTGTCCTCCCCGTCCCCTACCCCCCCTTAAGCATTCCATGTCGCGGCATTAACTATCGTGATAGGGTCAACAGACAGGTTCTGGAGCAGGCGGCTGCATTTCCACCCTTGCACCACAACCACCACCAAGTAGCAGATCTTTGAGCCTCATCTCCCCCCACCCGCACCCCCACCCCGTATGTGTGTGTGTGTGTATGTGTGTGTGTAGAACTCTATAGACTTTCTCCAGAAGAGATGTCAGCCAAATCTGCAGAGCTTCTGCCCTCCTTGAAAACTGGCATTTGACTGAAAGACCTCCATGTCAAAACTGGTCGCCCACATAGGCCGGTCAGGAAATGAGGCCCTCCATCCCCCTTCTCAGAAGTGTCTGTGATGAGCCTCAGCGCTGGCTGGTCCCCCACAGGCCGAGCGATGTAAACTCACCCCTCGGAACTGCTCCATCTTCTTCCTGCTGCTGCAGCCGCTTGCCCACTAAATCAGTTCTCTATCGTGACACCAGCCAGGGAACCATGGTGACAGTCTCTCTTCTTTCACAGTTTCTGTGAAGTGTAGAAACACAGGGAACAAATGAATACGTGAATGAATGAATGAGTGGATGAATAAGTAAATAATCAGCATGACCCATTGTGCAAGCCTCCTAATTTGGGGGTTCTCCCCTTCTCCCCTATCTTTCCATATGTTCCCAGAACTGTGAAAATCCAGCTTATAGTCACCTAACAAGTAGCATTTCTTCTCTCCTTAATTCCATCATCACTCTAAGTAAATTTTTGCGAAGCTTTTGAGATGGGCTTTGCCAAGGGTTCAAGGACCGTGAGGACTGGTTGGTAGTGTTGAAGGTTGGTTCACTAGACACTCACGGAGATCACAGAGGGAAGCCATCTCCACCTAGGACATGGAAGGTACCTACTTCATCCCACTGGAGCTCCGCTCTGTTGGACGGCAGGAGCCATCAGAAGGTCCGGGGTCTCGTCCGGAGTTCTCCTCCCTTCATTCTGGTGGATCTGTGGGGTGGAGGCGGAGTCTCAGGATATTAGCTCTCTACCTGCTCACACTTCCATCAGTCCATGAATCCTGTCACTGACGAAGTCTGAACCTTCGTTACCCCTTCTCTTTCCCCACAGCTGCACCCCTAAGTGTGGTCACCCTGGGGACCAATGACCTTTTAATGTAAGGTCATCTAAACCACCAAAGGTCCTTTCCTCCATCTGAAACATCCCAGCACATCCCTCCCAAAGCCCCTCAGTCAGAAACATACGGGCATCTCGCTCTTTAGCTTATATTACATGTGGCTGGAGAGGCTCGAGTGGAGTTCAGCTCTGAGAACAAAGGTGACAGCCCAGGCCTTCCAGGGCTATCTCTGTCTCCGCCTTCCCTAGCAGAGCCCGTGTCCTTAACATGGAGCTCCGTGCCATGCCCTCACCCATGCCGTCCCTCACCTATGCAGTCCCCTAACCCATTTCTGGAAGAGCATTCTTTCTGCCCAGGCTGAGCACCCGTTCTGTACAAGACGTGTCACACCCACTGTCACAACCATGCTCTCTGTTGGCTGAGTGAAACATCTCCGGTTTTGGTGTTATCTTACATTCTTTGTAAAGATCCCTCTAGGATGGTGTAGGGTGGAGCAAGTGTTCCAGTTAAATGCCTTATAGCGGTTCTCAAAAAAAATCCTTCAGAATCAATATAAGTTTATTGTCTTCTGTCACTTTTAAGTGAGGTTTTAAAGCACTAATCATGTTTAAGAGAAAAAAAAACATTTAAACACCTATACCTGCCATGTGATAGTATTAGGAAAGAACTCAAGCGGAGAGGTCACAGATGCGTCTGATACAAATCCTTCTGCCCCGTTCTGCCGCTGCCGTTGGCCTATCTTGCTCCTGCCAGGGCAACTGTAACAATTCTGGCCTTACTCTTCACCCTCCAGCCTCTTCCCCTGTGGTCTGTGCTGCTCAAACAGCCCAGCCGTCAGGTGATAGGCCGGCTCAAAGTTCTCTATTAGGTCCTCTTAGGTCGTGATAAGATGCATTCCACACTCCCACCAGATAGTTGGTGCGCCTTACTATCAGCCTCCTCCTCGGTCTCCAGACAGGATTACGTAGCGTCTCATCCGCCACTCTCGACAGCCCTGGGAAGGTCTTGTGCTCAGAGTTACGGCTCCCTCTGCACCCACTCTCTCAAGATCCATTCTCTTACCCCTCCCTTGGTATCTGTCCTAATGTAGCCCACAGTCTTGTTCTACTGCGGCTAGAAGCTTAGATAGGCACCTGCCCGTTCATGTTGCTAAGCAATGGTTTTGTATTCTATTTTCCTATATCCACAGTGACAGAGATAGAAATAACCCCTGGAGAGGCAGCACCCCATCACTCCATTTTCTTTCAGCTGACCTACTCCAGCAACATTTTTGCTCCGTTTCTTCAGAAGCCCAAGAAGGACTTGCTACCCCTGAGATGATTTCCCCTGCAATAATCCATGCCCTTATAAAAATGGTTTAATCTCTTACGCTGTATGTAATCTATCTTCCAAACACCCTTTGAGAGTAGGCAAGAAGGGAGGGTCCATTGTGACTGAGTATAAATCTGCTGTGTCTCTCGTGGACATATTTACACATATCTACAAAGCCATTCTAGAAATGTTTGGGTTCTTACTTGCAAATGCGGGAACTGAAACTTAGTGAGGGTTAATGGCTTTCTCTGAGATGCCAGTCTGATGCCAGATATGGTGCCAAAGAGGAGAAAATGTTTCAGGATGGTACTTGTCAGGGCTGGCTTCACAGATGCGGTGGCTGCAGGCCAGGCCTTGGCTGGGTGAGCAGGAGGGAAGCACACTTCGTGTGAGCAGCATCCCAAAGATTTCAGATGCGACGTGACAATGTGAGCATTTACATGTCCAGAGACAGAGACGTGTCCTCATTTCGCTTTCCAATGCAGGACTAAAGTTAATTACCTAGACGCAAGCAGGCAAACACTGAAATGTGCCAGACTGGTCAAAGTTCAGAGGTTAGTGAACTACGGAAGCTGATTAAGACCAAAATTAGTGCTGGATGAGAAGCAGAATCTTTATGTCTGAACTGCAGGCCAAAAGAGACTCCTAAAACAAAGTAGTCAAAACCATGTGAACACACTTTCCAGATGGTTCCCCACAGGGGGACACAAATGACAGGGGCAATGTGGCTTCATCCATAGTGACAAACAAGGCCATGTGGGAACCCCCGTGCTTTCTACAGCTCTGCAGCTACAAATGTTCTGAAATGTAAAATGTGAGTGAAATAAATGGAAGTTATTTAATGAATGAGCCCAGGGGCTGAGGCAAAGCAGCCCCCGTGAGCAAGGGGAGAGGAAGGCTTTTCCCCACGCGGTGGGTTGGAGTCTAGACAGCCCTGCCTGGTTAGCATGCCCCACTCTCTTTGACTTTCCCGTTCACTCCTTAATGAAATACTATGACATCACAAGCCCCAAAGGAGGGAAGAAAGAAGTCTAGGTGGAGTTTTACAAAGCCCTGGGTATGTGGCATCCTTGGGAGTTACTTGGCTCTCTCCACTTTTCCTCTCTAAAATGGGATGACTCACACCTACCGCACATGGTTATGACAAGGGTGAGAGTGTGTAAAGATACAATGTGGGTTAAATGCAGAGGACTCACTGGTGATAAAAAGAGATCTCTGCAGCCTGGTGAGCTTGCAGTCTAAGAAAGGTGGATGCCAAACAAAGAAATAGTAACGTTTTAAGAACTGGCGATTTCTGTAAGGAGTGCTATGAAAAAAATAGCAACAGTGCTAAATAAATAATAGTGCCCAGTCAAAGAAACATTTCTTATCAGTTGATTTATATGACACTCTCCCACCAAGAACACTTAGGAAAAGTGGAAAACGTGTTTTAAATAAGTCTATTTGAAGTAACGTAAAAGCTACCAGGCCACAAGGGCACCAGGAGACAAAATTCTAGAGAGGGGGTCAATATAGAGGGTTAAGGTAAAAATGTGCCTCTATTTTTCTCTTGAAGCATTTATGTTGAAGCCCATCATGGAAGGAGGAAGTTTCCAACCCTCATGGGATCCAGTTGGAATCCATGATTGACAACAGGAAGGAACACTAAGAAATGATCCTTTGCTTCCAAATTGACTGCTGAGAGGGTAACACTACACAATGGCAGGTAGGGTGTGGGTCAGCACTCCAGAGAGTTTAGAAGGAAAGTCTCAGGCTCAGCTGGATTAGTTTAGCTGCCCAACATTGCCTTTCATGTGGATTACAACATTATTCAGAGCCACATACCATCTCTATCATTTCACAGAATAAGACCCAATATTTGATGAGAAAAAAGTACTTATCTATCAAGAGGTGGACGGTACCTAATCTGTCAAATGGCCAAGAATCATTTTAAGACCATAGAAACAATCCCATAGTAGATACAGATAACATGTGTGTCTTGGTCGGGGGTTTCTATTCCCGCACAAACATTATGCAAGGAACAAGTTGGGGAGGAAAGGGTTTACTGAGCTTACACTTCCACACTGTTGTTCATCACCAAAGCAAGCCAGGACTGGAACTCAAGCAGGTCAGGAAGCAGGAGCTGAAGCAGAGGCCATGGAGGGATGTTTCTTACTGGCTTGCTTCCCCTGGCTTGCTCAGTTTGCTTTCTTATAGAAGATCTCAAGACTACCAGCCCAGAGATGGTACTACCCACAAAGGGCCCTTGATCACTAATTGAGAAAATGCTCCACAGCTGGATCTCATGGAGACACTTCGCCAACTGAGGTTCCTTTCTCTGTGATAACTCCAGCCTGTATCAAGTTGACACACAAAACCAGCCAGTACAATGTGCATGGTGATTAGAATAAGAATGAGTCCCCAAGCTCATATATTTGAATGCTAGGTCATCAGGGAGTAGCACTAGTTGAGAGGAATTAGGAGGTGTGGCCTTGTTGGAGGAAGTGTGCCATTGGAGGTGGGCTTTGGGGTTTCAAAAGCCCAATCTAGTTCTAATCTCTCTCTCTCTCTCTCTCTCTCTCTCTCTCTCTCTCTTCCTTCTGCCTGCAGATCCAGATGTGGAACTCTCCGTTCCTTCTTCAGCACCATGTCTGCCTGCATGCTGCCATGTTCTCCACCATGATGACAATGGGTCAAACTGATGAATTGTACGTCAGCCCCAATTAAATGCTCTCCTTCATCAGAGTTGTTGTGGTGATGGTATCTCTTCATAGCAATAGAACGTTGACTAAAACAATGTGAATATTGGAGTTATCAGACACTAATTTTAAGTACTTGTTAAATATATCAGTATTGATAACAAGATAGAGGATTTCAGTGGAAAATTGAAATCTATAAAAATAATAAGAAAGGAATTCCAGAACTAATGCATAGAACAAATGAAAGTTAAAACTCAACAAATGAATTAGAAGTTGGAGGTTGCACAAAGATGAAAAGAAAACCAATAAACCAAAATAAAGGTCAACAGAAATACCCAGACTGAGTGACAGCAGAAAAAAAAATCAGATAAAAAGGAGAGGATGAGATGTTTGGAACATTTTGAACATATTCATTCAAACAAAGTATCTTTTTGTCATACAAGAATTATCTCTATGATACAATAAGCATTAATGTCATATACACAGTTAATACGGAAGAGGAAAAGTTAGTGGCCCGAAACCATATTGATGAAGAATTTTCTAAAACTGATAAAAGATACCAAGTTGCAGCTACAGATGTTCTGTAAGTCAATGACAAATAAGAAATTATTGAAAACTAAAGCAAGAGAGGGCGAAAGAAAGAGGAGGAGGGGGAGGGGAAGGGAGAGGAGGGGGAGGGGGAGAGGAAGGGGGAGGGTGGGGAGAGGGAGGAGGAAGGAGAGGGAGAGGGAGGGGGAAGGAGAGGGAGAGGGAGGGGGAAGGAGAGGGAGAGGGAGAGGGAGGAGAGGGAGAGGGAGAGGGAGGAGAGGGAGAGGGAGAGGGAGAAGGAGAGAGATATTGGGTATAGGCCTGCATTCCCACTGATGAGAAGGCTGAGAAGAAGAATAAAGAATTGGAGACCAGCACGGGCAGTTGTAGCAAGAGCTTGTACCCACGGAAGCATAGCACAAAGAAGTCATTATTAAGAGTGACTATGGGAGAAACACATTCCTCTGCAGAGACTCGTAGAGCCCACATCAGAGTTCTTAGAAAGATTATGGGCATCGAAGATGATGATATGACCTTCTAAGATAAAAATATCCCTGCCAAACTGGGACTGTAATTACTATTTTCCAATTTGTGAATGAAATAAAATACAGATACAGAAACTACCTGAAGCAAATATGCAGTTACATTGTTTTAAGATAGCTTTTCTCAACCTTCTTAATGCTGTGACCTTCTCATGTTGTGGTGACCCCTCAACCATAAAATTATTTTTGTTGCTACTTCATAACTGTAATTTTGCTACTGTTATGAATCCTAATGTACCTCTCTGATAAGCAGATGATCTCAGGCATCCCCCGTGAAAGGGTTCATCCACTTCCAAAGGGGCTGCTTTGTTGCGTTAAGAACTTCCATTTTAAGACACACACAATGAAACTACCAATGCAAAGTAGCGTTTTCGGCTGCTCAGAAACCTTTTCTTGCATGCTGTCGCGATCATATTGCATTTCCCTTCCTACAGGCAGCCTTCACCCTTTTGTGGTGCTTTGACTGTAATCTCTTTTTTTTGTATTTATAGTTTTGTTATTTAAAATAGTACAGGCTTTCTAGCTCAAGAAACAGGACCCCAAGGCTATTTTGGTACTGGCCAGTAGGCCTCTAATAGATTAGTATCTGAACTCTAGAGCACTCCAGGTGTCACAAGGTTGAGGTCTTTATACAGTTTTTGCCATCTTTTTCTCCTGTGTATGGCTACATACATTCTGATTGGGTGTTTTAATACATCTAGACAGTCATGGCTTCCGTGATAGGGAAAGGAAGGGCCTGGGAGAGAGCATCAGTCCCCAAGTTCACATAAGGCCTGCACACTCTGCATTCGTGGACACGCACTAGCCCACATGGCCATTTTCTGTTTTCCTTTCTCTTAGCCTCCATGACCCCCTTCCTTCCCCTACCACATACATAGTCTACATAGAGTGACTACTAGGCTCCATAGTCTAGCCTATTGAGAACATGTTGACATGCTTTGAACACATGATATGCTCTGGGACCCTTTCAATGTTCTGCAGCGCTCTACGTTCCTTTTCCTTAGACCTTATCTGTTGAAGATCCTTGGCTAATTGACCTGAAGCATTCTCACCATCTGGACCATCTTAGTCACATAGCCATGACACGGTTAGGCCAGCCCATTCTTCACTGTGCCTCTTAAATCACCACTTATCCAGAACTTTAGATGGCTGTGTTTTCTGGCAGAATCTGAAATCAGCATGTACTAAGTGAAACTCATCAGGAAGGTCTTCAGACAGAAGGAAAATGATGGCTCATAAGAGTAAATAAATGTGGAAATAATGGGCTTCAAAGGAGGGATAACTGTGCAAGTCCATCTAAATTACTATCGATGGTGAAATCAATAGGAATCTGGATTTTATAGACATAGAATTAAAATGTGTGGTAATGGTGGTGTGAAGTCAGGAAGAAGGTTAATCAAGTGAAGATGCCCAAGGGTCCTTTTATTATACCAGAATTGACAAAAGTTATAACGTATTATACTGTAAGAAGTCCAATATACTCAGTGACTCTCTATAGTACCAATAAATTATGAAATTGATTAACATAAAAGGTAAGAAAAATGTGTTAATACTTTTAGCAATTTTATTATGTGTAAAACACTTTTTAAAATTTAAGATTGTCGGGCTTAAGATCACAAGATACAGCAATGCTGCACAATGCCTTCAAGGAAAGCAATGCTTATAAGAGAAATACCTTGAAAACAAGAATACAGAAAGAGTGAAAGCGAAAGATCAGCGAAAGTCTCAACCAAAGGAAAGCTGCCATGCCTACATCAGCATGTGTAGGTCCAAAGTGCTGAAAGGTCCAAAAGGACAAGTTGTCTTAAATTTGTACTGTTTGATGTTGTAAACCTTCAAAAATGTATATTATATTATATATACAATCATATGTAATATGTATATATATACAATTATATATAATATATATGATATATGTTGTATATATTATATATGTTATATATGTAATATATGAATAAATTTGTATATATAATATATAAACACAAATATATGTCATTCTATATATTATGTATATAATATATACAAATATATAATTGTATATATATATGTATATATATGTATATATATATAAAATTGTAAGAGAAACAGACAGACCTTCAATCCAAGTGGAAATATTTGTCACAGAAATAGGTAAATAGCAAACAGTATTATGGTAGCAAAGTCAAGAAGCCTGTAGCTAGACTAAAATTTATTAAAAGGCACAGGTACTAATTAAGCACATGAAAAGATATAAGTGACAAGTTTATTGTTTCTAAAGGAAAGGAAAACAGCTTTGTGACAGTCAATATGACCTAGGCTTAGGAAGCCAGAAGAGACTTTCCTGAGAAAGTGTGTTCTCATCTATAAAGGATGCATGGCGTTCATGAGGAGAGGAGAAGGGGACGAAGGACACTGGGTCATTGAGAGTCACAAGACTGACACAGGTGCCGTGATGAAAGAACATATGATTGGAGTATTGGAAGGGGCCCAAGGGATGGATGTGCATTGTGGGATGGATGTGCATTGTGGGATGGATGTGCACTGTGGGATGGATGTGCATTGTGGGATGGATGTGCATTGTGGGATGGATGTGCATTGTGGGATGGATGTGCATTGTAGGATGGATGTGCATTGTGGGATGGATGTGCATTGTGGGGTGGATGTGCATTGTGGGATGGATGTGCATTGTGGGATGGATGTGCATTGTGGGATGGATGTGCATTGTGAGATGGATGTGCACTGTGGGATGGATGTGCATTGTGGGATGGATGTGCATTGTGGGATGGATGTGCATTGTGGGATGGATGTGCACTTTGGGATGGATTGCATTATGGGATGGATGTATATTGTTGGAAAGAAAGTAGTTCACAAAATCTGAAGAACTGAGCAAGTTTAGATTGTGTAAGCCATGTTTGAGATCTTGGACTTTGTTCAGAAAGCAATGGAAAACCAGCAGAAGGTAATAAAGCAGGTTTATATTCCTGGAATTATGCTAGAGATTTTTCTCACAGTAGTGTGGGAATGTATTATAGAATGTTAGAGTCAAACAGGGAGAAGGCTAAACAATCATCAGGAGTGGATCTGAAATGGCTTCTAAATGTTGCGCACTGAAGACCTGTCATGCACCAGGCTGATGGGAGGTGGGACCTAGTTGGAGGCTGCTAGGTCATTGGAGTGTGTCCTTAAAGGAGACATTGGGACCTTGTCTTCTCCTGTTTTCTGTCCATCATGACATAAGTGACTTTTTAAGGTCACACATTTTGTAGAGATCTACTGCCTTGATGCAGATGTAAAGCAACCAGGCTAGGCTACCGCACACTGACACAACGAGCCTGCAAGCAAGCCTTTCCTGCTTTCTCTGGTGTTTTATCACAGCACTAGGTAATACATACACTAGCTGCAGTGGTTAATCTTGATTGTCACTTTGGTGGGATTTAGAATCGCCATGGGAACAATTCTTGATTATGTATCAGGATTGCCTGAAATGAGCGGATCTGCTGGAAATGTGGATGATACCTTTCCATGTCCTGTGGTCCTCGGTTGAACTCAAGGAGGGAAACTGAGCTGAGCACAAGCATCCGTTGCTCTCTGTGTCCTGACCAGGGACACAAGGTGAACAGCCTCTCTTTCTGCTGCCACGCCTCCAACAAGTTGGTGGGCAGTACGCTCAAAACCATGAGCTGGACATGTACCCTTCTCAAAGTTACTTTTTGTAGTTACTTTGTCACAGCAACAAGGCAAGTAACTAATACAATAGGGCAGAAGTGTTCGCTGGTGTTTAGAGATGAAGGCCAATGTGGTGGTGTGGGACTGGATAAAGGTTACACTTAAGATGTATTCAAAGTATGAAGCTATGCAGCAGATGTTAAATCATTGGAACTCGGGAAGCCTACATGTGACTGAATGCTAGAGTCACCAAGGGCGCCCCTCCAGTTCCTTCTCTGTACATCTGGCTCTGAAACAGGAAACAGACCACACTTGGGAGGAAAACAAATGCTTCATTTGCAGGCACGCCAAGCTGCCATTTTTCTGTGAGAGATTAAGTCAGACATCTTCTCTTCCTGGCCTTTCTTTGGCTTGCTTCTTCCACCTCTTTTACCCTGTGTGCTCTGGCATCTCAGAATCACAACTGTAAGCGCAGACTGTGGATGGTCATCAGGTCATCACATCAAAATATTGATGCTTGCCTGAACCAAGTCCTCCCAGGGTGCAGTGCAAACAGGAGAGAAGATGGAAAAATGTGTTGACATCCCTGGAGTGTTTTCAGGAAGCTGGACGCTGATCCCAGCCAGAGTCCGAATGTGTCAGGAACTTTCCTGGCTCAGGTTTTCAGAGGCCATCTGAGGTGGCAGGATTACTTTTCTGGATCACGCAGCTGAGTCCAGGAAAACTGCCTCCAAATACACAGTGTGATTCAGAGGCACGCTAACGAAGGAACCTTCTTTTATTGAAAATTGAAGCAGCTAGGGATATGAATTGGGTGTCTCACAGAGAGAGACGCCAGGAAAAAAAATCCTGTTAGGACTTCAGGACCTGTGATGTCATTTGCCTGTCCCAGGGTGTTTGCAACTCTGTTGGCAGAGGACTTAAAACACAGTGACAGTGACAGTGACAGTGACAGTGACAGCCTGTGAAATGGCAATTCACACCTAGGGGCGGGGGGAGGGGGAGATAATAGTCATGGCTATTTCTCTATTTCTAGGGTTACAGACCAATAATCTTGAGGGCTCCGCCTCTGGACACAGTCTCCCCTTTCTGTCTGATATTCTTTTAAGATTTAACTGAAGAAACCGACTTACAGTTGCTGAGGTCCGATGAGAAATTTGGCTACAGTGTAAGATTTGGATGAGGTATGTAAGGTTATTTGTGTTAAAATTCGTGCCTTTTGAGGTAAATGATTTTATACATTATATCTTACGAAAGAGTTTACAAAAGAGTAAACTAAGACTGTGCCTCAAATGACTAATGCCAGCAGATCTACAGATTCGTCCCTTGAAGAATGGAATAAAAGAGGAACTGGAATAGAATCCTGAGTGGGGTTGTCTGATTTTTTTTGGTTGTTTTTAAGTGTACATTTTTACTTTGCCACAGGCATCTTCCTATAGATATGTCCTGATGTGTCTTTGTGCATTCCCCTCCCCCTCCCCATTCTTCCATTTCCCCTCCCCTCCCCCATCACCCTCCCCCATCATCCTCTCCACTGTCCTCTCCTTCCTCCCTGCCACTCTTGCTGGTCCTCTCCGTCCCTTTGAGTAGACCCCATTGTGCATTTGCTTCACATAGTTTCTGTCACTCTCTCTTTCCCCCTCCCACTACTTCCTTAATTATTCTCCTTCTCTTTTATGGTCTGTAATGTTCCCGTGCAGCCTTTGTCCAAGTATGGCTTATTTCACGTAACGTCATGACCACCAGTTCCATCCATTTCCCTGCAAATGTCATGATTTTATTTTTCTTTCTGGCTGTGGACAATTCCACTGTCTATGCACACACCACGATTTCTCTGCCCATTCATTTGTTTATGGACACAGTTAATATTAGTTCAATTTTCTTGTCATGGAAAATTGTCTGTTCAAGTTACTAGTGTATTTTCCTGACTTAGTTTTGGTAGGTGGACGTGTGTAGGAATCTAGGATCTTTTTAAAGTTTTTAAAGCATTCCCTAAAGGTGCTCCAAATGTCATTAGACTCTATTGTAGCATCTTAAGTCTGTATTCCAGATCCCCCTTTTATCTCACACCCTCAGCTTTGATCTCCTGATTTTATCTCTGAGTCCTTATAAACTATGGACATGCTTGATTATTTTTTCCTTATTGCTATTGAATGTAGTAGTTAACTAATGTAGTATTTGATCCTAATCCTCCCTCCACGACATCCTTTCTTCTGCTTGGTCTAGTCTGGTGACGATGTTTATTTGGTTCTTTGAGTGTTTTATTTCTAAACTTCTTATTTTGTCTTTCTTTCAAATCTCAATTTCCTTGCTGAACTTTCTTTTGTGTTACTGATTTTTAAATCCATGTTGCTTTTCTTTTTTCCATTGATTTTGCTGACATTTGATGTTGCCAAATTGTGTCTCCAAGTCTTTATTTGAGTTCATTCTCTTGCTTATGTCATCAGCGTAACTGGAGATTATTTTTATTTTGGAATCTTCATCCAGATTTTAACCTATTTCAACATAAGAGAATCTAGTAGTTGGGGAGTCTTTTGGTGGAGTTTGATTGCCTTGTTTTATTCACGCTATTTGTGTTTCTATGATGCAGTTTGTGAATGTGCTGCTTTGGTCATATTCCAGTTTTATTTGCAAATATTATCAGCAGTCTATTCTCAGGGCCCAGTCTTCAATGTGACCCTGAGATGAGACAACAGATGCTGTTGCAGTAATACTGCACCATACAAACTCCGTTTCAAATAAGCTAGTGCCCACTAATATATAACTAGTGACAATAAACTAGAAAAAGGCCATGCTTGTAGTGATAATGTTGGTTTCTTCAAAACAAACAAACAAACAAACCCAAGTCATGGTATGCAACTGTGTTTTTGTTTTGATCCCAGGTATGAGGTATGGGCTGCTTCAGTTTGTCTACAGCTGCTAACTATGATTGTCTTATGCTCTGGGAGGGCGTGACTTTTGTCAGATGCAGAGAGTTTAGTTCATGGGACTCTGGAGAGGTAATAAATGCCAGAGTCCTGAGAGGGGCAGGAGGTTCTCTGAAGAAGGAGGAGGAGGAGGAAGAGGAGAAAAAGGAGGATGGGGGAAGAGGAGGAGGAGGAAGAGGAGGAGGAGGAGGAGGAGGAGGAGGAGGAGGAGGAGGAGGAGGAGGCAGCAGCGGCTGATGCTCCTGGTTGCTGTTGTTGCAGTTTGACAACAGGAAGTTGGAGAGATCTTGTCTATGAAGATTGGACCAGACCCAAGGAACCCCACAGCCCTAATCAGCAGGAAGCAGTCTAAAGAGATCTATGTTCCTTTCCCCTTTAACCTCCTTTCTCTCCTACCTAATCTTGGGGGTTGGAAGGGATTAGGGTAGACTAAAGGAAGGGAGGTAGAGGTATAAAAACTCAATAAAATAATAAAGCAAATACTCCAACAATTGCCATCGGAGAATGTGCTATGAAGCCAGAATATCTATCCAGAGTAAATGCAGAAATGGCAACTGGGTAAGGTAAAGGGATAAAGGGGGGAGGGAAAGTGGAGGAGAAGGAAGAGTAAATGAATGAGGCACATAAGAGAGGAGGAATGGAGATGAGTGGGAGGATGCAGGGAAGGGCCAGGGGTTCTCCATAGTGAGAGAGTTTAGGAACAAAAGTAGGTGAATGTAAGGTGAGCAACAAATTGAAAATATAAGCTGTTTTGTTTTAATAGACTGAAAGCAATACAATAAAATGTAAAAGCATCTTGGGGCTGGAGAGATGGCTCAGTTGCTAAGACTGAGTACTGTAGAGGCTTAGTACAGCTGTTGAGGCCTCATAACTGCTCTATAACCTCAACACTGCGGACTCTGGGTATCTTCTTCAGGACTTCACAGGCATCTGCATTCACAGATACCTACACACACACACACACACACACACACACACACACACACACACACACATACAAGAGAAAGAGAGAGAATTACACATATACATACATTAAATCTTTTTTAAACTATAAAATTTTCTCAGAGTATAATAGACCAAAGGAGAAAGGAAAAGAAAGAATAGAAAGAAAAAAAGGAGAAACAAAGGAACAACAAGAAAATGGACAAAGATAATAAAGATTCCCCAGTAACTGAAAACTTCATCTCCAAAATTTGATGAAAGTACAAGAAAAGAAAAAAACATGGAAGATTTAAAAAATAGAGTAAAGTGAAAATATTACCAAAAGTGCAGTGGAAAGAAAAGGCGCAAGGTGTAAAATGGTGAGTGAGAGTCAGGAGCAGAGGAGCAAAAAGTGGTGGGCTGGGAGTGAGGGCAGGGAGAGGGAGGTCAGCGGGAGGGAGGGAGGCAGAGTGGGAGTGAGGGCAGGGAGAGGGAGGGCAGTGGGAGGGAGGGAGGCAGAGTGGGAGGGAGGGCAGGGAGGGGGGAGGGCAGCGGGAGTGGAGCAGGAGCAAGGAGAGCTGCAGAGGAGCAAGCACCCAGTTCAGTCTCTTTCTGGATTCTTGAGTGATCTATATATGGGCTCCAGGCTTTCTGCTGGTGTTGAACTCTATGGAGCAAGACTTCTCACAGGGTATAGGAGACAAACAACTTCTTCCTCCTGTGAATGTGATCAGGTTAGGAACTTGCTTTCTGTTGGGGGGGGGAGGGGGGCGTCTGTACTGTTTGGATTAGTCTGAAGGCTGCCTGCCACATTAGAAATTTGTAGGACGACATCAAAGCTATAAGTCAGTCTGAACCTAGTGCCTCAGTGACTCATGACTTTGCTCAGTACCAGTACCACTCAGTGTAAACACCCACCACATTCTGAAGTGGGGAGGCTCTTAAACCTCCTCATAGTCAGCCACAGCTCTCTGGAAGGCTAGTGACTGGAGCCTGGCCTACTTTAACCCCCTCCCCCCATTATCTATAAGAAAACCAAACCTGGAGGGAAGTGTTCTGTTAAACACCATGCAGCTTATATTTCAGATTCATTTCTATGGGTTTTCATTTCAGATTCATTTTCATTGGAGGTGAAGAAAATGGGCTGATGGAGACTGTATTTTAACAATGGAGCTCCCCTCTCTCATTCCCTCTCTCTCCCTCTCCCCCTCCCTCCCCTGGTCCATGCTTGAAGCCCTTGAACTTGAAGAAGTTTTGGAGGTTTAGGCTTGATTGTTGTTTCAGGTTTGTATTTGTTTTATTTGCTCTGAGAAAATCCCTCCTCCTCCTCCTCCTCCTCCTTCTCCTCCTTCTCCTCCTTTTCTTCTTCTTCTTCTTCTTCTTCTTCTTCTTCTTCTTCTTCTTCTTCTTCTTCTTCTTCTTCTTCTTCTTCTTCTTCTTCTTCTTCTTCTTCTTCTCCTTTTCTTCTTCTTCTCCCTCTTCCTCTTCCTCCTCTTCCTCCTCTTCCTCCTCTTCCTCCTCTTCCTCTTCCTCCTCCTCCTCCTCTTCCTTCTTCTTCCACAGGGCCCCAAATGACCCATTGAGACACGTGGCCTGAAACTTCCTTTTAACAACTTATTATGTTTTTGCTTTTTCCAGATGTTGATAGATGAGATAAAGTGAGCTAGAGTTCATGACTAATAGAACCCTATTTCCATTCTGATCCCAACTCATTAGCCAATCACTTCTACATGTACTCATAGTGACATATATGAGAGAGGTCTTAATGTAAAGCTGCAACTGAACCAGGGACCTCGATTTCAATGCCCAGATTCATTCAACACAATCACTCAGTGTAATAGCCTTCACTTTCCCATCTGTAAAATGAGCTCGATGTTGGGAACAGTGTTCTTCATGCAAAATGGATGTAAGTAGATTGCCAAAGGCTGTGATACATGACTTAGTGGGTTATCATTTTATAATGGAAAATTTGAGAAACCTATGAGCTGCCCAAAGCATTGCTGATAATGTATTATTAATGAGTTCTAAAATCTCCAGCCCTGCAGGAAGCTTCAGGCATCATTACTGCATTACATTTTGCTTTTGGTTAATGGACAGCCATATTTCATTGTCATTTTCATGGCTAGCAAGATAGCACAGATGAATAATTTTAACAAAATATAGGACAGGCAAATGACACATTCCAGATGCTGTCACTTTTATTAATTAGATGACCAACTTCAGCATTGCAAAAACCAAGTTTCCTGAACACATCTAATGTCCCTTGCATGTCCTTGGCATCAATGCTCTCTCTATACAACTCTCAGAAGCAAGGATCAGGAAACATTGGACTTAGCACTTTCATGCTTAAAAAAAACTAAGACCCAGAATCAACCAGTAACTGAGAAGAAAAAAACCTCATAATAGGTGTTCAAGTAAAGGCTGGTCTTGATGGGACATCCATTTAACACAGCACTTGGGAAGCAGAGGCAGTAGGATCTCTGTGAGTTCAAGGCCAGGCAGGGCTACATGATGGGATTCTGAAAACAAAACAAAACAAACAAAAACAATAACAAAAGCATGACGGAGCTGTAGAGGCCAAGCACTAAAGAGTGTGTATGTTCTTGTAGCAGACCCGAGTTCAACTCTAAGGGCTTGGATCTGACAGATCATGACTAAATGTAACTCCAGCTCCTGGCATCCATGGAAACCTGCATTCAAGTGTACACATGCCTCTCCAACTCACATATACATATAATTTTTTAAATAAAGAAATAAAAATAAATCATTGAAAAGCTTAAGTAATCTCAGGGGCTTCTGTTCATGTGAGAACAGTGTCGTTAAGGATTAGGATGAGGAAGCTGGTTTGATATCATCAAAGAAGGCTTTTCTTCCAGGTTTTCATAAGAAGAAAATATGCCTCAGGGATGTCGTTTCACAGCTCTCAGTAAGAACCACCTGTTAGCCCCTGATCTAGACAAATCAAGACCAAGGCCAGTTAGACATGTGAGTGCATCTTGGCTGGTGATTGGGCTAACCCTTGTCCTTCTTTGTGTGAGGCAGGGTTTCTCTGTGTAATAAAGGCCTGGGTGTCCTGAACTCACTTAAGCCAGGCTGGCCTCAAACTCACAGCCATCCACCTGTCTCTGCTCCTGAGAACTGGGATTAAAAGCATGGGCCACTCACTGTGCCTGGCTTAATTCACAGCTTTTAATTGGAAACACTCTAAGTTGAAACTCATCTACTCCACCTGGCCAAGCTTCATATAGCTTGGTGCAGAATCCAAGCTCAGTATCAGCAGTCCGCCTTCGCCATCAAATGCCTGGCCGCAAACTACAGCTTTCTACGTCCGCCAAGTAGCACAAGAGAATATCAATATTCTATTGATCGTTGCTAGTCCGGGGAAATACTGAAACTCAAAATCTACAGTATAGTTTTTTGCTGTATGCCTACAACTCTTGCACCAGCAGAGTGTAACAAACTCAGAAGTCAAATCTTGCTGTAAGGCCTGGACTGTCTGTACTACAGAGGCAAAGTCACTGTACCCTGCAGTGTTGCAGCTAGAAGCCATTTCCTCCATCTCAACCACAAGGGAGCATTCCGAATCTCTAGCTTGTAAGTCTTCCTATTCTACAGAGCAGACACACTTGTGCCCGGAGAATGATCGTATTTAAGATACTAACCACAAGAATCTGGGCACCTAGAGCCGGTCGCATTAAGCTCTTATGTCATTTCCGCACCTGCTCTGGCTCGCCTGAGGTGGACAGCAAAAACTGCATTTTCAAGACTGAAGAATAAACAGCAAGACAACAGTTCTTTATACACACGGTGCAGCGGTTAGATGCAGAAGGTAAAGGAAGGAGATCTTCAGCGCGATGCATGACTCGTTATTTCACAGTTTGCACCTAGTGAATCACACGCTTTGTTCTGAGGTCTTCTGGTCTCACTGAGTTTTCCTTTGTGCAGGCCAAGCACGCATAACAAATGGTTTTCCATCCAATTACAGAAGGCAGTGCATGTTGCCTGACCAGCAGGCTCCTTGCTTGTGTGGTAACAATCAGCAGGAGCACGGACTTCAAGGCCTTTATTTTCTCGTTTGCTCTCATTTTCCATGGCTGCTCCTTGTTTGGTCTTAGGTTATTCCATGCCAGGAACCAGCTCTAGATGTATCATATTTTCCATCCATTCATCAGTTTTGACCCAGAGAAGGATCCTGTGTGCAGACACAGACAGGGAAGGTCTCTTGCCTTCTCTTACAAGAGAAGCCAGGGTTTAGACTTGGAATCCACTCTGGACTAACAAAAGAACAAGAAAGAATGTGTTCTCCATTAGACACCACAAAGGCCTGGCTATAGACACAACTTAATCAGCCTCAATAAATGGGTATTGTGGTGTGTGCTGTGGGTAGTATGATCTAGAATGTATTTCTTAAAAAGTCTTTCTCAGAAGGGAAGTCCCTGGAGAGACCCAAGAGAAAAGATTCTGAAGTCTACCAAGTCTGCCAAGAATTCTGTTCCAGAACTTTCTGTTGCAGGGCCACAGTGCACTATGGTACTGTACTGCTCTGATGACCCCAGCTGCTGAGAGCCAAGTTGGGGAAACATTACCGTGGTTGTGTAACCCGGGATGTCAAATTTTATTTGATCATAGGCTCTTTGTTTTAATTACCCCATCAAGATCTGAAGCAGCAAGTTTAACTAGTAGTCAGTTACAGTTTGGGACTAGATCAGTCAGTGCCTCTGATCAAAAGACAAAGTTTCGATCTGACATTTGCTACCAATCCATTGGCATCGCAGACACTATCGTACTAGACTGTACTCTACCACTTCTCAGTGACCTTCAAACAGTAATAGCAGTAAATTGTAAATCAGCAAGACTAATAAGCCTTTATGCCAGGCACAGCTTTATATAGCCTGTCTAATTGATGCTCTTAAACTTGTGAATAGTTTTAAATGAATTCAAATAAAGTTGTAATATATTTGTATTTTTAAAATAGAAAGTCTATACAAATAAAATTATTTTAAATTGAATACATGATTATCAAGTTGGAGAGCTGCTGCTCTTCCAGAGGACCCAAACTCAGCATCCAGCATCCTGGGTAGCTTCCAACCACTGAGACTCTACTCCAGGGGATCTGATTCCTTCTTTTGGCCTTTGAGGGTCCTTTCTCTCCCCTCCCTATCCTCCCTCCCTCCCCTCCCCTCCCCTCTCCTCCTCTCCCCTCCCTCCCCTCTCTTCTCCCTCCCCTATCTTTCCCCTCCCCTCCCCTCTCCCCTCTCCTCTCCTCCTCTCCCCTCCCCTTCCCTCCTTTCCTCTCCTCTACCCTCCCCCTCCCCTCCCCCTCCCCTCCCCTCTCCTCTCCTCTCCTTTCTCTTTCTCTATATATCCCTAATACAGAACATAAAAGTATACTTTACTATATTCCTATTCCATTTCATATATATCTGCTACATGTCTTTCCATGTCATGTCATTTTATAATATATTTAGATATTGTTAGGATTTTACTGGTAGATACTCAGCTTATTTTTAAATTTTCATCAGTGGGCCAAAAGCTTTTGCTTTTAGGCAATAAAGTTTATAGATAACTTCCAATGATATGCTAATGGAAGCAATCAGAATCTTGGAGACAACTTTTATCTGGCACATAAGGAGTTCTCAGAGACCAAAGCCAAGGTGTAAGCAGAGATCTTGAAGAGCCAAGGGGTCACTTGATAGTTTCTTTGTGAGAGTCAATGTTGAATTCTGCATGTTTTGAGCTAATGTTTGGTGCAATACAGGCTTCAGCAATTAAGTGTTAAGTTTCATCCAAAGCTTTGGGTGATGCCCAGCATGAAGCGGACCCCAGCAGGCTGCACCGTCAATGTACCAGAAACAAAACCATCATTCAGGAGAGACAAGAACAAGATTTGTCTGGCTTAGCTTAGGACCTGGATATCAGATGAGGCTCAGTTCTGAGAATCCAAACCCGTGAGCTGCTTCTGCTAGGTACGTTAATAAGGCAGCAGCATGAAGAGTGAGAATGTTCTCGAAAAGGCATCTTGGGCCACCAGAAAGTTGGATTCTAGGATAAGTAGCCATTTCCAAGCAGAGTTGGGGGGGGTCATAGAAATTCCAGTCCCAAAAGATATCATGGGATAGCCTCAGGCATGAAATAAGGCTTGGTCTCATGTGCTCTGTCTGAGCTTCTATAAAGGAATACCACACACAGCATGCCTTTTGTACGGAGACAGTGTCCTATAAAAATCCCTCAGGGCCTCATCATCTTTCTACAGCACCACAGCAGAGGACCTCTAAGTGCTGTCACACTGTGGGTTAGGTTTCACTATGCAAACTTTAGAGGGATGCAAGCAGTCAATCTATAGCATAGAACATGGCCGGAGACAGCCCCAGAGCAAGGCACAGGTTTTGAGGTAGAACAGCATGAGAGAGGATCCTGAAGAGGCAGAATGCCAGGCTAAGGATCTTTGATGCCATAAAAAAGTATTTTTAAACATAATTATGTAATAGAAAGATCTTTGTAATAGTTTGCATTGGATTTGACTCTGTTTCTGATTTCTTTGTTGTCATTTAAATGAACATTCCAGTAACTCAGAAATTGAGGCTAAGATAAAATGTAACCCCTGCATTCCCTGGTTCCGCTCAGAACAGTCCCCATGATACTTTCAGGCTCACCTGTGCTGGACATATAGTTATTGATACATTTGTTGGGTTGTATACTCAGTGTCAAGTGAAACTATAGAACTTGACACAGTTTTCATGAACTTGAGATTGTATAAGATAACTTGAAATCACTTCATGTAGGAGGCTATATTTCCTGAGGATAGATTGACAGAGAACGGCTATAATGTATCTCTTGAAATGACTATGACACACATACATACACACACACACACACACACACCTTTCCAATATGAATTTCTGTCTTGGTTATAGAATTCACTATTTAATTCAGTTACATCAAGTGCATAGAGGGAGTAGCAGAGGAAAAAGCAAACACTGGTCTTCTTTTTTTTATTGTTATTTTTTTTTATTCGATATAATTTATTTACATTTCAAATGATTTCCCCTTTTCTAGCCCCCCCCACTCCCCGAAAGTCCCGTAAGCCCCCTTCTCTTCCCCTGTCCTCCCTCCCACCCCTTCCCAGTTCCCCGTTCTGGTTTTGCCAAATACTGTTTCACGGAGTCTTTCCAGAACCAGGGACCACTCCTGCTTTCTTCTTGTATCTCATTTGATGTGTGGATTATGTTTTGGGTATTCCAGTTTTCTAGGTTAATAACCACTTATTAGTGAGTGCATACCATGATTCACCTTTGAGTCTGGGTTACCTCACTTAGTATGATGTTCTCTAGCTCCAATCATTTGCCTAAGAATTTCATGAATTCATTGTTTCTAATGGCTGAATAGTACTCCATTGTGTAGATATACCACATTTTTTGCATCCACTCTTCTGTTGAGGGATACCTGGGTTCTTTCCAGCTTCTGGCAATTATAAATAGGGCTGCTATGAACATAGTAGAGCATGTATCCTTATTACATGGTGGGGAATCCTCTGGGTATATGCCCAGGAGTGGTATAGCAGGATCTTCTGGAAGTAAGGTGCCCAGTTTTCGGAGGAACCGCCAGACTGCTTTCCAGAGTGGTTGTACCAATTTGCAACCCCACCAGCAGTGGAGGAGTGTTCCTCTTTCTCCGCACCCTCTCCAACACCTGCTGTTTCCTAAAATTTTAATCTTAGCCATTCTGACTGGTGTAAGATGAAATCTTAGGGTTGTTTTGATTTGCATTTCCCTAATAACTAATGAAGTTGAGCATTTTTTAAGATGCTTCTCCGCCATCCGAAGTTCTTCAGGTGAGAATTCTTTGTTTAACTCTGTACCCCATTTTTTAATAGGGTTGTTCGGTTTTCTGGAGTCTAACTTCTTGAGTTCTTTATATATATTGGATATTAGCCCTCTATCTGATGTAGGATTGGTGAAGATCTTTTCCCAATTTGTTGGTTGCCGATCTGTCCTCTTGATGGTGTCCTTTGCCTTACAGAAACTCTGTAACCTTATGAGGTCCCATTTGTCAATTCTTGCTCTTAGAGCATACGCTATTGGTGTTCTGTTCAGAAACTTTCTCCCTGTACCGATGTCCTCAAGGGTCTTCCCCAGTTTCTTTTCTATTAGCTTCAGAGTGTCTGGCTTTATGTGGAGGTCCTTGATCCATTTGGATTTGAGCTTAGTACAAGGAGACAAGGATGGATCAATTCGCCTTCTTCTGCATGCTGACCTCCAGTTGAACCAGCACCATTTGTTGAAAAGGCTATCTTTTTTCCATTGGATGTTTTCAGCCTCTTTGTCGAGGATCAAGTGGCCATAGGTGTGTGGGTTCATTTCTGGATCTTCAATCCTGTTCCATTGATCCTCCTGCCTGTCACTGTACCAATACCATGCAGTTTTTAACACTATTGCTCTGTAGTATTGCTTGAGGTCAGGGATACTGATTCCCCCAGATTTTCTTTTGTTGCTGAGAATAGTTTTAGCTATCCTGGGTTTTTTGTTGTTCCAGATGAATTTGATAATTGCTCTTTCTAACTCTGTGAAGAATTGAGTTGGGATTTTGATGGGTATTGCATTGAATCTGTATAGTGCTTTAGGCAAAATGGCCATTTTAACTATATTGATTCTACCGATCCATGAGCATGGGAGGTTTTCCCATTTTTTGAGGTCTTCTTCCATTTCATTCTTCAGAGTCTTGAAGTTCTTGTCATACAGATCTTTCGCATGTTTGGTAAGAGTCACCCCAAGATACTTTATACTGTTTGTGGCTATTGTGAAGGGGGTCATTTCCCTAATTTCTTTCTCAGCCTGCTTATCCTTTGAGTATAGGAAGGCCACTGATTTGCTTGAGTTGATTTTATAACCTGCCACTTTGCTGAAGTTGTTTATCAGCTGTAGGAGCTCTCTAGTGGAGTTTTTTGGGTCACTTAGGTAGACTATCATGTCGTCTGCAAATAATGATAGTTTGACTTCCTCCTTTCCAATTTGTATCCCTTTGACTTCCTTATGTTGTCGAATTGCCCGAGCTAGTACCTCAAGTACAATATTGAAAAGATAAGGAGAAAGGGGGCAGCCTTGTCTGGTCCCTGATTTCAGTGGGATTGCTTCAAGTTTCTCTCCATTTAGTTTGATGCTGGCTACCGGTTTGCTGTATATTGCTTTTACTATGTTTAGGTATGGGCCTTGAATTCCTGTTCTCTCCAAGACTTTAAGCATGAAAAGATGCTGAATTTTGTCAAATGCTTTTTCAGCATCCAATGAAATGACCATGTGGTTTTGTTCTTTGAGTTTGTTTATGTAGTGGATTGTATTGATGGATTTCCGTATATTGAACCAACCCTGCATTCCCGGGATAAAGCCTACTTGATCATGGTGGATGATCGTTTTGATGTGTTCTTGGATTCGGTTGGCAAGAATTTTATTGAGTATTTTTGCATCGATGTTCATAAGGGAAATTGGTCTGAAGTTCTCTTTCTTTGTTGGATCTTTGTGTGGCTTTGGTATCAGCATAATTGTGGCTTCGTAGAAGGAATTGGGTAGTGTTCCTTCTGTTTCTATTTTGTGGAATAGTTTGAAGAGTATTGGTGTTAACTCTTCTTTGAAGGTCTGGTAGAATTCTGCACTGAAACCATCTGGTCCTGTGCTTTTTTTGGTTGGAAGACTTTCTATGACTCCTTCTATTTCTTTAGGCTTTATGGGACTGTTCAGATGGTCTAATTGGTCCTGATTTAATTTTGGTATTTGGTATCTGTCAAGGAAATTGTCCATTTCCTCCAGATTCTCCAGTTGTGTTGAGTACAGGCTCTTGTAGTAGGATCTGATGATTTTTTGGATTTCCTCAGTTTCCGTTGTTATGTCTCCCTTTTCATTTCTAAGTTTGTTAATTTGGATACTTTCTCTGTGCCCTTTGGTCAGTCTGGCTAAGGGTTTATCTATCTTGTTGATTTTCTCAAAGAACCAGCTCCTGGTTTTGTTGATTTTTTTGTATGGTTCTCTTTGTTTCTACTTGATTGATTTCAGCCCTGAGTTTGATGATTTCCTGCCTTCTACTCCTCCTGGGTGAAATAGCTTCTTTTTGTTCTAGGGCTTTCAGGTGTGTCATTAAGTTGGTAATGTATGCTCTCTCCATTTTCTTTTTGGAGGCACTCAGGGCTATGAGTTTTCCTCTTATCACTGCTTTCATTGTGTCCCATAGATTTGGGTATGTTGTGTTTTCATTTTCATTGTGTTCTAAAAAGTCTTTAATTTCTTTCTTTATTTCTTCCTTGACCAAGGTATCATTGAGTAGAGTATTGTTCAATTTCCACGTGTATGTGGGTTTTCTGTTGTTTCTGTTGCTATTGAAGACCACTTTTATTCCATAGTGATCAGATAGGAGGCATGGGATTAGTTCGATCTTCTTATATTTGTTGAGGTCTGTCTTGTGACCAATTATATGGTCGATTTTGGAGAAGGTACCATGAGGTGCTGAAAAAAAGGTATATTCTTTTGTTTTAGGATAGAATGTTCTATATATATCAGTTAAATCTAATTGGTCCAAAGCTTCAATTAGTTTCATTGTGTCCTTGTTTAGTTTCTGTTTTCCTGATCGGTCCATTGAGGAAAGTGCAGTGTTGAAGTCACCCACAATTATTGTGTTAGGTGCAATGTGTGCTTTGAGTTTTAATAAAGTTTCTTTTATGAAAGAGGGTGCCCTTGCATTTGGAGCATAGATGTTCAGGATTGAGAGTTCTTCTTGTTGTATTTTTCCTTTGACCAGCAAGAAGTGTCCCTCAGAGTCTCTTTTGATGACTTTGGGTTGAAAGTCAATTTTATCTGATATTAAAATGGCTACTCCAGCTTGTTTCCTGAGACCATTTGCTTGTAAAATTGTCTTCCAGCCTTTTACTCTAAGGTAGTGTTTGTCTTTGACCCTGAGGTGTGTTTCCTGTAAGCAGCAAAATGTAGGGTCCTGTTTACGTATCCAGTCAGTTAGTCTGTGTCTTTTTATTGGGGCATTGAGTCCATTGATGTTAAGAGATATTAAGGAATAGTGATTGTTACTTCCTATCATTTTTGACGTTATTTTTTAAATTTGGTTGCTTAACTTCTTTTGGGTTTGATGAAAGGTTACTATCTTGCTTTTTTCAGGGTGAAGTTTCCCTCCTTGTATTGGTGTTGTCCTCCTATTATCCTTTTTAGGGCTGGGTTTGTGGATAGATATTGGGTAAACTTGGTTTTGTCGTGAAATATCTTAGTTTCTCCATCTATGGTGATTGAGAGTTTTGCTGGATATAGTAGTTTTGGTTGGCATTTGTGTTCTCTTAGAGTCTGCGTGAGATCTGCCCAGGACCTTCTAGCCTTCATAGTCTCAGGTGAAAAGTCTGCTGTGATTCTGATAGGTCTTCCCTTATATGTTACTTGGCCTTTTTCTCTTACTGCCTTTAATATTCTTTCTTTGTTTAGAACATTTGGTGTTTTGATTATTATGTGACGGGAAGTATTTCTGTTCTGGTCCAGTCTGTTTGGAGTTCTGTAGGCTTCTTGTATATTCATGGGCATCTCTCTCTTTAGGTTAGGGAAGTTTTCTTCCATAATTTTATTGAAGTTATTTGCTGGCCCTTTAAGTTGTAAATCTTCACTCTCATCTATGCCTATAATCCTTAGGTTTGGTCTTCTCATTGTGTCCTGGATTTCCTGGATATTTTGGGTTACAAGCTTTTTGCATTTTGCATTTTCTTTAACTGTTGAGTCCATGGTTTCTATGGAATCTTCAGCATCTGAGATTCTTTCTTCTATTTCTTGTATTCTGTTGTTGATATTTGCATCTCTGTCCCCTGATTTCTTCCCAAGGCTTTCTATCTCCAAAGTTGTCTCCTTTTGAGTTTTCTTAGTTGTTTCTACTTCTGATTTTAGATTCTGGATGGTTTTGTTTAGCTCCTTCACTTGCTTGTTTGTGCTTTCCTGTAATTCTTTAAGAGATTTTTGAGTTTTTTCTTTCATGACCTCAGCCTGTTGACCAAAGTTCTCCTGTATTTCTTTAAGAGATTTTTGTGTTTCGTCGTTCATGACCTCAGCCTGTTGACCAAAGTTCTCCTGTATTTCTTTAAGTGTTTTTTGCATTTCCTCCTTGTTGGCTTTTGTATTCTCCTGGATTTCTTTCAATGATTTTTGTGTTTCCCTTGCAAGGGCTTCTAACTTTTGATCCATTTTCTCCTGAATGTCCTTCATGTGTTCCTGTACCAGCATCATGACCAGTGATTTTAAATCCAAATCTTGTTTTACTGGTGTGATGGGGTATCCAGGACTTGCTGGTAGAGGAGAATTGGGTTCAGATGTTGCCATATTGCCTTGATTTCTGTTAGTGACGTTCCTGCGTTTGCCTTTTGCCATCTAGCTCTCACTGGTGTTACTTGGTCTTGTCGGTGCTGGACTCACCAGTGCAAGCTGCCCCTTCCCCGTTGGCCTCTGGTGCACAGCTTACACTCTGCACTGCCTGTAGACAGGGTGCTGTTGTCCAGGCTGTTCAGATCCCGAAGCAGGCACCTGAAGGCTCCCGCTGGGGCCCGCAGGATTTATTGGAGCACACCGACTTCTCCCAGCTGGCCGCCCGGAAGCCCCCACTAGCCTCTTGAGGGACCTGGAGATGTGGTGCGGCCACCCAGGCTGATCTGAAGAGGAGAGAGTTGACCTGAGGGCTTCTGCCTGAGGCCTTGCCCCAGATTGTGTCTGTGGACCAGATGGAACCCGTGTGCACCCCCAGGGAGCTCTGAAGGTGTATGCTGCTGTGACCTCCCCTGTGTTCCGCTCACTCCGCTGGGCAGCCCATTTCCCCAACCGTGTTGGCGCACACTAGGTTAGCCTTGTCGCCCAGGCCCTGAGTCCAGACAAAAGCCTGGGAGGCCAAGGTCCGAGCAAAGTTCCCCTAGGGCTATGACTGCTATTTGGGTCCGCCAGGTGACCCGGATGGCGGGCGTGCGCGTCTGCGCTCCCCGAAAGCACCGGGAGAGTCTGTTGTGCTAATAACCTCCTGGGCGGGTTGACACACAGATGGCCCACCAAGCCGCCCAGTTCTTGGGGTCAGTCCTGTGCCTTTTGGGGCCTAGACCCCCGTTTTGTTAGCCTCAGGCTACGCTTGTTAGCAGTCTCTGCCCTCCCGAGCACTCTGGGTCCTGTAGGCAAAATGGCGGCGCGTGCGCCGGCCAGGGCAAAAAAAAACTCCTGGCTGGGTTGGCGCCCCGATGGCCACTCGAACAGCCCAGGGCCTGGGTGCAGGCCAACGCCCGTCAGGCTCAGACCCCTGCGGTGTTGGGCCTAGGATTATGTTTGTGTACCTCAGTCTGTCCGATCTCTGGAGCCCGGAATCAAGATGGAGGTGAGTCTCTCCTGACTGGCGGGAAGCCGCAACACTGGTCTTCTTGACCAAACCCAGAAAATGGGATGTCGGTGTGTCTCAAATAGAAAGTTTTTCAATTAAGCCAACTCCCCGCGGCTCACTAAAGTCTATCTCAATCAAATTTGATGACAGTACTTCAAAGCTGGACTAAATCACTCTAAATAAACAATCTAATTTGTGATGCCAGCAACATGAAATATGATTACCATAGTATAACTTTCACTATGATATTCTGTCCCATCTGGAGTCAGGGTTGTTAAAGTGGCTGTTATTTAGAAGACACAGAAGCTGCTTCCTTACTGACATTTATTCTGCTCACATTCTGAAACCATAGTCTACCTCCTGTACAGACATCAGTAGAAAACTCAGTTAAGCAAAGTAAGATGTTACAGTTCTTCCGTGCTGTGTTAAAGGCTCTGGGAGACATTATACACGAGGGGAATCGAAGGAGAAGATGGACCAAGGACCCATTCATAATATTTGCTTATTATCCTCTCAAGCATCCTATTTGCACAAATCCCTTTCCTCAGGGGATTTTTCTATTTCAAGCAGTAAATCATGAATAAGAGAAGTAGATTTCCACGTGTATAAATGAAACATATTGTCTTGCTGTGTTAGTTTCTGTTGCTGAGACAAAACACCACAACCACGGCAACTTATAGAAGAAAGAAATTATTTGGCTTAAGGTTCCAGATGGGTAAGAGCCCATCTCAGCAGGGAAAGCTTAGCAGTGAGTAGCAGTTGAGAGCTCACATCTTGAACTGCAAACTGGAAGCAGAGAGCAGAGAGAAACTGGCCTCTGGCATCTGGCCTGTGATCTCTGCTTTCTGCCCTCTGCCCTCAATGACATACTTTCTTCAGCAAGGCCATAACTCCTAAATCTAACCAAACAGTGTCAACACCTGGGACCAAGTATTTAGATGCTTAGGGCTAGAGGGAACATCTCACTCAAACCAGCACACTCACTTTGTAAGCTTTTTTTTCCTTAAAAGAATGAAATCTACATGTTATACTTTTACTAACAGTCCATGGGTTGTGTACTAGGTATTCTGTTCTTTTTGGCTAATATCCACTTATTAGTGAGTACATACCATTCATGTCCTTTTGGGTCTGGGTTACTTCACTCAGGATGATATTTTCTAGTTCTATCCATTTGCCTGCAAAATTCATGATGTCCTCATTGTTAATAGCCAAATAGTATCCCACTGTGTAAATGAAACACATTTTCTGTATCCATTCTTTTCTGTATCTATTCTTTGGTTGAGGGACATCTGGATTGTTTCCAGCTTCTGGCTATTACAAATAAGGCTCCAGTGAACATTGTGGAGCATGTGTCCTTGTGGTATGGTGGGACATCTTTTGGGTATATGGTAAGAGTGCTACAGCTGAGCCTTCAGGTAGAACCATTTCCAGTCTTCTGAGAAACTGCACGACTGATTTCCAGAGTGGTTGTACCAGTTCATAATCCTACCAACAAAGAAGTGAAGAGGCTTCAATCCCACTTAGAAAAGGGAAGAAAATGATCACGGAGGCAGAGGGAGGGAGGGACCTGGGTGTAAGATGGTCAGGGGAGGGGAAATGGGGGACAGGGTCAGGTATGGGGGGAGGTGGACAGGAGATAAGCCCAGAGGGCCAGGAGAATGAATGGAAATATATAGCCCCAAGGGGTGAGAGGTGAGGGGACCTTCTAGAAAATACCAGAGACCTGGGAGGTAAAAGATTCTCAAGACAATGGGAGTGACCTTAGCTAAAATGCTCAACAACGGGGAGAGGGAAGAGTCAACCTGTAGTAGATACACAGGGCTTTAAGTGGAAGAACAGGGTTACTAACCCCCAGTCAAAATTTCTGACCCAGAATTGTTCCTGTCTAAAAGAACTGCAGGGACAAAATTGGAGAAGAGACTGAAGGAAAGACAGTCTAATGACTGGCCCAACCTGGAATCCATCTCATGGCTGGGCACCAAGGCCTGACACTATCACTGATTCTATGATGTGCTTACAGACAGGAGTCTAGTATGAGTGTCCTCTGAGAGGCCCTACCAGCAGCTGACTGAGACAGACTCAGATACTTACACCCAACTATTGGACTGAAGTTGGGGACCTCTATGGTTGAATTAGGGAAGGATTGCAGAAGCTGAAGGGGAAGGGGACTCCACAGGAAGACCAGCAGTCTCGACTAACCAGGACCCCAGGGAGCTCCCAGTGACTGAGCCACCAAGCAGGCCACATACACTGGCTGGTCTGAGCCCTGCCTTCCCACTGCCCCCTCCCAACATGTATAGCTTGGTCTGGCCTCAGTGGGAGAAGATGCACCTAGTCCTGGAGAGATTTGAGGCCCCAGGGAAGGGGGAGGTCTGGTGGGAGGGCAATCCCTGGGGACAGGGGTATGGGATAAGGAACTGTGGAAGGGGAGACTGAAGTGGGAGTGGAGTGGGCAATGGCTGGAATGTAAATCTAAAAAATGAAATCGACAAATGGATATTAGAAGTTGATTTTGTGATTTATTTAAATGGTAGCACCAGCTTTGCTTGTGCAAAGATTGATTATTTTTAATTCAAGTTTTCTAATGGAGGGGAAAGTAATAGCCATTCTTTAGAATAGTGAATGTCAACTGGATGTGGAAACTGGGGTCAGTCACTGGACACCAAAGCCTCTCAATGCTCTAGGGACTGAGTTGAGGATGCCACACGAGTTCTCACAGGGGATTAAACCCACGAACTCATGACAACAGCACACCATCAAACTCAGTTTTGCTATTTGTTTGTTTGGCTTTTCAGTTTGTTTATTTTGGGTTTTGAGACAATAGTTTGACTGTGTTCCAGGCTGCCCTGGAACTCACTACCTAATCCAGCTTGAACTTGCAGCAATGCTCCTGTTTCAGCTTTTTACATGCTGGGGTTTATAGGAGCATGCCCAGCTCAGGTTTAGATTGGTTTTGTTGTTGTTGTTGCTGTTGTTGTTTGTTTGTTTTTTTGAGATAGGGTCTTACTATATAGGTCTGGATGTCCTAGAACTCACTATGTAGACCAGGCTGGCCTCAAACTCACAGAGATCCACTTGGTAAAGGCATGTGCCTTGGGTTTTTAAATACAAATTTAAAGAGACATTTTTAGATTATTTTAGTTGAAGTTATGTTTGACACAAATTAAGTTCAAGCCTCCTGAATTATCCTCAGCTGTCTTATGTTGCTATAGTCCTGAGATATGCACCTATCTTATGTTGCTATAGTAAAGAAATGACTGGACAGTCAGAATCTCCAGTGGAAGACGTGATCATAGAATGTTTAGAGTCTCTTCCCTTATCTATAACATAGGGTATTCATTCAAATATTTTGATTGTTCACATATGTAAATTTATATTATGTACTGTGAATGCATATAACATGAATGTATAATGTCCAAAATACAATAACCTTAGAAAGATGGAAGCTAGCTAAATAAATAACAAGTTTATAATAAATGTTATCTAAAGGGAAACGAATCTGCTTGTTTTCAGTATAATCATCATTACTGAATACAGTTTCATGCCAGCCCTTGCTGTTTAACAAAAACACCCAAGAGTTAGTAATTAAGACAACTGTCGCGTGCTACTTCAGGGTTCTTGGAGTGAGAATGCGGAGGGCTCTTCCGTCAGCTATGGTGTTCCTGTTGCTCCACTTCCCTGCCAGCATTTGACATTGTCAGCTGTGTCTCAGCCACCCTTGTAAATACTATGTAAATTGAGTGAACAACTTTCAATCAGATCTATAAGCTTTAGCGTGATAGTCACTTCAGACAGTGACAGGGATGTGCTGCTCCCATTCATTAATAACTAGAACTTGGAACTGTGTCATAAAGGACAAAGCCAAGGTAAAAGTAAAAAAGTTACAAAGAAACAAAGCTATGCACTAGCTTTGTTTACACTAGCTTTGTGTACACTAGCTTCTGATTGTTGCTTGGATTTACCTCAGCATAGTCTCAAAGCTGATTGTATAATAATACCTGGTACTGATTCCTCATCCAAAGCAAGAATTCAGCCAAGCCCCACAACTCCAGTCTGGGAGAAAATGTGAAAGGCCTGGGTAGTTAGAGAGATTTGCGTAATCATTGTGGAAACCATCTTCTGCAGCTTTGGTTTTGTCTTATTTTACTTTGTTTCTTTGTAACATTTTTGCTTTTACCTTGGCTTTATCCTTTGTGACACAATTCCAAGTTCTAGTTATTAATGAATGGGAGCAGCACATCCCTGTCACTGTCTTAAGTGACTATCAAGCTAAAACATATAGATCTGATTGAAAGTTGTTCACTCAATTTACATTTTTCTGATTTTTTAAAGTAGTGGTTAGAATTACACAGAGATATTAATTTCATTGAAATTTGGCTGCTAAATTTCCACCTTCTCTGGTATCAATCAATTTTTCCTCACAAATACTTTGGAAACTTTTGCACTTTCTAAATTTAAAAATAGATATAAAAATTCACTAGAACTCTGAAATACTGTTTTTGTATATTTAAAACTTGTCTCTAGTTTTCATAATTATGATGGCAAGAGAGTTCTAGCAGGTTGCTTATGTTATTTTCAGCATAGTGATCACATAACAAAGGAGTATTTCAAACATCTTTTAAAAACTCTATAGCATAGGTTCATTTCAAAAGTAACTGATTTCACTCAACATTTAAGAAGAGATTTGTCTGAATTTTAAATATCATCTTTTGTGTTGGTAAATATGGTAAGTGATCTTGTGCCATTTGGTGTTTAATTTTTAAAGAAAACAAATAGTTTTAAGATAGCAGCTGTTTTAAATGCCTTGACATAAGATAACCAGGGAATTTCTGCATACTGTGAGGGAGTTTCATGGTCACAAAGTACAGACATAATTATCTAGAAAATGCTAGAAAGTGTTGAGCATTTTCTGATGCCACAAGGAGGGTGGGGTACCACTTATATCTGCCCTTTGCAGGACCTGTTGTCTGTGGGTTACACAAACCTCTGACTCCTGAACCAAGTGTCCATCAGGGCGTTTCATTCCTGGTCTATTATTTAAGATAAATAAGCCCAAGTCTGCTGTACTCACCTTATGCAATAACAGCTTTGGAGACCTTTGTACCACAGAGCCATTGACTTTAAGTTGAGTGTGGAGTGGATTGTTGAAGGGGGACCTTTAGCTTCTAGGATACAGTGGTTTTCCTTGGTTTCGGAGAATTTAGGACTGCTGTCATATTTGGCTTGGGATATACTTCACCTGTGCAATAATGATCAAGGAGCTATTTCTCAGGTTTACTTATATTTTAGAGAATATATTTTATTACACATGTGGGCCTGGGTATGTGCACATGAGTGCAGCTGCCCACAGAAGCCAGAAGGCAACAGAACAGATACCCTGGAGGTGTCATTACAGACCATCGTGAGCAGGTTGTTGTGGGTACTGGAAATCAAACTAAAGTTCTACACAAGAGCAGTACATGCCCGTAACCTCTGAGCCATCTCTCCTGCCGATGCCCCTCACCCTCACCCCAGATGTACTTTACACTTATGCTGTGGCTATTATTTTATAATCTTCAGTAATTACAATACTTTGGCCACAGGATCTAGCTTTCAAAATAAGCCTATATCAGGATCATTTTGAATGTCACAAAAGTAGGAAATTATTATCTTTTACTTCTTTTGTGCTATCATGAGCCCTATGTAGACATCTCCTAGATCCTAGGCAGGCTGAGACACAGAATGAGGCAATCAAGAAACAAAATCTATCTTCCAACTACTTGTTCTGATAACTATGCAAATAGACCTTCCTTTCCTGAGAGCATTTATCTTCCTTCCTATGAAAATGAGAATCAGGAGATGTGGAGAGATGTTGTGGCAGCTTTTCACGCAAGGGTTCAGCTGATGGGAAACCCTTCTTGACCATAGCCCTGCCCTGTGTGTTGTAATATAGTTGACTGTTGCATCTCTGGCCTCAACCACACAGCATATGGCCTCTTCCAGCTGTAACTACCAAATGCCCTGCCCACTAGGACCCACTCTCTGGAGATGAGAGGCTCAAGGGCTGGCTTGGATGCATTGCTGCCTATCCTCTTTGTGTACATTTGAGGGTGGTCTGGACTTTTAGGGATTTTCCATGTGAAATTTTCTCTGTCCCTTCCAATCCTCCAGTTCCCTCTTCCTGCTGTCTGTATTCATTGCTCTCCACTCCCTGGACACAAATTATTAGATTTTGTCTTAGTTTTTTTTTTTTTTTTATTCACCAACGTATTCAGTGTCTAAAAATGTCACCTTGCACCAAAGAAGGATTCAAAAGGTAATTTTAAGTAGCTTGGTAGGTGAAGGCTGAATTGTGGTCCTGTTGAAAAGAATGGGAGGGATCTATCTCCTTCATAGACTCTGACGTAGCCTCTCCCTGTGGTACTCCAGTCACGGAACTATTGATAATTACGGCCAGATAAATCTTCCTTGCAAAGAACTTGCAGTATGGATTCTTCCTAGAAGTGCGTTTTAATCTCTGCACAGACACAAAAGCATTTCCCCTCCCCACTCCACTATGTAGGCAGATCCTTGGGACTCAAACCTTTCTGGAGACAAGAGAGTTGGAAATCCCACTCACCCCCTGGTCAGCACACCTGAAAACATCATTGTCTTCATCCTACATAAATTAGACCTTGACTAGGTTCCAGATGTCAATTTTAACACAAAACCAAGAGTTTGTGAGTTGTTTAGCCTTTCCTAATAATTTCCACTAGAAAAATTCTGGTTTTCTTTCTAGGTATTAAAGTAAGTGTGATATAAAATAAAGTAAGTGCAAAATACAGTATAATGTATTAATTTTGCCTAAGAAATATTTAGTATTTCATTGGCTAAACCTTACCCAATGATTACTCATGTAGAAATAATTTACTGATTAAAAATATAAGAACTCAAATAAATTGGCAAAATATTTGTACAAAAAGGCATTTTCAATTATATCTCACTCCCTTTGAATTACTGATTTCACTCTCTACCCGGGGCAAGGAAATAATTTAATATTCTTTGTACTTCTAGATCTAGCCTTCCATACAGAACAGCAATACATACTAGTTGACTTGCAGCAGTATTTTTATGGGGGAGTTCTGCTCAGTCTTTCTCGTTTAACTCTCCAGTAGACAACACAGAGACATCAGAATTTATTAACAAGCTGATAAGCTGAACTGGGCAGGTTCTAAGACTATTATAACCCAGCTAGGTTATTGATACCCAGATAAATGCCCCATTACTTGCCAAGTGAGTCTTGCTCTGTTCATGCGTGTCCTTAATGTGAACCTCTTTTGGCCATGTGCTCATGGTTCAGTCTGCCTCATGGTGATATTCTTCCTGTCCTGTCCCCTTCCTGAGACCCACTTGCATCTTGGAGCACAGAACTCAGCATCTGAATGCATAGCACACAAGACTAACCCCGATACTGACTGAAAAAAAAATTCATATCCTAAAAATCATTGATGTAATAAAGTCCTCAAAGAATGTTTTGCTTGACAAGTTTGATACTGGTTTTTATTATTGCGTTCATCTGAAAGAAATGCAAATGCTTACCTTACCATTAAAAATATTGCCTAAACTATATGACAGTGTACTAATAATTACACTTCTGGTATTCATCCCTGAAAATACAATAATAATTGCTCACTTTACGTTAAAGCAATAAGATGTTCTAGGCAATCTACAGTGGCCAAGTAGAAGACACCTGAGAAGTCCCTGCCATGACCGCCAAAGCAGTAGGCCGATAATTAAGATTATATGTCAAAGCTTTTTCTAACATGGAATATTCTAGAATACATTATAAATCGACATTATAAATGAGACCAGGTCAAAACATATAGGTAGACAATTACTCGAAAGAAATCCAACTTGATGCTGCCTGCAGCTGTGTGTAGATGATGCAACCTTGAGACTTTCTTTCGGTGTTCTTGTCCCTCTGTGTTCATTTATTTGTTTGTTTGTTTTTATCACAGTATATTTTTCCAAATTACCACCACCTCGTGCTTGGGACATGACAAGCTCTCTGACAATGTCTCCACTTTCACTATCACTACGACTTCCACTACCTTAATAGCCACCACTGTGATCTCAGGTACGCTAGTTTCGTCGTAAATTGACTTCTAGTAGCAAATGATGATAAGACTCTTATCTCTTTAATTGGTTGGCAATGTCCACCATAGCATATTTGATCTGGTTTCCAACATAGGTGCTATGTTTATTAGAAACATTCAAAGAAGCATTTCTCACTTCTTCTGAAATTCATTATCTCATTGAAAAACGAACACACAAACCTTACTTATGTTCAAATTAACTAGATTTTACTTCAATCCTAAACCGTGAGTTACATTTCATGTTCATTTCAACAACTTTTACTAATCAGTCATGTGTGCATTTTGCCTTCCTTTCATATAAATACAGTGCCAATAAAAACCCATGAAAATGTTGATAGACACATCCTCGGTAGCATTGGGATGTGAATGAGTGTTTGGCCAAATGAGTTCTCGGGAAGCAGCCCTTTCCTTGCTGACTAGGGTTGTGCTTTGATAGCAAGGCCCTTATTGGTGTGAAAGATGACATCAATTGCCCTAGGTGAGGAGAATTTCATTAATGTTTGTGAAGTTCCTAATTGTGCAGTAGATCATTAATACTTGTTAGCTAGAAGTGTTAATAGGCCTGTGACAAAAATAAAATGAGAAAGATTGCCAAAGAGCAGCCTGAAATAAAGGTAAACGTTGTCTTAATTTCAGCTCTGTAATTTTTTTTCTGGGTGAGAAAGTCAAGGTGCTGGATCAGTACTGTCTGTTGTCAAGTAATTCAAGCTTCCTTGGTGATCTCAAGTTTCTAATGGACACACATAAAAGTTTAAAGTATAAAAATAAGAAGTAAAATTCAAATTTAATAACCTCATTTATTTAAACCATATCTAAAACATCACAATTTGGAAATCTATTCAATAGGAAACTCATTAATGGCATGGTTTGCACTTCCTTGTACCATCTTTGAAATCTACATTTTCTATGTAGAGTGCATCTCATTTCAAATTAGTCCTGCTTCAAGCTCCCACTGCAAGCCACACACGTGGGCATGGTACCAAACAGCACAGGCCTTGATAACAAGAAGAGGAAATGGCCAAACACGGGTCCGAGTTTGCTTCTCTTGGCTCGTTGGGTGACTTGTAAATGCTTTGGGAGAGATCAGTTGCTTTTAGATTTTGCAAAGCTAGAGCTGAGAAGTCTGTCTTAGAGATTTGCCCAAGACTCCAGCTGGCCAAGGAAAACCAGGGGCCCGGCTTAGTGGCACATGGATGAACATTGGCAAGATGCATCTTTGACATCCAAATGACAGTCCACCACGAAGTTTTCTATTGCTTCATCAGCTCGGCTGATGTTTAATTAGGATGGTCATAAAATCTACTCTAAAAGTAGCCAGAACTTTTGAGAGAGAAAGATCTGTTCATAATGAACCCAGACCCACAGGCTTACATAGCATAGGCCTGTCTTCCACTGGCTAACTAGGTCATAAGACCACCTATCTTTTAGTAGTTTTACCTCTTAGGATAATTTGGGTTACTGCCAGGGATCTCAGGACTCTCCAGGATGTATGTAAGTCAATGAAGAGTTTCCACAAGGCCATTTGGACAAAGCCCACAATTCTAGATTCTAGACTCATTTTAAAAGGCTGTGTCAGAAAAGGCTCTTTCTCCCATATTTAAGAATGCTGGTTTTGATGCGATTCCCAAGCTTCCTGTTTTGTAATTTTCCACTCCACGGGTGCTGTTAATATGGAGGGTTTAATGATATGTGGCTGGTGTCAGTGAATGGAGCTGCTCCATTGCAGGGTCTGTCAAGGCACTTGGAGGACCAGTAAACAAAGCCATGTGGGGGGATGACCAACAGGTGACTCATCTCCACACCTTTTCTATTTTCTACACTCTTTCTGTCTTCTGTGAAAAGAGGAGAGCAAGGACTAGTGACAGCGTGGGAAATGTTTCACTGGAAGTCACAGGAGGCCAGGAGCCATCCTCAAGGAAGAACTGGAGGCCTGGAAAATTGGAGGATTGGTAACTAATTTATTTTATTTAGCTCTTTAATCTTTTGCATTGACACCCTCCCCCACCCCCAGTGGAAGATTGAAGGGTTTTACTTTTGCTGCTTTCCAGCTGAGAAACTAAAAGCAGAGGAGACCAGACCTTGCTAGCCTGAGGGTGCCCTGGAAGGTCTCAGCTCAGAGACTTTGTGTAAAAGCTGCTGAGTTTTACCAGACCGAAAGACAGCACGTGGGGCTATGTGTCACGTAGAAATTACATATGTTAACTGTTACCTTGTTTTTCTGCTATCATAATCATTTTTAATTGATCCACCATTGCTTTGTTTTCCATTTCTTGCATTTTTGAAGTAGTCAAGCATTCTTATTATTTTAAATCTCCTATTAATATATTAGTTATTATATGAGTGATTTAGGAATCTCTATACTAGATATATTACTATTCATATAGTATAGTATTAGTATCTATATACTAGATGTGTTAGTGTTCCACCCCATCCATTCACTAGAGCCTTCTATGCTAGTGTAGATGTATTTAAAATCCACATGTATTTTACATTCTGTGTTATTTTCACATTATGACTTTATTATTGTCAATATGTTTACATACATGCTTATCCAGAACTGTTTGCTTCCTCTGTTGGCATTTTGTCTAGGTTCCGGGCCACAGTTACCTGGCAACAGGCAGGTGTGCCTGACTCACTATAAAAGGGGCTGCTTGGCCCCTCCTCTCTCTCCTGCTCTTGCCTTCTTGGTCCCACTCTGTCCTCTTCCCCTTCTTCCCTTCCCCCTCTCCCCTTCCCCTCTCTCCTTTCTCTCCACATTCTCATGGCCAGCTTCTCCTCCTCTCCCCCCTCTCTCTGCCTTTCTCTGTCTCTACTACCCTCTTAACTCCTGATTTCATTTAAAACAACATTTTTGCCTATTGAATTATTTTAAATATATTATTGTGTAGTTTTGTGGGTAGTTAATATTTTTTTGTTTCTGTGAAAACATCTTTATAGTTCTTTGATATTTGAAGAATATTCTCAACCAATATAGAATTCTATGTTGGCACTGATTTTACCCCAGCACTTTACAGATGCTACCATGTTATTTTTATAATTAATTGGTTCTTTGATGATTTCACACATATACATATTTGTATACAGATGACTCCCATTCCCCCACTCTTTTTTTTTTTAAAAAAACACATTTATTTTATGAATATGAGTACACTGTATCTGTCTTCAGACTCATCAGATCCCATTACAGATGGTTGTGAGCCACCATGTGGTTGTTGGCAATTGAACTCAGGACCTCTGGAAGAGCAGTCGGTGCTCTTAACCACTGAACCGTCTCTCCAGCCCCTCCCCCGCTCTTTTAACTCTCTTCAAGCCATTTCTGTTTATTCTCCCACCCCCCACTTCCCCACCCCCATCTCTACAAACATCTTTCTCACATTCCTCTCCATCTGCATCATGATGTTTTATATAGGTTTAAATAGGACAATCTCTGGGACCCTAGGGTTGGAGCTAACCATGGTAGCCTGGTGGACTTGGCATTGGATGCAGAACTAAAGACAGTAAGTTTCCCCATCCCATAGTCTACCAGCAGTCAATAGGTCAGGAGGAAGAGAGGGTGACAGGAGCCCTTCCTCCATTGCGAACTGTTGATAAGTCAGTCTTGTGCAAGTAACCAAAGCTGCTGTGGCTTGGTGCTTAGGAAATGGTATTTTGTAACTCCTTTCCCATCTTCCAGTCTTCAATTCCTAAGGATCTCTCTTCCACAATGTTCCCTGAGCCCTGGTGGTAAAAAAAAAAAAAAAAATGTCTGGTCTGTCCCCAACCGTCTCACCATTTTGGGTAGCTGTAAGTCTCTACATTCACCCATTCATTGAAAAGAGGCTTTTCTGACTAAAGCTGTTGCTATGGCAACTATAAACAGACACACTTAGAAGGCAGATGATACTCTATCACTTTAGTTAAGCAACAGTTTTCCCCTTGGGCCTGCAACCTCTCCAGATGTGGATTGTTGAACAGACTGAGAAGACACACTGCTTTATGTCACTGTCATCCTAGAACAGGGGTCATGCTAATCTTCTAGTTATGTCTTCAAAGTAAGGGATGGTGCTCCTGGAGAAGGAGAATGCATCTATGTGTGTGTGTGTGTGTGTGTGTGTGTGTGGTGGGGCATTGATTGGCTTTGGTTTCTGTTTCTGTTCTTTTGTTTTTACTCTGATTATTTATGTTGAGAAGCAATAGATTTGTGGTAGTTACTTTGAGAGTAATAGAGATTTGTTTCTTCTAGTTGTTGTTCAGTTAGTGCTTTTATCTTTGAGCAACATACTGCTTATTTTTTATTTGTATCAACTCTTCACTGAGTTCTTAAAGTTTCTCCAATGTGTGAGTTGACCAGTTTCATTGAATTTTGGAACTCCTCAGTTCTTCCATCTTCTGCCCGTGTCCTCGTGGTCTTTCCTCACCGCCGTACATCTGCACGCCCCGCCACGACCATGGCTCACACTTCGGGCCGCATCCTTTATGCTCTTCCGCCCCGAATGCCCAAGTCTGAATCTTCTCTCACGCTGCTTCCGTTGGTGTTCACTAATCCTCACTGCCGCTGTTTGATCTTTTGTTGAACTCATCCCTTAGTAGTCTAATCTATTCTATTATTCCATTCTAAAGGTTTCATTACAGACACAGGAGAGTTGGCTCAGTGGTTCAGGGGACCACATACTGCTTTTGCAGGGGAACAGACTGTGGATCAAGCCAGTGACATCAGGTTGCTCAGTAGTGCCTGTAATTCCAACTCCAGAGGCATCTGACCTCTCCAGTCCCTGAGGGCACCTGGACTCACAGGTGCAGACATCCAGACAGACAGACACATACACAGCACTTTGTTTGCCTTTGTACAAATTACATTATGTTCTTTAAAGATTCTGGAGTCCTGGCTCAATACTTCAGCTTGCCCTCACTTGTATCACGCAGGCCTTGGTGGTAACCCCAATATAAAGTCGCTTGTTTTTATTAGTTCTTGATTTTCAATTACTTGTTCTTGTCTTTGGGCATGCCTAGTAGTTTCCAATAGAAAGAGGGGCTGCTATCTATGTAGAATTATAGTGGTCTTGATGATATATCTTCTCCATAAGGAATCTGTTTTTCTTTTGGTTGGTGATGGGGTAAGAGCCTGCAGGCCTCCTTCCCTGGGGAACTGGGAGAAGTCAAGCTCATTTCTCTGTGATGATTTGCCAGTTTTTAGTTTGCTTCTGCCTCACGTAGGTCTTTGAGGATCCTGACTTACTGAGTAAAGTGCTCACTGTATTCTCTCTTATCTGGCTTGGACTTTGAAGGATCATTTACTTCTTTGAGCATCTCGATGGCATCAAAGGTTGACTAACTTCTGTGTGTCCGTCCTTCTGTCTGTTGTCTCCTTTCCCATCTTGGGTAGTTCATCAATAACAAATGTGTCAGAGGGGTGAGTGCCACATAATGCCAGCTTCCCTCCCAGCACTTGCTTGCTTCAAGATATTCTCCACCCCTTTTCTTTTTTTATTATATTATTATTAGAGTTGTCTTGATGATATATCTTCTTAATAAGGAATCTATTTTTATTTTAGTTGGATTGGAGTAGCCTTTACATTGCTGAATTTTCATATTCATCTAGATTTCAGTGTTGTTATTAGATAAGGAGATGACTTGATGAAAAGCCACTCTTTTTCATGGAAAAGTAGGCAAACTATTCCTTTACATCAAGTTTAACTCTAAGCACAACTTTCATAAAAAGATATTTAAGACTCAAATCGTCATGGTACTAATACCAAGTTAGCTGAAAACCTGAAGTCACTATGCCTATGACTTAATAATCACATTTTAAATAGATGATGACAGTATATTCATGTAAGAAATCAAATAGCATGAACAAACCAAAGGATCTTATCACCAGCAAGGTGTTAGCTGAAACCGACAGGAAGGTCCTGGAGGGAAAGTGCTAGAATATCAGTGTGGGCAGGCATAGGAGAAACAGAACCATTGCAAGGTCATTTATTTTTAGAAAAAGTCTTTGTCATTCTAAAACTATGATCAGTTACTGGTAACACCCAATGGTCTCCTGGTTCGGTGAAATGAGACGCTGTTGAAAAGTTCATTGACGACAGTCATTCTGTACGTGCTGACATTCAGAGACTGCAGTGGGAGAAATGAGCAACTCTCTTTTAGAGTAAAAAAAAAAAAAACTCCAAGCAACATCCGCTGTGGTGAACAACATGTGAGGTGTATTACTTATTTTCCTCATATATATGTGTACATGTATATATACATACATACATATATATATATACATATACACAAATGTAGACACACACACATATGTGTATATATAGTTTGGATCCTGGTTTGAGTGCATTTATCCTATCCTTGTAAGGAAAGCATGGTGGAAGATGCTGCTTGCTGTGGCAGATGATGTGGGAGATGATTTGCTTACATCTCAGTGGATCAGGGAACAGAGAGGCCTGCACTGGAGGCGGGATAGCGCTATAATCCTCAAAGCCCCATGACCTACTACCTACAGCGAGGCCAGACTCCCCAACGGCTCCACAGCACTCCAAGGTGGTGGTGCCAGCTGGGAACCAAGTGTTTTGAACCCATGAGCCTGCAGGGTTTACATTTTACATCCAAATCATAACAGGAACACCAGAGGGAAGTGTCCTTCTGGGCCCAAAATATAAGGGCAGTTGTAGGGAATAAGTGGATGAGGCTTCCCTTACCCTAAACATGACCTCTGGGATATTCACTGGGTTGTCCGTTTAGAGAAAACCACTAACGCATTCTACCACAACAAACCCATTGGTGAGAAGCAAGGCAATTCACAGAGTAAGTGCTGGGAAGAAATCGAGAGGAAGATCAGGAGAAGAGTGGGTCATGTGAGTGGAACTCCGGCACTTGTAATGGTGTGTTCCTAGTGATGTAATGGTGTGTTCCTAGTGATGTAATGGTGTGCTCTTAATGATATAATGGTGTGTTCCTAGTGATGTAATGGTGTGTTCCTAGTGATGTAATGGTGTGTTCCTAGTGATGTAATGGTGTGTTCCTAGTGATGTAATGGTGTGCTCCTAGTGATGTAATGGTGTGCTCCTAGTGATGTAATGGTGTGTTCCTAGTGATGTAATGGTGTGCTCTTAATGATATAATGGTGTGTTCCTAGTGATGTAATGGTGTGCTCTTAATGATATAATGGTGTGTTCCTAGTGATGTAATGGTGTGCTCTTAATGATATAATGGTGTGTTCCTAGTGATGTAATGGTGTGCTCTTAATGATATAATGGTGTGTTCCTAGTGATGTAATGGTGTGCTCTTAATGATATAATGGTGTGTTCCTAGTGATGTAATGGTGTGTTCCTAGTGATGTAATGGTGTGTTCCTAGTGATGTAATGGTGTGCTCCTAGTGATGTAATGGTGTGTTTCTAGTGATGTAATGGTGTGTTTCTAGTGATGTAATAGTGTGTTCCTGGTGACATGGGGGAAAGTTTTGCCTCATTTATAAAGTGATGTAATGCTGTCCCACAGATGAGGAATTACCTCACAAGATGGCAGACATGGATGCAGAATGAACAGATAGCTGGTTATCTTTGTCACTGATTCCTCAAAACCTTCAGGATAGTAAGGCATTTCTAGTTATTGGGTATTACATAATAATCACAGGAGGAAGTTTGCCTCATTCTAAAAGAACTTTCGATTTCTATATTAGAAAATTCACGTGAAACCAATGAAGAGTGAGATGATGATTCCATTAAAAGAGTTCATAATAATCACAGCAGAGTCAGTAGTGATTTCTTGTGGGGGAATGAAACAATTAAAAGGTGTAAGGCTGAGGAAAACAATCAAATTAACACAGGGAAGTCTCTACCAAGAGATTTGCATTCCATTCTCCATTTGAACAGTGAGGCTTTCATGTAGACTTAGAACTTAGTCTTTGTGATTGGCAGAAACACATAAATTCCTCTATGGCACAGGGACCTTGTTTCTTAGACGACACCTTTAATGTTTATTTGGAAGAACACTTGCTCAGTAAACTTCCCATGGAAACGCCTGCTTCTTCCTCTATGTCCTCAACTTACTCCTCACTGTGTGTCTCCCAGCCTGCTCTGCCCCCTCACCTTCCATCATGAAGCCCAGAAAAGCACCTCATCCTCCCCATCCATCTCTCCTTGTGGGGAAGGCTGATCCCTAGCCTCTCCACTCCCCCCATAAGCTTACTCCCATCAGGATGTGTGCACATTGCTTCTCCTCTTGAGTTGTCCTTTTGAAGGGCATCAGATCCTGTCCTGGCCTTTAAATCCTTAGCATACTGAGCAGGATTTGATGAAGGTAGCAATCACCATTCACTGGAGATTCTTTTCTGACTGTAGGAGACTCGAGTTACCTACATTGCCTCAGATTTCACGGGCCAGCACTCTGCAGTCTCTTTCCCTGGGTCGTCTCCCTTCATGGTTTCTGAATGTAAAAGCACCCCACTCATCACATCTCTACTCACCATGTCATGGCCTCTTCCAAAGGCTTTACTTGGCATTTGCTTATTTCACTGTGTGCGATGTGACAGAGTAATGAATCCCAAAGAGGCCCAAAGAGCAAGTGTCACTATGGATATAGGACAAACAACTTTTGTCAGCTTATGTTTATGATCTTAAGATGCTTAAGATATTCAAGTGGACAGTAAACCAAATCAGGATGGTGCTGCTATGAAGAAGGTAAAGAGTTATTTCATTACAGGGACAGAGGTGACATGATGGCTCAGGTTAGGTGCTGTGCGCTACCGGCTTCGAAGGTAGAGGATGCATCCATAGGTCAGAGGTGTAAGACCTGAAGTGTTAAGAGCTGGAAAAAGCAAGAAACTAAAGCAAAACTAAAACCCCAAATCTCTTAACAGAGTATGGCTCCAATCACTGGGCTTATCTCCAAATCATAAGAGAACTGTATGTTGTTTGAACTACCAAGCACGTGGCAATTTATTGTGTAGAAAAAGAGTAAGTGTGCATTTTCCTTCACATTTTAACATCTCTGGGATTCGGATGAGTTCAACAATGACAACATATTAGAATTTCTGTCAGCCAGGAGCAAGGTGGGACCTGGTTGTTTATTACCCATGACTTCTTAAAACTGGGGGTTCTATCGAATGCAGTAACTGCACAGGGCAGCGTCTGACACATCAGCAAACACTGCATTTAAAGACTGAGGAAGGAGCGAGAGTTCTAGTTGTTCTTTTCAAAAACCTGCCATTGGCATTGTGTGCTGAGATCCTAAACTACAATCCTGTAGAATGGGTGTCAACAACTGGAAACAAATCCTGGAGAAAGCAGGGAAGCAGAGTGTACCATTGTTGTTGATGGCTGCTGACTGGAACAACATAATCAAAGTGACTTTCTTTTAGGGACAGATGACCTTAATTGTTCCCTTCTACCCATAGTCCTCTCTGATCATCATGCCTGAAAGAGCCCTCTTCATCCCCCTCTTCAGCCACTGCACTGTCCACATCTCTGGAGTCTCCGCCGCCTGGCATTATTTCCTTCATTAGCAGTGTGCGTTTATCCATTCCTAGCTAGAAGAAAAATTCAGGGGCAGGGAGTGGGTGCAGACTCTTGAATCCTACAAGCCACAACTAAGGAATAACTGAATGAAGGGTAAGACTGAGTTTGGTGGTTAACTTTAGACTTTTTTCTTAATTGACAGACTGCATCTCTTCCAGCAGTTTTTAGGTTGCCAGAGAAGTCAGGGTTAGGGCAGCAAAGTCCCACCTTCCCTGTCTCCCCCTCGATCCCTGCGTCATTAGCAGTTTGTATTAGAGGGGTGGAATTCTTACCCTGGATGAACTGTTGTCGATACGCTTATTACCTAGAGTTTAAGGTTTACACTGGCTTTCATTATTTGTGTTTTATGGATGCATAACACGTGATCACCATTGCAGAACCACACAGAACCCTTTTAAGGCTTTAAATCCTGTCTCCACTTATTCGTAGCCCTCCCTGCAGCACCATTTTGATTTCCTGTAAATAGAGGGTTGTGCCTTCCCTCAAGACAAGGAACAAAGTCCAGGCTCCAGGTTTCTAGTGTGCCCCCACACGGGCTGCAGGTCCGATGTCCTGGCTTTCCCAAACTGTTAAGGAGGAGCAGTCAGTACACGAGGGGGGGGGAGGAGAGAGAGCGAGCTAGAAACCATTTCACCAACTGTTCCATCTTGTGTTGCTTTCAGAAAGATTGCTTGGAGCCTAGTTATCACTCAGCTGTGGTCTCTGGCGCCAGTGTCTGAAGCTGTGCTGAGTACAGGACTCACGGGGAGACCCTGTTTCACGATAGGTTGATTTCTGCTTTCTAGACTACACCCTGCTCCACCTTCTCTCTTCTTCATTTTCTGTCAATTGGCACTATTGAGTTGGTTACTTTTGTTTGTGTTTGTTTTTGTTTTTGTTTGGTTTTGTCTGTTTTTATGCAATCACACTTTAAGAAACAACCAAAGATTTTTTCCAACAACCAACTTGATTTTTCCAATCAGTCCTGGGGGAAGGCTAAGCTTGAGGGGATCTAAATGGCAGAGGCTCCAGGACTGGAGAGGGTGTGGGGCCAGGGAATGCTAGAGTTGCTGAAGGGCCAGTGTTTTTCTCTAAGTGGTTTGCCTCTGTTCTTCCTGTGACGTTTACAGAAGCATGGCCACTGGAAGCAAAGTTCTGTGGCCTTAAACTTGACTCCTGGAGGCTCCTGTTCTTCTCTTGATAGAATCATTAGATCATTTACAACAGCCTTTGGCACTGGAGGATCTCTCTCAAGAAACCCAGTGGTTAAAAATATCACAGCTGTTACCAAAAGTGGGAGTCCTCTTGTAGCCATGAAAGACCATGGTCCCCAGAAAGGATGCTGTTGGAGTTTCATGAGTAAACTAGTTCGTAAGTTCCCCCTCCTCCAAATGCTTGTCATCTCCAGACATGTGTTATTCTATCTCTTTTCTGCCTTCATCCCTTGGGGTGTCTCTGTGGTCCAAGGCAAGGCTAGTACCTCCTTATTAATTCTTGCTATCTTTCATAATACACATTTTTTTTTTCTGTAAGATTCTTCAAGATTCTGCAAGTGACAGGTGAAAACTAAGAAGCCTATCTGGCTCTGTGGTCCCTAACAAGGAGCTCTGGGGCTGAAAGAATGACCTAAGAGCGTTTAGACTCAGTAGCAATAGCTCTGGCTGGACTGCGTGGGCTGGGTTTGCTGTTGGCTACTCTAGCATGTTCGGACAAGCACTGAAACCAGCCCAATAACAGGAATTCCACAAGAACTGGGCTCTCCTGGGGAAGAATTAGTCCTATGGAAGTGGTTCCTGGAAAGTTCTATCCTCTCCTGCCCCAGGGCACCACACATATTCCACACATGTTCTGCCTGTAGTTCTCTAGTTCTCCCCTCCCTTTCCACTAAGCTAATTGCATTTGTATTTCAGAACAGGATTTTAAACGTTCCTTCTTTAGCAAAGCTTCAGTCACCACCAAGACTGTCAGCCCTCCCTCGTGCCTGATCAATCTTTCCTGAGATCCTTAGTTTCTCCTCATTCTCCTAGTATCCTAGTTCTTTGCCCAGGGTTTGTCCTACCTGAATGGCTGTAAATGTCATGAGATTGAGGCCCAGCTCTCTACTGTATACGCCACATTAGCTTCAGTTCAAAAAGTATTTAAATTAGTTAAGGAGCATGCATAAATGCTGATGCTCTACTCCAGGGCCTCTCCGGCACATTGGCCTTAATATGTTGCAAATGTGAGAGTTCCTCACCAAAATTTCTGTTTTCCATTCTCTTGATTTCATATAGGTATAGGTATAGGTATAGGTATAGGTATAGGTATAGGTATAGGTATAGGTACAGGTACAGGTACAGGTACAGGTACAGGTACAGGTACAGGTACAGGTACAGGTATAGGTATAGGTATAGATATAGATATAGACATAACCATCCTCCATTCAGCTGTCCCACCAGAATCTTGGTGATTAGTCTTCTTTTCCTTTACAGACTCACATATTGAATTTATTAACAAATTCTTTCTATGCTCCAATACACCTTCAATTTATTTTTTCTTTTATTTTACTGAAAATTAATTTTCATACAATATATTCTGATTACAGTTTCTCCTTCCCATGACTCTTCCTGGTTTCTCCCCGCCTACCTCCCATCTGGATCTAAAACTGTTCTGTTTCTCCTTTGAAAACAAACAAGAATCACTAATAGTTTTCTCAAAGAGTCAACTCTTTGTTTCACTGATTCTTTGTACTATTTTTGTTTGTTTTTATTTTGCAAATTTCAGCCCTTAGTTTGATTAAGTCTTGCTGCTTACTCCTTTTGAGTATTATTTCTTCTTTTGTTCTGAAGTTTCCAAGTGAGCTGGTAAGGTACTAATATGAGAATCAATCTCTCTCTCTCTCTCTCTCTCTCTCTCTCTCTCTCTCTCTCTCTCCTAATGTAAGCAGTTCATGCTGTGAACTGGAATCTTAGACCCACCTTTATCCTCTGTTCCATATTTTGGGGTATGTTGTATCTTCATTCAGTTTTAAAACATTTTTTTTTATTTCTTTCTTAATTTCTGTCCTGACCTATTTTTCATTTAGTAGCGAGTTGTTCAGTTTCTGTGAGTTTGTAAGATTTCTGTTGTTACTAATATCTAGCTTTAATCCATAGGATATGATTTCAATTTTGTTTCTTATGCCTGTTCAGATTTGCTTGTGACCAAGTATGGTCAATTTTGAAGAAAGTTCTATGAGGTGCTGAAAAGAAGTTATCTTCTTTTGTATTTAGGTGAAAATTCTGTAAATTATCTGCTAAGTCCATTTGGTTTATGACACCAGTCAGCTCTAGCATTTCTCTATTTAGTTTTTTTCTGGATGACTTGTCTATTGGTGAAAATTGGGTACTAAAGTCTCCCACTATCAATGTGTTGGGGTTAATACGTGATTTAAGCTGTAGTAGTGCTTCTTTTTTTTTTTCATTTTTTTATTCGATATATTTTTATTTACATTTCAAATGATTTCCCATTTTCTAGACCCCCACTCCCCGAAAGTCCCATCAGCCCCCTTCCCTCCCCCTGTTTTCCCACCCAACCCTTCTCACCTCCCTGTTCTGGTTTTGCCCTATACTGCTTCACTGAGTCTTTCCAGAACAAGGGGCCACTCCTCCGTTCTTCTTGTACCTCATTTGATGTGTGGATTATGTTTTGGGAATTCCAGTTTTCTAGGTTAACACCCACTTATTAGTGAGTGCATACCATGATTCATCTTTTGAGTCTGGGTTACCTCACTTAGTATGATGTTCTCCAGCTCCATCCATTTGCCTAAGAATTTCATGAATTCATTGTTTCTAATGGCTGAATAGTACTCCATTGTGTATATATACATTTTTTTGCATCCACTCTTCTGTTGAGGGATATCTGGGTTCTTTCCAGCATCTGGCAATTATAAATAGGGCTGTTATGAACATAGTGAAACATGTATCCTTATTACATGCTGGGGAATCTTCTGGGTATATGCCCAGGAGTGGTATAGCAGGATCTTCTGGAAGTGAGGTGCCCAGTTTTCAAAGGAATCGCCAGACTGATTTCCAGAGTGGTTGTACCAATTTGCAGCCCCACCAGCAGTGGAGGAGTGTTCCTCTTTCTCCACACCCTCGCCAACACCTGCTGTCTCCTGAATTTTTAATCTTAGCCATTCTGACTGGTGTAAGGTGAAATCTCAGGGTTGTTTTGATTTGCATTTCCCTAATGACTAATGAAGTTGAGCATTTTTAAAGATGCTTCTCCGCCATCCGAAGTTCTTCATGTGAAAATTCTTTGTTTAACTCTGTACTCCATTTTTTAATAGGGTTATTTGATTTTCTGGAGTCTAACTTCTTGAGTTCTTTATATATATTGGATATTAGCCCTCTATCTGATGTAGGATTGGTGAAGATCTTTTCCCAATTTGTTGGTTGCCGATTTGTCCTTTTGATGGTGTCCTTTGCCTTACAGAAACTTTGTAATTTTATGAGGTCCCATTTGTCAATTCTTGATCTTAGAGCATACGCTATTGGTGTTCTGTTCAGGAACTTTCCCTCTGTACCGATGTCCTCAAGGGTCTTCCCCACTTTCTTTTCTATTAGCTTCAGAGTGTCTGGCTTTATGTGGAGATCCTTGATCCATTTGGATTTGAGCTTAGTACAAGGAGACAAGGATGGATCAATTCGCATTCTTCTGCATGCTGACCTCCAGTTGAACCAGCACCATTTGTTGAAAAGGCTATCTTTTTTCCATTGGATGTTTTCAGTCCCTTTGTCGAGGATCAAGTGGCCATAGGTGTGTGGGTTCATTTCTGGATCTTCAATCCTGTTCCATTGATCCGCCTGCCTGTCATTGTACCAATACCATGCAGTTTTTAACACTATTGCACTGTAGTATTGCTTGAGGTCAGGGATACTGATACCCCCAGAATTTCTTTTATTGTTGAGAATAGTTTTAGCTATCCTGGGTTTTTTGTTATTCCAGATGAATTTGAGGATTGCTCTTTCTAACTCTGTGAAGAATTGAGGTGGGATTTTGATGGGTATTGCGTTGAATCTGTATATTGCTTTTGGCAAAATGGCCTTTTTAACTATATTAATCCTGCCGATCCATGAGCATGGGAGGTTTTTCCATTTTTTGAGGTCTTCTTCCATTTCCTTCTTCAGAGTCTTGAAGTTCTTGTCATACAGATCTTTCACATGTTTGGTAAAAGTCACCCCAAGATACTTTATACTGTTTGTGGCTATTGTGAAGGGGGTCATTTTCCTAATTTCTTTCTCAGCCTGCTCATCCTTTGCGTATAGGAAGGCTACTGATTTACTTGAGTTGATTTTATAACCTGCCACTTTGCTGAAGTTGTTTATCAGCTGTAGGAGTTCTTTAGTGGAGTTTTTTTGGGTCACTTAGGTAGACTATCATATCATCTGCAAATAATGATAGTTTGACTTCTTCCTTTCCAATTTGTATCCCTTTGACCTCCTTATGTTGTCGAATTGCCCGAGCTAGTACCTCAAGTACAATTTTGAAAAGATAGGGAGAAAGGGGGCAGTCCTGTCTAGTCCCTGATTTTAGTGGGATTGCTTCAAGTTTCTCTCCATTTAGTTTGATGCTGGCTACCGGTTTGCTGTATATTGCTTTTACTGTGTTTAGGTATGGGCCTTGAATTCCTGTTCTTTCCAAGACTTTAAGCATGAAAGGATGCTGAATTTTGTCAAATGCTTTTTCAGCATCCAATGAAATGACCATGTGGTTTTTTTCTTTGAGTTTATTTATGTAGTGGATTGCATTGATGGATTTCCGTATATTGAACCAACCCTGCATCCCTGGGATAAAGCCTACTTGATCATGGTGGATGATCGTTTTGATGTGTTCTTGGATTCGGTTGGCAAGAATTTTATTGAGTATTTTTGCATCGATGTTCATAAGGAAAATTGGTCTGAAGTTCTCTTTCTTTGTTGGATCTTTGTGTGGTTTTGGTATCAGTGTAATTGTGGCTTCGTAGAAGGAATTGGGTAGTGTTCCTTCTGTTTCTATTTTGTGGAATAGTTTGAAGAGTATTGGTGTTAGGTCTTCTTTGAAGATCTGATAGAATTCTGCACTGAAACCATCTGGTCCTGTGCTTTTTTGGGTTGGAAGACTTTCTATGACCCCTTCTATTTCTTTAGGTGTTATGGGACTGTTTAGATGATCTATTTGGTCCTGATTTAATTTTGGTATTTGGTATTTGTCTAGGAAATTTTCCATTTCCTCCAGATTCTCCAGTTGTGTTGAGTATAGGCGTTCGTAGTAGGATCTGATGATTTTTTGGATTTCCTCAGTTTCTGTTGTAATATCTCCCTTTTCATTTCTTTTTATTTTATTTTATTTTATTTTTATTTACATTGCAAATGATTTCCCTTTTTCTGGGTCCCCACTCCCCCCAAGTCCCATAAGTCCTTTTTCATCCCCCTATTCTTCCATCTACCCCTTCCCACTTCCCTGTTCTGGAATTCCCCTATACTCTTGCACTGAGTCTTTCCAGAACCAGGGGCCACTCCTCCATTCTTTTTGGAAATCATTTAATTTGTGGATTATGTCCTGGATATTCAATGTTTCTAGGCTAATATCCACTTATCAGTGAGTGCATCCCATGATTGATCTTTTGAGACTGGGTTACCTCACTTAGTATGATGTTCTCCAGTTCCATCCATTTGTCTAAGAATTTCATGAATTCATTGTTTCTAATGGCTGAATAGTACTCCATTGTATAAATATACCACATTTTTTGTATCCATTCCTCCGTTGAAGGACACCTAGGTTCTTTCCAGCTTCTGACTACTACAAATAGGGCTTCTATGAACATAGTTGAGCATGTGTCCTTATTGCATGCTGAAGAATCCTCTGGATATATGCCCAGTAGTGGTATAACAGGGTCCTCAGGAAGTGACATGCCCAGTTTTCTGAGGAACCGCCAGACTCATTTCCAAAGTGGTTGCACCATCTTGCAATCCCACCAGCAGTGGAGGAGTGTTCCTCTTTCTCCACATCCTCGCCAACACCTGCTGTCTCCTGAGTTTTTGACCTTAGCCATTCTGACTGGTGTGAGGTGAAATCTCAGGGTTGTTTTGATTTGCATTTCCCTAATGATTAATGATGTTGAACATTTCTTAAGGTGTTTCTCAGCTCTCCAAAGTTCTTCATGTGAAAATTCTTTGTTTAGCTCCGTACCCCACTTTGTAATGGGGTTATTTGGTTCTCTGGGTTCTACTTTCTTGAGTTCTTTGTATATATTAGATATTAGCCCTCTGTCGGATTTAGGGCTGGTGACGATCCTTTCCCAGTCTGTTGGTTGACGTTTTGCCCTTTTGACGGTGTCCTTTGCCTTACAGAAACTTTGTAGTTTTATGAAGTCCCATTGGTCAATTCTTGATCTTAGAGCATAAGCTATTGGTGTTCTATTCAGGAACTTTTCCCCTGTGCCCATGTCCTCCAGGGTCTTCCCCAGTTTCTTTTCGATTAGTTTCAGTGTGTCAGGTTTTATGTCGAGGTCCTTGATCCATTTGGAGTTGAGCTTGGTACAAGGAGATAAGAATGGATCGATGCACATTCTTCTGCATGCTGACCTCCAATTAAACCAGCACCATTTGTTGAAAAGGCTATCTTTTTTCCACTGGATGCTTTCAGCTCTTTTGTCGAAGACCAAGTGACCATAGGTGTGTTGGTTCACTTCTGGGTCTTCAATCCTATTCCATTCATCCGCTTGCCTGATATTGTACCAATACCATGCAGTTTTTATCACTATTGCTCTGTAGTAGAGTTTAAAGTCTGGGTTGTTGAATCCCCCTGAAGTTCTTTTACTGTTGAGAATAGTTTTAGCTATCCTGGGTTTTTTGTTATTCCAGATGAATTTGAGAATTGCTCTTTCTAGCTCTATGAAGAACTGGGTTGGGATTTTTATGGGAATAGCATTGAATCTGTAGATTGCCTTTGGCAAGATGGCCATTTTAACTATATTAATCCTGCCAATCCACGAGCATGGAAGGTTTTTCCATTTTCTGAGATCTTCTTCGTTTTACTTCTTCAGAGATCTGAAGTTCTTGTCATATAGGTCTTTCACTTGTTTGGTTAGAGTCACCCCAAGATACTTTATGCTATTTGTAGCTATTGTGAAGGGGGTCATTCCCCTAATTTCTTTCTCAGTCTGTTATCCTTTGAATATATAAAGGCTACTGATTTGCTTGCGTTGATTTTGTAGCCAGCCACTTTGCTGAAGTTGTTTATCAGCTGTAGGAGTTCTCTAGTAGAGTTTTTAGGGTCACTTAAGTATACGATCATATCGTCTGCAAATAGTGATAGTTTGACTTCTTCCTTTCCAATTTGTATCCCTTTGACTTCCTTCTGTTGTCTAACTGCTCTAGCTAGGACTTCAAGAACTATATTGAAAATATATGGAGAGAGGGGGCAGCCTTGTCTAGTCCCTGATTTTAGTGGGATTGCTTCAAGTTTCTCTCTTCTAGTTTGATGTTGACTACCGGTTTGCTGTATATTGCTTTAACTATGTTTAGATATGGGCCTTGAATTCCTGTCCTTTCCAAGACTTTTAGCATGAAAGGATGCTGAATTTTGTCAAATGCTTTTTCAGCATCTAATGAAATGATCATGTGGTTTTTTTTTCTTTGAGTTTGTTTATGTAGTGGATAGCATTTATGGATTTCCTTATATTGAACCATCCCTGCATCCCTGGGATGAAGCCTCCTTGAGAGACCATTGGCTTGTAAAATTGTCTTCCAGCCTTTTACTCTAAGGTAGTTTTTGTCTTTGACATTTAGGTGTGTTTCCTATATGCAGCAAAATGTATGGTCCTGTTCCCTTATCCAGTCATTTAGTCTATGTCTTTTTATTGGGGAATTGATCCATTGATGTTAAGAGATATTAAGGAATAGTGATTATTACTTCTTGTCATTTTTGATGTTATTTTTATATTTGAGTGGTTATCTTCTTTTGGGTTTGATGAAGGGAGGTTACTATCTTGCTTTTTCCAGGGTGCAGTTTCCCTCCTTGTATTGGAGTTTTCCTCCTATTATTCTTTGCAGAGCTGGGTTTGTGGAAAGATATTGTGTAAATTTGGTTTTCTCATGGAATGTCTTGGTTTCTCTCTATTGTGATTGAGAGTTTTGCTGGGTATAGTAGTCTTGGCTGACATTTGTGTTCTCTTAGAGTCTGCATGAGATCTGCCCAGGATCTTCTAGCTTTCATGGTCTCTGGTGAGAAGTCTGGTGTGATTCTGATAGGTCTTCATCTATATGTTACTTGGCCTTTTTCTCTTACTGCCTTTAATATTCTTTCTTTGTTTAGTGCATTTGGGGTTTTAATTATTATGTGGCGAGAGGTATTTCTGCTCAGATCCAGTCTGTTTGGAGTTCTGTAGGCTTCTTGTATATTCATAGGCTTCTCTCTCTTTAAGTTGGGAAAGTTTTCTTCCATAATTTTGTTGAAGATATTTGTTGGCCCTTTCAGTTGTAAATCTTCACTCTCGTCTATACCTATAATCCTTAGGTTTGGTCTTCTCATTTTTTCCTGGATTTCCTGGATGTTCTGGGATACACGCTTTTTGCATTTTGCATTTTCTTTGACTGTTGAGTCAATGGTTTCTATGGTATCTTCTGCATCTGAGATTCTTTCTTCCATCTCTTGTATTCTGTTGTTTATATTTGCATCTATGGCCCCTGATTTCTTCTCAAGGTTTTCTATCTCCAAAGTTGTCTCCCTTTGTGATTTCTTAGTTGTTTCTACTTCTGTTTTTAGATCCAGGATGGTTTTGCTCAGTTCCATTATTTGTTTGTTTGTGGTTTCCTGTAATTCTTTAAGAGATTTTGTGTTTCCTCTTTCATGACTTCTGCCTCTTGACACAAGTTCTCCTGCAGTTCTTTAAGTTTTTTTTGCGTTTCTTCTTTATTGGCTTCTATCTCTTGAGCCTTATTCTCCTGCATTTCTTTAAGTGATTTTTGTGTTTCCATTATACGGGTTTCTAGCTTATTCATGTTCACCTGTATTTCTTTAAGAGATTCATTTATGTCCTTTTTGTGTTCTTCTAGCAGCATCATGACCAGTGATTTTAAATCCAAATCTTGTTTCTCTGGTGTGTTGGCAGAACCAAGACTTGCTGATGTTGGAAAGTTTGGTTCAGATGCTGCCATATTGCCTAGATTTCTGTTAGTAGAGTTCCTGCATTTGCCCTTAGCCATCTTGTTCTCTGGAGTTAGTTGGTCTTGTCTCTGGCTGGTGTTTGGGCCTTCTAAGGTGCTCTGGGGCTATTTCTGCAACATTATATGGCTGGGTTTCCCCTGTAGCAGATTGCTGATGTGCTGTCCTCCTCTTGGGTGCCCTTGTAGCCCTAGTGTGCTTTGTCCCAGATTGTGTCTGTGAACCAGATGGTGCCCGTTTGCACTTTCAGGGAGTGCTGAAGGGTGTATGCTGCTGGGACCTTTTCTGTGTGCTGATCACTCTGCTGGGCAGAGTGATCTCAGCCGGGTTGGTGCACACAAGGCTAGCCTAGCTGCTCAGGTCCTGAGTCTAGGCAAAAGCCTAGGAGGCCAAGGTCCGGGCAAAGTTCCCCTTGGGCTATGACTGCTAATTGGGTCTGTCAGGTGGCCAGGATGGCGGGTGTGCGCTCCCTGAAAGAGCCGGGAGAGTCTGCTGGGCTAACAACCTCCTGGGCGGGTTGACACACAGATGGCCCACGGGGCAGCCCAGTTCTTGGGGTCAGTCCAGGGCCTGTTGGGGTCTAGACCCCTGTTATGTTAGCCTCAGGCTATGCCTGTTAGCTTACTTTGCCTGCTAGAACTCTCTGGAGTCCTGTAGGCAAAATGGCGGCACATGCCCCGGGCCGGGCAAAAAAACTCCTGGCTGGGTTGGCACCCCGATGGCCCCCTGAACAGCCCAAGGCCTGGGTGCAGGCCAACGCCCGTCGGGCTTAGAGCCCCATGATGTTGGCCTCGGGTTATATTTGTGTACCTCAGTCTGTCTGATCTCTCTGGAGTCCGAGAACCAAGATGGAGGCGAGTCTCTCGTGACTGGCAGGAGGCAGAGTTCTGATGTGGCTTCTGTGTGGTGAAAGGCACCGTAAATCTGCCGCTGCTTGCAGCCTGGCTGGTCAGCGATGGCCAGTGGTCATGGGCGCAGGGCCTAACTGGACCCTGTCACCTTGATTCCACTGCTGATGGCCCTTCAGCTGGACCAGCCACTGCTGTGCTGCCGCAGCCACCACCGCCTGAGCTTGTAGTAGTGTTTCTTTTATGAACTTGGCTGCCCTTGTGTTTGGTGCATAGGTGTTAAGAATTGAAATATCCCTGTAGTAGATTTTTCCTTTGCTGAACATGTAGTGCCTTTCCCTATCTCTTCTGATTAGTTTTAGTTTGAATGGCCACACCAGCTTCTTTCTTAGGTTCAATTGCTTGGAATATCTTTTCCCATCTTTCTACCCTGAGGTTAGGCTTGTCTTATGTTAAGGTGTGCTTCTTGGATGTAGCAGCAGGATAGATCTCATTGTCATTCTGATGGATCCATTCTGTCAGTCTGTGTCATTTTGTTAGGGAATTGAATCCACTGACCTTGAGCGTTATCAATGAGCAGTTGCACTGGATTGTTTTATGTCAACTTGACACAAGCTAAAGTCATCTGAGTGGAGGGAACCTTGACTAAGATCAGGCAAGCCTATAGGACATTTTCTTAAGTAGTGTAATCGCAGAGGGCCCAGCCCATTTTGGATGGTGCCATCCCTGGGCTGGAGGTCCTGGGCTCTACAAAAAAGCAAGCTGAACAAGTCAAGGAGTAAGCCCATAAGCAGCATCCCTCTATGGCTTCTGTACCAGCTCCTGCCTCTAGGTTCCTGTCCTGACTTCCTTCACTGATGATCAGTCATATGGAAGTGGAAGCCAAATAAACTCTTTCCTCCTCAAGTTGCTTTTGGTCATGGTGTTTTATCATAGGAATAGTAATCCTAACTAAGACAAATTGTATTGGCATGACAGACCTGGGCATGTTGTTTTGGGGAGGATTGTAGACGGACTTTGGAACTTTGGGCTAGAAAAGCTAACAAATGTTCAAAGAATGGTGAGCTGTTGGGTGGAAGATCAGAAGATAATGCTGAAAGCTAAGCAAACTGTGGAGACCTGGATCCTGAAGTTCCAGAGGGAGATTTGAGAGTCACTTTAAGACTCTATCAGGGCTGTTTGCTATTTTGAGTTGAGAATCTGTGGTTCTTGTTAGCTGGGACAGGAGGATAGGCTGTGATTAACAAGAAACAACCATCGGAGTGAGACTTTTGCTTTCTCGGGACTATTGATGCTGGAGCTAAAAAAAAACAAAACAAAGAAAGAAAAAAAACCCACAAAAAACTCTAGTGGTAATTAAGAAGTGAAGAGCATCACTGAGGTGAAATCTTTGAGCAAATGTTTCCTCAGAGTCGGCACACGGAAGCTGTGTTCCAGAGGTGGCCAAGGTGGCAACTCATACTTGTGTCTGAACTTGGTAGTGTTAAGAATCACCTAGGTGCTGCTGGTTTTGAAGGCATGGAGAGGTCCTGGAAAGCAGCTGAGGCTTGTGTACCTGAAAAGAACATAGGAGAGGCTATTAGTGAAAGTGCAGCCCAGTTGCACAAGAGACCTCATAATTCTGGAGATGCCAGTATCGTGGGACAACAGTGGGACAACCGCCAGGAGCAGGAGCAGGAGCAGGAGCAGGAGCAGGAGCAGGAGCAGGAGCAGGAGCAGGAGCAGGAGCAGGAGCAGGAGCAGGAATAGCAATGGGGTGGAGCCTGTCACAGCATGGAAGACAAGCTGTGTATACTGCAGAGGGTGGAACCAGAGAAGTGACCAAAGCCCCTTGCCCAGAAGATCATAAGTGAATCCCAGATACTGGATGTTGAGTGATTTACACTGTTGGCATTTGATTTTGCTTTGATTTGAGTGTGACTGTGCCCAGATATCACTTCCTGAAGTAAGTATTTAGCTTATTTTTTATTGTACACGTGAGAGACTAAACTTTTAAAAAGATTTTTGTAAAGAGACTTTATATTTTTAAAGAGGTTGAATTTTAAAGTGCTTAGCCTCTTTGGGTTGAAGTTTCCTTCTAGCATCTTATATGGGGTTGGATTTATAGAAAGATATTGCTTGGATCTAGTTTTATCATGAACTTATTTATATTTTTCTAGGACACTCTAATATTCATAAAGGCTATTGTGTAGTCCTTGCTGTGTGTATTTCTCAGAGCCTTCTGTAGTAGGTTTGCCGGGCTCTAGTGGAGACATGCCGTCCTGACTGTTACTGTAGTAGGTTTGCCGGGCTCTAGTGGAGACATGCCATCCTGACTGTTACTGTGGTAGGTGTGCCGGGCTCTAGTGGAGACATGCTGTCCTGACTGTTACTGATGGTGTTTTATGCTGGCATCTAGGCATCTGGGTTTGGGATCACTGTGATTCTAGGTGCAGATATCTGGTCTTGTCTTTGTTGTCTCTCCATTCATTGATTTCTGTTGCTCTCTCTGGTTCTTAGAGTGTGGTTGGTGTCTGTGCATTGTCTCATAAGAAATGTTTCTGAGATCCTGCCAGGTGTGGGACGCTGGGACTTCTAAGTACAATGTGTGGATAGCTATTGGAAGCTGACTCTTGGTAATGGGGATGGGCTAGGATGGGAGGGTGCTGGGGACGGACAGGAGGGAGGAAGCACTGCTGTCCCCATCAGGATTCACAGGGTCCCCTATGAAGGGCAGCAGAGAGGGCGGAGCGGCCTCATCAGGTGTCTGCTACAGGGCTGGGGATGAGATAAGGGATGGATTTGGAAGAGAGGAGGAAGACTGAAGATCACCTACCTGCTTCCCTGGCTAGCATGGGCAGAGGGTTCCCAGGAGTGCCTGCGGGATGGTGGCTGTGATGAAGGGACAGTGGTGAGGAAGGCCAGAGGAGAAGATCTGCCTGCACTGCTGCAGATGGGGGCAGAGAGAAGGGGAGGCCACAGCAGGTGGCCTGGGACCAAGCTGGGGGTGAAGCTAGGAGTAGGGTTGGACTTGGAGGGGCGGAGAGAGAATGAAGACTGAATAGCTTCTTCCCTATCCAGTAAGCAGCTCCTTTTACATTTAAATTTAAAATATGATGATTACACACACACACACACACACACACACACACACACAGTATGTTGTGAACACATTCACTCTACCTTTTTATCCTCTCAACTCCCCCCTACCCCTTATTTTCAACTGCTTTCCTCCTACTCTTATGGCTGTGTGTTTGTGTGTGTGTGTGTGTGTGTGTGTGTGTGTGTGTGTGTGTGTGCAGGTCTTGTGCAGGTAGCCATGACTGCTGTGTAGTGATTGATGATTACCTCATCCATGTCATATCCAGAAGACGGGTCCCCCCACTCCCCCAGCTCTTACGATCTGTTGGCTCTTTTCTGTGGTCTTCTGCAGACCTTTGAGAAAATGAGTTAGACGTCCCGTTAGGGCCGAGCAGCCAGCAGTAGTTCACTCCCAGCGCTTTGACGTGTTGAGTTTCTGTCTAACTGTCACTCCCTGGAAAAAGAAGCCCCCTGGTCAGAGCATATGTGGCCAGGGTGGGTGTGGCCAGGGTGGGTGTGGCCAGGGCGATGGCTGTGCTGGGCTTTGTTCTAGCAGTCTGTCACTTGGGCTACTACAGCTAATTTACTAAATGTTCCATTTCCCTTCTTCGTTCTCTCTCTTTTGTTTTACACAAGCAGCCCAAAGGTCTTCACAAAATGGTGGCGGGGGCGGGGGAGGGCGGGGACAACCAATGCTTTTCTTCTGCTCTTGAGTGTCTTTTCTATCACAGCCCACAAAACTCAAGTCAGAGCATGACTCCTTCCTCCTCTCGGCTCTCATCCTGTCTCCTACCATTCTGCCTGTCCTCCAGTCAGCTCTGGCTGTGCACACTCCAGCTTGGGTCAGGTCATTGAAAATGCCATGCTTTTTCTATTCCAAGTCTATTCCCTTTGCTGTAAGACTCGTCATGTAGTCCTTAAAGGATTGCTTCCCTTTTCTCTTCCCATCTAATTTACTGGTTGACTGATTGAATGAGGGTAGTGCTGAAAATTGAGCCGAGGGCCTCTTGTGCTAGGAAGTGGTCTTTTATGGAGCTATAAATCTAGCCCACAATCTCAATTTGAAAACACTTCCTGAAGGAGCTACCTGCTAACCCACACCCTTGGCAGTTACAACTGATCACAGCACCTTGACCATTTCCTTATCGTTAATTTCTTCCTCTTCCTCTTCCTCTTCCTCTTCCTCTTCCTCTTCTTCCTCTTCCTCCTCCTCCTCCTCCACCTCCTCTTTTTCTTCTTCCTCTTCTCTCTCTCCCCCTTTCTCTCTCTCTCTCTCTCTCTCTCTCTCTCTCTCTCTCTCTCTCTCTCTTTGTGTGTGTGTGTGTGTGTGTGTGTGTGTGTGTGTGAGAGAGAGAGAGAGAGAGAGAGAGAGAATGAATCAGGTGTGAAAGTGTAGTGCATGTACATACATGGGTATGAGTAAATATGAACAGGTGAGTGGCCGCTCATACCTGTGAACATGCAGAGGCCAGAGGAAGGCGTCATACTTCCTACCTTATTAGCTCCACCTTATTTCCCTTGAACTCGGAGCTAGGCTTGTGGCCAACAAGCCCCTACAGATCCTCTTGTCTCCAATCACCACCATGCTGGGGTTAGAAGTGTGTGTGGCCAAATTAGCTTTTTAGGTAGGTGCTGAGCTCTGAACGCAGGGCCCCCTGCTTGCGTAGTAAGCATTGTTATCCACTGAAACATCTTTCCAGCTATCATGGTGCGCCTTAGCCACGGAACTGTGTACAATGAGCCTACTTTAGTATTAGCACATATCAAATGCTTAGTAAACATTGTTCGACCAGGAACAGGATTGAGGGAAGTTCAAGGGGCACGGAAATGCAGACGGAATGCAGGCTGTGCAGTCTCCACCACACCTGCCTCAGAGTTACTCGAATGCTAGTTCCCTCTGCCTTGGTTGGCACAGCTTGGTGCCTCCAACAGCCTGTCTGGTGGGCTTGGGGTCAAGCTCACCTCAGTCTCAGCAAAAGCAGATGTGCTTGGTGGCTCACACATGCTATGGTCCCATCATGGGAGCTGCCTGCAACTTTGGGTACAATGTGAGAGAAACCTGGGGTTTGTTCAAATTCATCTGGGGAGAATTAGAAGGTTCTAAAGATTCTATGAGATGAGGATAGAGCCAGGGCTTAAAAAAAAAGTCATCTTATGAGAGTTGTGGCCAGGGACGTGTGGGCTTTGTCTAAGTCTTTCTAGCCTTTTCTCTGCATTGGTGGTTTGTCTCAATTTGCTCTTTACCTCCAAGACATGGAGAACAGCAGTGGCAATCAGTCAACAGTGGCAGATGACACTGTGGGGGGTGGGAGAGTGTGGCATATAGCCTCAGTGGGCCTCAGCTCCACTGGTGGTAGTGGTTGCAATTTTATTAAGTTGCTTTGGAAGTACATTAAAAAGCAGATACAAAGAAGCCTTGAGCTCATTCCAGCTGCTACAGAAACTCTTCAGGTATTTATGTCAATGGCTACATCGACAGCCTTTAATATGGCACAGGTGGCTGCCTTCTAGTTTTTAAAGCAGTCTCTCAAGGTAATTCAATTTAAGGATACATTTGGGCCAAATTCTAATCCTTTGTGGCTCTATGGGGGACGGGAATTCATTAGTGAGAAAGCACAGGGTTTTTGAGTGGAGGAATCGTCTACTAGTTAACCTAAGCCTCGATGAGTCTTATATCCTGCTTCTGCTCCGTTTGTCCCCGGGTTGTTTCTTTGCATGGAAGCTGGTTTCCTTCAATCCTGATGCTTCTTGTCAACAAGAGCTCTGGGTGAGGAGGAGAACAGGCACACAGAAAGCCTCATACTTGAGTCTTGCCCAACACATAGCCTCAGTAGGCTCCCATGGCTGCAATCATGGAGGCAGCTCAAGCTGGCTTCCAGGTAAGATGTTTCCCCCATTTAAGCCATAGTAAGATGTTTCTGGCACCTCCCTTCCATGACTGTATAGACTCTCGTGAGCCTGTTAGCCTAGTGTTTGCCTTCATCTCCACATTATACCCAGCCTGCTCTGACATACACCCACGGTGTGGTGCCCATCTCTCCTGTGCTGTCCGAGGTCAGGCCTCTGCTTTGTCCCTGATGTCTGAGTTTGCTTTATAACCATGATGTCTTGGTTCTTCTCAAGCATCTATGTCTTATCTCTTTTTCCTTTTTAAATTGGTAAAGCTCACGCCATTCGCCACCTCCACACTGGAACCCTGTACCCACGAGTCGGGAGCCCGGTTCCAGAAAGGCTTTGTGCTACTTTGTGCCCATTGGCATTTTTCTCTTAAAGTGAGCGTTAGCTTGCCCTTCTGCCCAGTGTTGTGTTGTCTGGCCACAAGAGAACGTCATAGATGACAATCTTAGTTTTGAGCCTCGATCTAGGAGGTGAAACCCAACTACCTGCTTTGTAATTGCTTCTATTTTCTGCCTGTCTGCCTCAGTTTCTGAGCTTAAATCATCTTCAGTCTTCACTACAGCTTCTTTCTTTGTGTGTGTGTGTGTGTGTATACAAGTATGACATATGTATAGTGTATACATATGGGTGCACTTGATCCCTCCTATGTGTGTATGACTGGGGGCCAGAGGAAGATACTGGGTTTTCTCCTATACAACTCTCTGCCTTGTTCCCTTCAGACAGATTCAGGAGCTCACTGCTTTTCTGCTAGGCCGGAAGGCAGCCATCATTAGTGATGATCCTCTTGTTTCTTCTCTTTTCCATCTCCTGTGCTGTACCACAGGAACACACAGTTACACTTAATTTTTTTCACTTTGATGTCAAGGATCTAGCTCGGGTCCTCAGACCTGTTCAGCAAATGCTCTTTCCTACTGAGCCATCTCCCCGGCCCTTGCCTGCCTTTTCCTGGCTCCTCCTTTCCCCGGCCCAGAGCTTCACCCTCTATGGAAAGCCGGCTTCTGATTGCCAGCCCTCTTCTCCTTCTTTGTGCCTCCTTTCCATACCGCGAGGTAGTGTTCCATTTGCCAGACAGTACTCTTTGTTTGGCTCCTGTAGCTGGAGATTTGTCTTTGCCGTCTTTTCTGGCCTCATTTCTCCAAACTGGCCCCATTTCATAGCTCTTTTTGGACTTTCTGGATCTCCCTTCAGGCACCTGGTGCAGTTAGGTGACTCTGCGACCTCTGGAAACCTACAGATTGTATTACATTTTTGTTGCTGTGATGAATAGCCTGACCAAGGCAACTTCTAGAAGAAGGTCTCAGAGAGATGAGTCCATCATAAGGTAGTCAAAAGCGTCAGCCATGGTGGCAGGAAGCTGAGGGCTTCATCTTTAGCAGGAACCAGGTAGCAGATCAAGAAAGAAGTAGGAAGAGGGTGAGGCTGTACCCTCTCAAAGCCACTGCCCCCAGGGAGCACATACCCTCCAGACCTCCCCAGCAGTACCCCATCGGGGACCAAATATTCACATTTATAGGGGGAACATTTCTTATTTTAACCACCACACAGATCTCAATCTGTTGAGTTAATATAGACTCAAACTCAGAATTATTATCAGAAGTGCATCAGAATTAGCAAAGTCTAAGAAAAATAGTTGTGTTCTGGGCCACACTGAATGAGGCAGGTCTCACTGGCTGAGTGACCCCCAAATGTAATCTTTTATATATAGGCTTAAAAACTAATTTCAAGTTATCAGAGCCACTTCCCATCCTACTGTATGAAATAGGAATCTCTCTTCAGCAACATCCCCAACTAGGGCAACCTGTCCAGTCTTTGGAACTCCATTTACGAAGAACTTAGAACATCTTGGTGTCTCACTGTTCCTTGGCTGGTTAGACTTTTCGAGCCTGAGGCTCTCTTCTGAAGGGACAGTTGTCCTACTGACTGATTTTTTTCTTTGCTGCTATTTAAGTCCAAACTGTATTTAAGAATGTATTTCTGTCTCATGTTAATAAGAGACAAATTTAGAGGTCAATGAAATAGTACTGTGAAATTGAATATCATGACCCAATTCCTCATTCAGTAGAAGTCACACATATTAAAACTTCCCTCAGAAAGGACAGGTAATAGAATTAGATATTTATAAGAACTCTGAATCTTCAAATATTCTGTGTTCTGGGTGAAACTTTAGAAAGATTGAAGGCGGTTCTATTTCTTAAATAGTTGAAGTTGTTCTGTATGTTGGCAGAGCTGGGCAGGATCAGGAAGCAGGGTTTCAGGGCAGGCCAATTGAGAGGCAGATGAAAGCTGAATTGCAGGGTAGAGTAGAATCAAGTGAGGTCTTTGAACATGGGGCAAGTGTGCTATAGTAAAGTTAGACCTTCCTAAAAGAAGTCTTAGAAAAAGCCAAAAAGAAAACTGAGTGTTTTGTGCCTCCAAAGGCACCACTGCTGGAGGAAGGAAGGCAGGAGAGGCTGTGTTTCCCTATGCAGGTCTGTTCAGGGGTTTTGTGCCATGTTTTGTCAGCTGCTAATAGTGGGAGTTCCTGCCAAATATGGATTAATAAGAACTCTAGCTCTAAACGTTTCCTGGCTGCCCTTTCAGCAGTAAGCAGAGTCTAACGCCATGTGTTCTTCTATGGCTTACCTTGTGGTTCCCAGTTCCATCTAGCAAACTGATCTATAGGTTTAAGAGAGGCTTCCCCTAGGGCCTGGGCATGATGGCTCACGCCTGTAATCCCAGCACTTGGGAGGCAGAGGCAGGCAGATTTCTGAGTTCGAGGCCAGCCTGCTCTACAGAGTGAGTTCCAGGACAGCTAGGGCTACACAGAGAAACCCTGTCTTGAAAAACCAAAAAAGAGAGAGAGAGGCTTCCCCTGATCTGTCATACGTTACTACAGAAGAGAGATCCTTTTCTTTTTCTGAAAAATGAGATTTATTTTTAGAACATTTACATTTACAAAAAATAACCTTATAAAGGCAGTTCATTGAGTTCTGATAGGCAGGGACCCCACTCTGAGCCTACATAGCGCATTAGTATTGCTCAGTGAGCAAACCAAGATACATTATTAGCAGTAAAGTTCCTATTTTATTTTGATTTCTTAACTTCCACCTTAATTCCCTATCCTGTTCCAAAGTCACATCTAGGAGCACATGGCACCATCCCCATTAGTTACATCCTTGTAGGCTGCTCTTAGTTGTGACAGATTCTGACTGATATGGCTTGAATGTGGTGTGTTCCCACAAGCTCGCATTTGAGAGCTTGGACTCCAGCTGCTGATGGTGCTTGGGATGCTGTGGGATCTGTGGGATGTAGAACCTCACTGGCAGACAGCTTGTGGGGCACAGGCAAGCTTCACTCATGGTCCCTCCCATGCTCTACCTCCTCCCGGGATACAAGCGTCCACTGCAAGCTCTCACCGTCACCATCTGACTACCACCAGCCACCATGCTTTCCTGGCCTCAATAAATTAATTATATGTACCCTCTAAACCTGTGAGCCAACATAAAGTTCTTCTCTCCTAAGTTGATCTGGTCAGGGATTTTTGTCACGAATGCCCTGAATCTCCTCACCTTGGACGACCTAGACCATCCCGAGACATTTTGTACGAGGCATCTTCACCTAGGATCTAGCTGATGTTTTCCTCATGGTTGCTGGGGATGTGGATTTTGGAGGTGAGGACAGTGGTAAGGAGCCTTTTTCATTGTGTGCTCCCAAGGTTCATGCTGTCGATGTGGCTTGCCACTGTTGGTAACTCTGTCTGAGGCAGTGCTTTCACGGAAGTGGGGTTCCTTGTAGTAAAGGTGTTCTGAGCTCCCATGCTGTGCTTTTCTGAAGGAAACCATTTGTGTGCAGACAGCAATGCCGCCTGTAAGGGAAGAAGGTAATGTTATGTTCAGTGCAGCCAGCAGAAGAGAGCCCACCAATTATTTAGAACTCTTCTGTATGGTAGTTTTGTCCCTTCCTTTTACCCATCCATCCATCCATCCATCCATCTTTCCTTCCTTCCTTCTTTTTCTCATTAAGATCCATTTACAACTATTATATATCTTAGATTGCCATCCAATTCTACTCTAAATTTTTTTTTTCAAATTCTTCCATCCTTGGGCATTGGATTCTCTTTCAGCTGGCTCTCTGTCCCTTTGTCACACCTGGTCTTCATGCATCCACAAACATACATGCATGATAAATACATGCAAACTAAAAGTCTGTTTATGGCCATGTGTACCTGTAACACCATACTAGAGTGAGGGCCAGGGATCGAGACAGGCAGATCTCAGGGTGTTTCTGGCTAGTGAGCCTAGCCAAAAAGAGGAAGCTTCAAATTCAGTGAGAGACTCTGTCTCAAAATCATAATGACGATAATTAGTATCAGTCTCTTGCCTCTACATATGCGCACAGGTCCATGCAAACCTCTGTGTGTGTGTATATATGCATGCACACACATACACACTACTACACACATGCCATAAAAACCACACACATATACTACACACACACACACACACACACACACACACACACACACACGCACACACACACGCAAAGATATTGAAAGATCATTTGAGTAATTCCTGCCCTAGTCTTAGAAGCAGCCATTTCTCTAGGAGCCCATGTTCCTTCTGTAGAAGGACAGTAACAGATCCATGATCTGAGCATAGGGGTTGCTTGGTGCTAGTGCTTCTGGTCTTTCTTTAGCTGTCAGAGCAAGAAAATATGCATGGGTATGATCACCCATGTACTTACACATAGCTGTTACTTCTTTGATAAATACCCACATCGTTTATATTAAGCTAAGCAGGGAAGAACTCTGATGTTTCCAATCCTAATTTATTACGCTGTCAGTTATTTTAGACTCCTCTGCATACCTAGATTTTTGTTCCGACAATGATAAACCTGCCTTTTACCATCTGTCATCGACTTAACTCATTGCTCAAGTCTAATATGCAAGTGCAGTGACTTCAGAAACAGTTACCCTCCCTGGAAACAGGCTTACCCGGACGAGTGCTTTACAAGCAGTGCCTCTTGGTCTTCTCTTTTGTGCCCCATTCACTTCCTACATCTCCATGCTTTATATATCATCATCTCATAGTTTACATTCCTATGTTCCGTCTTCTCCTCCTGCGTAAGCTTTTTTTTCCTCTCCCAAATTTACAATAAAGCAAACTACATTCTTTGTGTTATTTGAATGGTTAGTCTCTTTCACCAAGAGACTAACTCTCTCTGTCCATGATTTCAGATGACTTTATGTCATTAACCTAACATACTCAATGCTTTCCATGCTCAGCCATCCCTTGCCACATACCATGGATGCAAATTTTAACAACTTCTGATCCTTTCCTGTCAGTACAGCTTCGTCTTTTCCAGGCGATACTGTAATTAGAATCATACAGCACGAGACTCCTTCAGCCTGCCTTACACTCAGTCTGTTTCTACAGTAAGTATGCGATTAAGAGTTCTCTATGTCTTTTCTTTTGACCTGAATAGCACATTTCTCATTGCAGCTAGATGATGCCCAGCTGTGTGGATGTGCCCCTGACGATCCATTCACTCACTGAAGGACATCTTGGCTCTCTTCTGTGTGAGGCTATCATGGAAAAGGAAACTCTAAACATTAATAAAAGAATCGGCGTAGCACTGTTCTATGGACTGGAGAAACCCACTTTAACTCCTTGTGCTCAGCCCTACTCCCCTGCCTCACCCTGGCCAATTTTGACATTTGTATAAATTTTATGTACATATAATCCTCACAGTCCAGTGTGTGTGGCTCTTCTTTTACTCAGCCTTTTATGACGACCATCCATGTTGTTTTTATACATAGTTCCTTTTTACTGCTGTGTGGCATTTATAAGAACTTGGCACCAATCGTGCATTTACCCGTCAGTGGGCAATTGGATTGTTGCTTCCTTGGACTGTTAGTTTCTTGTCTCATTGCTGTGACTAAACAACCGACAAGAACAACTTAACAGAGGGAGGGTTTAATGTCTCATGTTCAAGGGTGCAGCCCATCACGGTGGGGAAGGCATGACAGCAGTTACCTGGAGAAGCTGGCCACTTTGCGGCCAGAGAGCAGAGAGCAAGAAATGTTAGTACCACTTTTCTTAATTTTTTTTGTCTATCAGTTAGAGTGGGTCTTCCCATATCAGTGAATCTGTGTCTATGCAGTCCTCATAGACACTCACAGAGGCAAACTTCATCCTGATAATCCCTCACAGATGTGCTGAGATGCTCATCTCCTATGTGATTTTCTGGACCCTGTGAAGTTGACAGTCAACACAAACCATCATAACTATCGTGACCAACACTAGTACAACCACTCACATGTCAGCTTTGGTGTGGACACGTCCTCGCATTCTCCTGTAGGTACCTACAGAACTGGCCTTGCTGGCCCAGGATAAACTTGCTCACAGTGGTTGATAACTGACTATAGGCTGCCACATAAAGACACAGCTGTAAGTGGTATTCGTATTACTAATGAAGAATATCTTTTGCATTGTTGGAAAGATCAAATAGGAAACAGAACCGGAAGACTGAGAAGAGAATCAGATTGTTAGCTTTAATGTGTTTGAATGTGTGTGTGTGTGTGTGTGTGTGTGTGTGTGTGTGTGGTGGGGGGTTATTAACGATAGTAACAGAGGTTGCCTATTTGTCCCTAATTAGATCTTTTGAAATAATCTAAGGATTCTTGCCTGTTCAGGCCAAGAAGAAACATCCCCTTTGGGTATGGATTAGCACCATCATCCATCATTTTTCAACAGTTTTCAGGAAGGGAGTTCAAACTGATGATAAAATCTAGAAAGAACTGGAGTTGGATGGGAAAAAAGTCCTTGTGTATGTAGCTAAGGAATATCCATGGGAAAGAGGAAGAGGAATTGTCCAAATGTGGATTAGTCTACCTGTCTGTCCATCCACATATATTCACGGCTACTTCTATGTATGTCTTCATATGGGTGGAACTGCCTTGCTCTGGGCCAAATGACAATTCCTTCTTCAGACTAAAGCTCCCCACTCAGCATTGATCCCACCAAAGAAACCAGACTTTGTTGCATCAGTAAAGAGTTTAAGAGCTATGCTGGCCTGGGCAGGAGTGAAAGAAACACACAAAAAGAAAAGGAAAAACTGAACTTTAAACATCACACTCTTGAGGCACTGGGTAGTTTGTAAATGTCACAAGTGACACAGTGTTATTTCACTCTAATGCGTTCCCAGAGACGCCATCCTCCTTTGAGTCTTCAAAGGGATTTAATTTTGATCTTTTAGAAATGTTCTTTTCTTCTGAAAAGAAAAATTTGTCATGGAAACAGAAGCAAATGTAAAATTGTGTGGGCATTAACAGTTCCCCAGACGAGTTAGAATTCTCAAGCTTCGTTCTTGCTTTCTATGCTGGTGCCAAGGAGACCAGAGGGCAGGAGCAAGATTGGAGGACCATTTAGGAATGTCTAGAACACCCCCCCCATCAGTAATTTCAGCAGGTTTGTACCTCATGGAGAAAGACTAAGAGTAAGACACAGACATATACCTTGCATAACGCCTGAGGTCTACATACTTGTACATATACATTCACCTACATACATGTACATATACACTCATCTATCTACACATGTGTTGTATGTCTATACTCATACATACAATCTTTTTATTGGAGAAATCTTGGAACTTAGATTCGAATAATCTAAATGGAGGCTTATTCTCCCCTTCTACTATAGTTTAGATGTGGCTTGTTTCCATCGAAATTTTAATTTACCTGTAGATGTTTCAAGATTGGCGGCGGCGGCGGTGGTGGTGGTGGTGGTGGTGGTGGTGGGATAAACCAGTGCTGGCAAAGTGCACATGCATTGGGAATGATAAACCTTCTATTCATAGCAGTGTGTGATTACAATGTGAGCAGAATTGGGAAGAAAACTACCCAGGACTGCCCTCTGAGAATGTTCTAGACTTATTTTACGAGCCAAAACTAAGCATCTTTACTTCATGGTGTATGCAGTCTTAGTATCTCATCTTAACAACAGAAATTGGACTAATACTGAAGAAATCATATTTATTATGGACCCTCAATTTTTTCTCTTTATTTTCTCCTCTCCCAGTGGTCAGAGCTGCCTTCAAGGATAGTTCAGCAGCTAGCCATCTGACTGGTTCAACTGGCCTGGGCGTACAGGGACAGAGGTGACATTTCTCCAAAGTAGTTGCCTCCTCCCTTCCCCACTTCCGGTCCATGTTCATAGTCATGCAAAATATATTGGATTTTACTCTAATTTCCCAAACTCAGCTGGAAAATATGATTATAAATGTTTTTCCCTTTCTTGAGATTATCTACAGGGCTATCTGAGAAAGTCAGAAGTTAAAGAGACCTCCTCAGGGGAGCGAAGACCTCTGAATTCCCAGTAGGGCAACAAAATGTATTAAATGGGAGGTAGTCCAGGCCAGCATCTTAATTTTGCAGACTGAACCCCGGCACAGCTGGGAAGTTCTCAGTCTCACAGCTGGCCCGCGCCCAGCTGGGGCATGATTTTGTTTCTTTCTCTTCGGCTATACTTCCTCCTTGAAGAGGTGGTGAAAAGTATCTGATACTTTTATGCCTGTTGCTGGCATTTCTTTGGGAACCGTGCAGTTGTAGGCGTTAGATGAAGGACAGACGTAGCAGCACTTGTTATCTACTTACTGTCACAGCCATTTTAGACAGCAGAGAACAGAAGGATGGAGTAATAACACCATGACCGTAGGTAGCAGCACTGCTTGGATGGGCATCTCACAGGGCAGGCTCTCAGTACAGGCAGGTATCTGAGGGATGAAAGGGACTCGCAGGACAGGAGCATCAGTCCCTTCCCTCAGTTGGCATGGCCGCTCACAGCGAGCATAGGGCATAGCATTTGCCCCCTCCAAGTCCCCCTACTAAAAAAAATTGCATACACTCAAACCAAAGCAAAGCAAGGCTCCTGCATGCTGTCATTTTTGTTTGTTTTGTTATTGTTGTTTTGGTTTTCTGGGTTTTGTTTTGTTGTTGTTTTTTGCCTAGTCTCTTTAAACTTCTCTGTATTTCTTCTGTGGTTCTTCATTCCTGCCCAAGGAATCTGCTTTATTCGCAGGATTCTTGTTTTCCTCACATTCTTTTTAAAGTTCCTCCCAGTATTATTCAGTGCATAGGACTGGACGCGAGGAATGGATGCAAAATTCCTTCCACATTCAACGTCTCCCTTACTTTCTGAGGATGCTGCGGGTGGACAGCCTTGGCCAGGAATCAGGACATAGCCATATCAGAGCCTGGCATCTTCTCTGGAAATGCAGAGTGAGCACACAGGATTTTAGCAGAGCCCGTTACAGCCAGTGACTGGAAATAATCAAGTGTTTTCAAGACCAGCATCTCGGATCACTCGTTTATGGTTGGCCTAGAAATGAATCATTTCTTTTAGGCTTGGGTCTTAAGAAAAATACGAAGCAAAAGCAACGCTTGGGTGCTTTGTTTTCACGGTTCTCGTGGTTCTCTTTACATCAGAGAAAAGAGAGGAGGGAGGGCACGGCGGGCCTTAGTGGGAACGGCAAGCCAACTCTATTTTCCTTTCCTTGTTGGTAACATTTTCCTAGCTGCATCCACTTGCATTTTATGACTCAATTTACTGTGTTTAAAATTACACCACATTCTTCCTGCAACACTTAGGTCAACTATACGTACTGTGTATACAGTGGGAAATTCTTCCTCACAGATCTGGAGAATGCTATGGACTTTGTATTTGTGTCCTTGTTGCCATGGTGACCAGAAAAGGTTAGAGCCAGGGCCTCAGAGAGTGGAGTGGCTAGGCAAATAGATATGACTTGGTGTGTGCCTCGAAGTGTGGATGAAAACGTCCCACAGCCACTGTCATAAAATTCACTTTCCATTTCTCTCCTGTGGGTTATTGCCTGATATTCATATTCTCTAAACAATCTCACTTCACTTGGTCCTTTCTCTGGAAAGTACAGCCTCGTGGCCATTTCTCTCTGACAAAGCTAGCCTCTGCAAATCCAGGAGGAAGGCTTTATATCCACATATGAAGAAGACATACCCATGAGAATATCAGCAAGCAGAGCTATCTCCTTGAAGCCGAGCTATCTCCTTGAAGCCCTCCACTTTAAATCCATCTAGATGAGAATAATAAAGTGTTCTCCCTGTTTGTTTAAGAGGTTGCTAAATAAACTCTGGCAATGCTTAACAACACCGATGTGTTAAACATTTACCAGTGGCGAGCATACAGACTCTTCTTTATGTTGGCGATGGTCCCCAGCTCCCCAACTCAATATTTCCTTATATCCTTTAGCTGCCCCTTGAGTTGAACTGAAAGGGCTTGTCTTCAAAATAACTGTGGATGCAGGTAGAGAATGTCACACTTGCTGGGTCCAGGACTGTCACAGCAAGGAGAAAAGAGAGCATTTCCTACCCTCAGCTTTTCTATTTCTAGTTTCAGGTTGAAAAGTAGGCTGGGAGAAGAACCTTTCTTAAGTACCTCTCTGTCCTCTCTGACCATTGCTCAGGAGGCCCTTTAATTCATGGTTGAACTTTTAACTTCCAACCTAGTGCCTAAGGTTTCCACAATCTTGTGTTTTTTCCAATATATTTCCATGTAGCCAATATAATGGTCATTAAGTCACAGGACTATATTTAAGTGTTTATTTCCTGCTCTTAATATAATTTCATACTTAATACATTAGTGAAGCAAAAAATATTTGTGTTTCTATCCTGGCCCCTGTGCTGCCATCTGGTGGAGAAATGAGGAAGTGGTGGGATTAAATAATAGACTAAGTAGTTTTATCTTTATGGAAGCCATATCAGCAAGTGTTTAGGGGGCATTATTCATTAAATGGTGCCCACAACGGCACACAATCAAATGTTGTACTTTAGGGAATAACCAAATCCAGTCGTTTCCTAGGAAAACTGACTATTACCTGCTTTGGATTTGAAAGCCTCTTGGCTGGGTTAACAGAACAGTCAGTAAAATGCTTGCCTTGCAAGGAGAGCCCCGACTCTAGTACCTAGAACCCATTAAAAAATAAGCTGGGCATAGTGTCTTAGAAGCCTAGCAGTTTGGGGACAGAGACAAGTGGCTCTCTGAGGCTCGGTGGCCAGCCAGCCTGGCATACGTGGTGCGTTCCAGGCCAGAAAGATGCCCTATATCAAAACCAAAAAATAAAAACCCCTTGTATTTGGTAAAGGTGGATGGTGCCTGGGAAACAACTCCCCAGATTGTCCTCTGGTTTCCACATATAACCCCGCACACACTCTGTCTGCACACACCTTAACACTAACAGAAAGAGAGAGAGAAAGAGAGAGAGAGAGAGAGAGAGAGAGAGAGAGAGAGAGAGAGAGAGAGCTACAAAAGGGTGACTTTCACTCATTTTAGTAGAGGGTCTAAAGACATTGCTTCCCTGACTACAGATGCTTTTCTAAGCAATAAGAGAGAGGGGGGAGGGGAGAGGGGAGAGGACAAGAACAAGGGGAGATAATATTTTGCATTACAAAGAGAAAAAAGTGAGCACATTAGTATTTCTTAACCATTGCAAAGTCAATCTCTCTCCCTCCCTCCCTCCCTCCCTCCCTCCCTCCCTCCCTCCCTCCCTCCCTCCCTCCCTCCCTCTCTCCCTCTCCCTCTCTCCATCTCTTCCCTTCCCCCTTCCCCTCCCCTCTCTCTTAGACTTGCTCAATGAGCATTCTACAACTGAAAGACCTCTTTATGAGAAAATTATCCCTGAGTACACCCACATTTTATCAATTTTATTATTGTGTGATTATATAATATCCAAACTGTTACCAGTTTGGGGAAAGTGGTAGTCCTTCTCAAGTGAGCTTGAATAAGCTTGATGAATACATGGGCAACCAAATCTGAATTCCCATCTCCTTCCCAAACTCATAAAACAGAGACAGCCAGAAGTTCATCCAGGCAATGTCATGGTTGCTAGCTATCCCTTATCTTCTGTGAGTGCTCTGTATGCAGAGTGAGTTTGCCTGAAAACACTACAGGGCAAAGGACATGCTGTTTGTGTTGAGAAGAACTTGAAACTCTTGGTTTGGCCCACTGCCACATGCCCTTTGATTTTACACAGATAATGAAATCTGATGAAGATGCATCGTCAAATTCCAGAATCTTTACTCATGGATAGTAAAAAGGAAAGTGGTGATGTAGCTGGTACACTCTGATGGGGCCCTGGAAATCCCACCCCTGCTTCCTGACTCCTCCACCTGGCATCCTCTTGGCCATTGCTGGAGTGCACATTCGGTCAGAAATAACCGAGGCTTAAAGTGGGGGTGGGAACTCCATGTTTAACATTGCTGATTACAATAATCAATGGGATATTTTGACTACCTTGATATGGGATGCTTTTCTAAACAACATGAAAATTTCTGTTGGCCAAAAATAGACTTTAAAATTATAGCCTCTGGGCTTTGTAGTGGTTTCTCTGCACCATTTCCCTCATCCCCCATGCCCTCCCCCAGATTCTCAGCCACTGTGGCAATGTGAAAAGCCAATGTGTTTTCTTAGTTGACTCCATAAAAACTGTGTTGTTTTGCTTTTTGTTTTTTTCTTTGTTGTTGTTGTTGTTGTTGTTGTTGAGTGTCCACAAGGGATCTCAAGCAGTATTTTGCCCATAAGTGATATGCTTTGATCTTGCATCAAAGTAGCCTGAAGCTACTAGGCATTTCTTAATATGGGATAAACTCTTTTCTTTTATTGAACTTGATAAATTAAAATATTCCTAAATAATAACATAACACTTGAGAGATGAAGAATTACGAATGAGTGGAATTCAAACCCATTTGTAGCAGCACACACTGAGAGATAGGAACCAAAACAAGAACTTTTGTAAAGGAAACAAAGTATCCTGTCCCTGTTTCCAGTTTTAATAAATAAAACATCAAAATCATTCCTTAGAAATCTGCTCAACAGCAAAATGGGACTGTGGGTCACAGCTGGTGACATAGGGTGTTTAGTGCCGGGGCTCAGGGATTATCCTGATGATAGACACAGGGGTAACAAAAGGCTGGACAACATTAACACAAGCAAAAAATAATGTGAACATTTACTGGGCCAAATTTACCAGCTTTAAACTAAGAATGAATGTATGTATAGATATATAGATATAGAGATATATAGAGATAGAGATATATAGATACATAGAGAGAGAGATAGATACACACATATATACATACACATACACACATCCCCTGAGTAAGCAGTGATTTCATTTGAAAGATGTAGTAGTTTGAGGTAAACAACAGAGGGAGTTATAATGTGTTATAGTTAAAAATACCTCTGAAAATTGGGGTACATTATACAGAGTTATGAATGTGGGATGATTAATCTTGATTGCAAACATAAAGAATTTTAGAACGAGGATGAGACAAACCTCTGGGTGTGCTTATAAGGGCATTTCCTGGGAGGCTTAACTGAGCTAGAAAGACTCGGCTGGAATGGAGAAGCACCCTTTCAGTAGCACTGGACTTGACTGTTTATAAAGGAGAAAGCCAGTTGGGTACCAGTCTGCATCATTCTCAGCTTCCTAGCTGCAGATGCAGTGTTAACCAGCCACCTAAATCCCTTGTCCCTTGACCCTGGGTCTCCTTAGACCATAATCTAAAATAAAACCTTCCTTCTCTAAGGTTCCTCTGTCAGATATTTTGTCACAACAATGGGAAGAGTAAACTTTCTCATGAATCCAGAACTAATAAGCAAGTGACCTTATATCCTATGATGGCTTTATGAATTGAAGTATTGCTTCCTCTGTTGGATGCTTTGCATTATTCAAGCCACAGACATAGTAGCACATTTGTAAGTAACCACTGAGAAGAGTAGAGGCTAGGACTCAGACACTTTCACCAAAAAATGTCTAGTGAAGGCTTACTTCATTTCAGAAACTGATTTAGGGGACAAATGATGGGCAAACAGAGTTCTGGCACATGGATCTATCAGATCAAGGAGGGGACAAAAGACATAAAAATCATTGGTGATTTTTCACACTAAGTAGTAGAAAGCCCCACATTCATGAGTCACATTGCAAAGGACTATTATTGTCATCTTTAGACTGGGAATCAGGGAGATGAAAGGAATATACAAATGTCTTAGTTAGATACAGGGAAAGATGATAGAAAGGGGAGACTAAATATATTCTGAAAGGGTCTGATAGAAGTCAGACCAGTTTGGCGGGGCATGGGGGAGTAGGGGGAAATTTAATATGCCACAGGATAACTAATGCAAATAAAATTGAGACTACTTTACAATAAAAGCCTACCAATCAACTGAGCAAAGCAGAAATAGCTTGACTGAGGGCTACGTGATGGTTAATTGTTAACTTGACCCAATGTATAATCAATCACCTGAGAATAGACTCTCAAGGAGGGATTTGTCTGGATCAGGGTGTCCTGTGGGCTGTCTGTGGGAGAATTACCTTGATTACAATTTCAATGATGTAGTAAGACCCAGACCACTGTGGGCATCACCATTCCCTAGGAAGGATTTCTTTGAGCTATATAAGACTAGAAGAAGCTGAGTCCTACTAGGCTTTCATGCACTTGGCCCCCTCTGCTCTTGACTGAGGATGTGATGGGACTAGTCGCTTCAAGTTCCTGCCTCTTTGACTTCCCCACAAAAATGGGCTGGAACCCAGAATTACAAGTTAACATCAAATCTTCTCCCTAAATTGTTTTTTTTTTTTTTAAATATCAGGGCATTTTATCTCAGCAATAGAAATAAAGCTGATAAGTCCAATCTCTATGTCTCCAGATGGGTAAGTTATCTATTGGCTCTTCTTGCTCAACCAATGAATCTGGAGTTAGACCTTCAGGAACATTCCAACTCTGAATCCATATAATATTTTCATTCTAGACAGCACATCGTACCATCAGGCGTTTAATAAATGTTCAATAGAGGAATTACAGTACCAGATGAGTCAGAGAAGACACAGAGCATGATGATCTCTAAGATGCTTTCTGGATGTTGCATGCATTTCAGGAATGAATTACAGGAAATATTAATTGCTGCTTGAAAATTCCAACTGGATATTCCATTACTGACTAAAAGCCAATACTTTTTAAATAACATGTTGAACATGGTGGTACACACTTGTGAACCCAACATTCAAGGGCTGAGTCATAGAGATTGGGAGATAGAGTTGAGAGCCAGTCTGAATGGCTAGTCAGTTCTACATGAGGGAATTCTAGATCAGCCTTGACTACGGAGCAGACTCTGTCTCAAATCTCACCCTCCAAACATTTTTCTTTAAAGGTGTTGGGAGTGGGTGGGTGGTGGTGGGTGCTCTTCTGATGTGCACTATGTGCAAACAATGTCTACAGAGGCCAGAAGAAGCTGGTGGCTCCTCTAGAAGTGGAGTGAGTAGTGGGTTCTGCGAACTGAACCCAGATCCTCTATAAGAGTAGTAAGTGTGTTTAACCCTTGAGCTATCTCTTCAGCTCCCCACAAAATATTTTTTGAAACACTCTTCCTCCAAAAATATTCAACATCTTATCAAGTGGAATCATTGCTGTATTAAATCAGGTACCTAGGCATCAGTGAGGTTGAAATTTTCCACCCACTCCATTGCATCTTTCTTTCCGATTCCTGAGTAGTTTCGTGAACATTCCTAAAACCACTTTCTGCATCCTCTCCTGACTCAGCTCAGCTCACATCAATTTCTGGTTTCTGAGTCAGGAAGCAGACACAAGTCAGAAACTAACTCATCCTTGCCAAACAAAAGGAATGCAAAACCTTCTGGTACATGACTTCAAAAGCAGGTCTGTGCTTTACAATGCAATGGCTCAAGCAATATTAATACAGCTTTGTGTCCCAACTCTTATTTTCTGCTATGTATTGGCCTAGGAATCAGAGAGCCTTCTCTTCTTAGGAAGGAAGGTTGCCTTTGAAAACTAAAAAGCTACACCTTTCATTTTTTGAAAAAAAGAAAAGAAGAATCAGGATTTATCTGATTGTCTCTGAATTTCATCAGAGAAACATTGTGCTGCTTGCAAACATGCTCATCTGGACCAATCACATGTAAATCAGGAGTAGGGGACTATAGTGTTGGTTGAGGTTATATGTCCATTCTCATATGGATGGATGGGCCAGGCACTAGAAAACTGATTCTTTTTCAAGAAACACACACACATATACACACACAAATATACACATATGCACATTCATATACAAAAACACACATACATACACACAAACACACATACATATAAATACATACACACAGAGTCACACATATGAAGACACACACACACATATACACACACCCACACATACATATACACATAGACACACACACACTATACACACACCCACACACATAGAGACACACAGACACACACAGAGAAACACACAGGCACACACACATATACACACACCTGCACATACATACACATAGAGACACACACAAAGACGCACTTGCACAAGTGCACACACATGCTGGTCATAAACCGATAGGCATTGTCTATGGTCAGACTCTTTCAGTGATGGCCCCACATCTCCTGTTGTCTCAGTTCATATTCTTACCCATGAGAATAATTTTCTTAAATATCTATCACCATTTTATTTCCCCACTTAAGAGACTTAGGTATCTCGCATTGGCTCACAAAACAAAATAAAATTTCATTCAGTCTGGCCCCAGCCTTCATCTTTTGTATTATCACAAGATAGCTAGAGAAGACTCCAGGGAGTCTGGATTACAGCTTCCTAAACATACAAGATCATCTCATGCTTCCAAACTATACACATTGACCCTTTCTCCCTCTCTCCTTCCCTCCCTCCTACCACGCCACCAATTCCTTCAAAGTCTAGCCTCTCTCCTCTAGACAGCCTTGCTGGTATCTGTTAAGAAAGATGTATCAAGACCCGGCTTATGCACAGCTACCAGATCTCATCTGGAATCCCAGTGGCTCCCAGAGAGGAGGCATGAAGCCTTATTCAACCTTCCACTCTGTGTTCTAGTAATGGCCTGCAGACAGGGAGTGCCTCTCTGAGAGGCTGAAAAGAAGAAATGAGTATGAAAAAGATAATCCTCAGGGTTGTCCCAGATAGTGAATGCATTTTGAAAAGTATGTTCTAAGCGAATGTTCTAGTTCCTCCACCCCAAGTTTGCTCCGTGTCAATCAAGTTGTGATTCGTGGTGAGAATTCCAGGCTCCATCCCAGTAGAAAGGGTTATGTGAGGGACACAGGAAGAAGGGACCGAAAGGTCACCTTCTTTGGTATGATCTCCCAATGCCAGGAAGAGCTGGGTAGCAGGTGTGGTGGAAGCACTGGGCATAGTGCTGCACTGTGGCCGGCAGGCTCTGGCTTCTTTCCAACTGGGCAGTCATGTGGAGCAAGGCGAGTGAACTGGGACCTTGGAAAGGTGACCTGAGTCTCTGCCTGGGGCACTTGCAGTCTAGCTCTGAGTATGTTTTAATTAGACCTGGACACAGGAGCCCCCAGTCAGACACAACTGAAGTCCCCAGTGGACTGTTGCCGCTGTTAAGATTTGTCTGAGCCTCTGGTTTTATCTCAAGAGCCTGACATCACACTGATCATTAAGCAAAGAGCCAAGGAGCAGCTGGACGTTACCATGGCAACCTGCTTGGGTTGCTGTTGGAGCTCGGGAACAAGAGCATTTTATCATGGGTCATTAAGGGCGAAAGGCTTCATTTACATTATTTCCTGTAAAAATCCTATTATTTCAGGTGTCACACTCCATCTCCCCTACATGGCTTTACTAGAAAAAGAAAGAAGGGAAAGGAAAAGAAAACCAGAGATGTGCATTCTTTGATGAAACAACTGTGTAACAGGCTTTAGGTAAATGGAGACACACAGTGTTCTGTAGATGAGAAAAGTATTCTGCCACAGGGAGATTGGGTTAAAAGCTGCCCAGGGTTCTCTGAAGGCAGAGAATTCTTGCTCTATGAAGTGAAGCCTTTTTTTTTTCTCACTGTTCATTCCCCTTGGCTGAGTCATGCCTTTTGACTGCTACTGATAAGACCTGACAGGCTCTTCAATCTGTTGAATAAGTGTGACAAGTCTGGCCTTTCCTGCTGGTCTCCCCCAGCACTGTCTCAGTTTCTTTTCCCTGAGCAGCCAAATGCAAGACATGGCAGATTCTGTGAACATTTAGGCACCCAAGCTCTGAGATGCTGTGAGCATTTCTTTGGTAAATTCATCCTTATGGGTAAAGAAACCAGAAGATCAACCCCAGCTTGTGTCTTACCAATAACATGGACTTCTGGCCAGCATCCCATATCACATAGAATGGATAAATGTTCACTGCTAAGGATATTTAAGAAAGGGACCAAGAAGGTCATCTATTCACTCCTGGCTCCATCAATAAAGGGTATACATTCCACAAGAACAATACCACAAAGGCCAGACAATGTGCCCAAACCTTCAAGCCCATGTGACCTAAGAGGAGTTATTTTCATCCTTTCTGAATGTTCATAAGCCTCATCATGATTGACCTGTTTTCTTGGGTGTTCTGTTCCTCTCAGTGACAGCTAAGAACTAGAGATAATGATGCCATGGCCTAATCCTTCAACTTCTGGAGTTAATTTAGTATTATTTGGAGAATGTGAAATGTTTCCAGGTGGAGAAGACCAATTGCTGACCCACAGTGGGACAATGGCCATACCCTCAAGTCAGTTCACAATTTCATGGCATTGGTACTATCTGCAGGGACAGATGACCCAAAGCAGAGCAGTGGTCACCCAGTGACGATTGTCAGTGCTCTGTGTAGAATGAAAATACTACAGACTTGCAGGATTGGATTCTTGGTTAAGCAAACAAAAATTTGATTTGACCTGCCTGTCACCAGAACTGCTGGAATTCAATGTAGATTTTTGGGTCAAAATCTAGTCTTTCATTATGGCATCATGGATATGAAATGTGACCTTATTTGTTAGAATTGAGGAAGAGGCAATCCTAATAGGAGACAGGGGGATTAAGGCACTCTGGACAATGTTCTTGGTTTCATGCTGTGACAGAGGGACAGAATGCGAAGTACAGATGTTTATGAGCTAACATTAGAATCATGCACCCTTTGTAGCCCACAGGATACATGATGGGTCATGACAGGTACTTTTACAAATCTCTTGTCTGGCCTCAGCAAAAGAGATCAGGGTGGGTTTGACTCAGAAAATGAGGCTATGCCTGAATTGCAAACGACTGGATATGTAGACACACACACTGCAGAGGGGAGTGTGCCTTTAACTGGTAGGTTTGTGATGCAGTTGCCTCTAGCTAAAAGAGGTGCTGCAATGGTCTATGTGTCAAATGCCGCCCCTGCATAGTATATTCCAAGCTGGGACGTCCTCTAGTTTAGGAGGCAAAACTTCCAGATGCCTAATTGAATGTACATATATCTAATTAGAGTTGAGGAGGCAAAGCTCTAAGGACTGGATTTTCTGGGCAATTCCCAATGGCAGGATTAAAAGCCAGAACATAATCACAAATGATGGTCCTACATGTTTCCCTTCGGCTTTCATGTGTGGATATTTAACTCTCAGAAGGTCTCATAAATAAAGTGCTGTTTCAGTTAAAGACAGTTGAGTACAAATGATGGAGATGGAATTAATCCTTTGTGACCTACATTCTACAGTTTGCTATCTAAAGTATGCTGAGATCGTTGGTATTTTAGCAGAAAGTCTGTGATCAAATGTGCATGTTAGGTGTTATAAACAGAACATACACCAATCAGCCTAAAGAATGGTTCTATATTGGATACAGTGCAGCTAATAAGAAAAGAAAAAAAAAATGAAAACAGCAGGAGACCCAAGTGAATGAAATGAAAGTAAATGTGATTTCTAAACATGCCTTTCCATTGTAAATAGTGAAATTATTATAGTGAGATGCATTACCAAATATAACAATGGATTAATTTTACAGTGGCTTTTGCAAAATGGACCATTTTAATCAACTTCTCTATTGTATTCTAAAAGAACTAGGGATGTGCCTAGTCTTGAAGGAAATTACTCTCTTTCACATTATTTCTCTTTGTTAATTATGGAGAAAGTCATCTAAAACTTCCCCAGCTCGGCCTGACTCATCCAAAAGTTTGAAAATTGCAGTTCTCTTTTAGTGCTGAGCTTACAAAAAAATGCTATTTGAACGAGAGAAGTTCAGTTATTCAATCTTTTTTGGAACAGACCCTTGCTTCTCTCGTTTAAAAGAAGGGGAGATTCAATGGTCCAGAGTCTGAGTCCCTAGAGCCCAAGGGAAAAGCTTGATGCAGCATCCTCTGTAATCCCATTGTTCCTGTGCTGAGATGGAGGCAGAGATGGAGAATTCCTGGAATCTCGTGGGCCAGCAAGCCTGGCATATATAGCCAGGGGCAAGGGAGAACACATCTCAAATGAGGAGGAAGGTGAGGACTGAATTTGAGGTTATCCACAGACCTCCACATGCATGCTGTGTTACTTGTATAAGCCTTCACATACACATGCACACACATCCAAACTCTTATACACATACAATCAATACACAGTGCACAGAATAAATAATAATCATAAAAGAAACTCTGTCTACTTGTAAGAGTAAATTTAAATGACCACAGAAGTCTTGTTTGACATGTCTTTCCACACTGCCTTACCTCAAAACTTCTGATACTATATCTCTGCTTAATACACGTGACCAAATACTGTGTCCAGAGACAATCTGCTTCCGGAATGGAAAGACCTTTTATTATTAGCCTGGATTAAATGGTGAGAAGCATCCGAAGGGTCCTTTTTATGTGAAATCTTTATAGGATAATTAAGACTTGCTATAGTCGAGCCTGGGGAGATGTTAAGTACAACATTCTCCAGAGATGATTGACAGAAAGAGCTGTAGTTAAAATTTCAAAGGCCATCAATGCAGAGGAGCAATGCACATTGTTCTTAGAGAGCCTGAGTCTTGGGGATGTTAAAGGTCATAATCTAAGGACTTTCTCCTGCACCTTTGGCAGGGCACTATGAAGCTAACACACTATCTGCAGAACCCAAAGGGAAACACTAAGGCAATGTACTGGATGTGGTATTAATACAAACTGTCTATCCTCTCTCCCTCTCCTTTCCCCTTTTCTCATCTCCCTCCCCCTCCTCTTTATTTTCCTTCATTTATTTTCTTTATTTTTTATTTTCCCAATGCTCACAAAAGGTGACATGTGTCCCCTAAGAGCTCAGTACTGAAAAGTGACAGAACCAGCCTATAAATGTGGAAAGACTGGACAAGTTAGGAAATCTTCCATCTCTGGGGAATGCACTTATCTTTGGCTATCTCACTGGGAATGCTCTCTTAGCCCACTTTCTCCATCACCCTTCTAGTCAGCTCTCAGCTGTTAACATCGTTGCTTCCTGGGTGTCTAGAATTTGGGAAAGATTAACAGTAATGGATTCTTTCTGCGTCCCAGAAATGTGCTTTTTCCAGCTTGAACATTAAGTATTTCATTAATTTTGTTGGCATGGGTCAATCTCTAAGCAACCAATAAACCTAGATAAATTGTCAAGATTTTACTTGTGGAGATGAAACAGTGACAAAATGGTTATATGTGTGGTGACTTCTTCACTAGGCTATCACTGAAAACCCAATAGAAAACCCAGTCCATGGACTGTTCTCAATAGATCACTGAGATTCCAAGAGGATGTGTTGTAATTTTTTTTTATAGAAAGTACAGTATGATCTTCAAAGTACTAAACATACTAATTAGAAATAATAATCAATTAAAATTCCTTCCTGGAAATTTTATGAGATGTGCCAATTTAATAGAGAACAAATTAACACTCATAAAATGTTTTAGATATAAATAAAGATAATGATTCTTTTAAAGGAAGGGTTTATGGTGCCAGTTCACACTCCTGCCAGTGAGTTGGCTCTTTTTCTGTAATTGCTTAATGGAAATAATTTTTAAAAAGGATAAATTATTTTATTTTCTACTTATGTGTTTGCATACATATCCATGTTGGGGCTTGGCACATGGGGATCGGCTAGAAGAGGGTGTTGGATCACCTGAAGCTGGAGTTCCAGGCAGCTGTGAGTCTGGGTATGGGTACTGGAAACAAAGTCAAGTCCTCTGCAAGAACAGTCAGCACTCTCAACTGCTCAGACATCGCTTTATCCCTTTATTCCCTTTTAGAGAGTTCTAAAAGGGAAGGCACGAAGCTGCTAGACACAGGTAAGGAGACCGCTGAGTGGAGCCACCCTGTTGAAATCACTGGATAAGAAATCTAATTGATATCTTTTATTTTTCTATTAAATATGCTCAGTTTGTGACCTAGAGAGGAGAAAGAAGTATGGCTTTCAATCAGGAGCTGTGATAAGAGTGTTATCTACTGATAATAGTATGTGAATCTTTGGAAGCTGGGAAAGGGATCTCCAGTGGGATGAGAGATAAGATATAATTTGTCAGAAATAGAAAAGGACTTGAATTGTAAGGGAGGGGAAGGGCACTCTTAATATTTTCTTTCCCTTGGAAATTGACTAGTGCCTGCTATAAAATAAATCTCTAGTTCCACTAAAATGAAGCTAATTAAAGCATTCTGCATGGAATCCCTTTCAAAACTTCTTTATGTTTGTGGGCTATAAATATCTCTAAAAATATCATTAAAGTCATGGGTTAGTCTTTTTCAAACTGCAATGTTTTGAACAGAAGTCAGAGAGCTTATCCAACCAAAGACCAACAACCAGATAAGAAAGATCAAATTGGTAGGGCATACGCAGATTCCATCTGCATTGTCCCTATTTGTCTAACAAAGATTTTGACATTTTCCTCTTTTGAACTTCCATATTAGATAGCCACTAATCAAGGTTCAATTTTGATGTAATTTGGATTTATTTAATGAGTAAGAGCTGTCATTGAGTTCTGCATATTGCTGACAAAGATAGTAATAGCCTTCCCAGGAACCAAAGGACAGAGCCAAAGGTCATAAACATATATGGTCACAAGGAAGAAATAGTGCTGCCTCATGCCGTGGGATAGAGGCAATATTAATCAGCTAACACACTGAGTGGTAGAGGGAAACAGAGCTCACTGACACTCCTCAGGCTCCGAAGAGGGTAAATCTAAGGAACACCCCAGTACTACAGATGACACTCAACTATAATATTCTCATCCAACCCTGTGACAGGTACACCATTAAAGTTTAATGCAATCATGTCTTGGCAGCAAATAGGATTCTATTTCCCAGGTGAACCGAATCAAATTGAGAACATTTATTAAGTGATACGATCAGTCCCTTGTTTTCTTGGGATGGTCTAATGAGACGCATTTATCCATTACAAAAAGCATTATGACTTTAAAGCTATTCACCGGAAGGTTTCTCAGCATGCCACCCAGCCAAGGTTACGGTGGAGACCTGAGATCAGCCTGGGGCTTCATTTGTCTAGCTCAGTTGCACATAATGAAGGATATTATTCTTCTAGTGGGTAACTTTTAGGTACCATGTGCAGATGGTATTATTGAAAACGTTAAGCTGAAAGCTAGTGAGAAGTCGGAGCTTATTGTGAGGAGGCCTGAGATAGGAAATCAACCTGGATCTAACCTGTGGCTCTACCTCTTAAAACTGTATCATTGGCAGTATCTGGGCATCATCTTCCTCCCATGTAAAAAGAAGATGAAATATTTATCTCTTAGATATTGTCTGAGTTCTCTCATGAACTACTACAGAGAGTGTGTTTTTCAGCTTTACAAATACTTACATTTAATTTTTATATTTTGCACAGTTATTTTGTAGATAAGTTAAAAACTCGAATATTACTACAAAGTCTCCAATGAAAGTGGAAACACTTAGCTTACCCATTTTCCTTCCTCATAGGCAACCATTTTCTGTTTTGTTGTTGTTGATGATGCTTATTTTGTATTCTATCTTACTTTTCATATTATGCCTGTATGATTTTTTTTCGAGTTGACATTTTAATTGCTTTTTTATTTTAATTTCTGTGGCTCAACACCTGACTTGGGAAAGTAAAGATTTCCTGACTTGTTAGCTGCAGAGTGTTTAATCTACAGTTGCTGGGGTGTGTGCTTGATCTCAGCAACCCAGCAAGGGAGGGGTATGACCGAGACAATCCTTCATTTGGGGCCAAGCAAGGGACAAATATATACACAATTATACGATATATATCATAAATACCATGTGATTTCTGGATGTAATGAGCGTTTTTTGCCTTCTCAAATGCTGCTACGCCTTAGAAGGGGCCTTTCATTTGAATTCTTATTTCTTTTGCCCTGAGAAACCTTTCTTGTATTATCCCTGTGGCTGTTTCTTGCTTTCTATTCCATTTTCTAAAACCATGTCAACAGTTCTCCTGTTTTCATTCTGACTCCCACACTGACCACTTAGGAGAACATAGTTCTTACTAGGTAACTTACAGGCAGCCCCAAATGTTCTATGTGGCTACAAGGACCCAGCCACTGCCCATGCTTACTTAGCTGGGCAGAAGAAGTGTCCTTAACCCACCCTGTTTTCTTCCACTCTCCTTCTTTTCTGTCTCTTTTTGTCCAGCATCTTTTTATCCGTTTGTGTCTACTGACCGTCTGGCCACTTTCTAAGTCTTCTCACCTTTCCCTTGGAGGTTCACTTGTCGGGTTAGAGACAGCTAGAGACCTAGGATCCTGCAGAGGGGCTGGGCTGGTTTGTTAGTGACCAGCTCCCGGCTCCAGTTCAGCTCTGCCAAGTTTGGAGTCTTTGTTCTTCCCATGACACAGGAGCTAAGAAGCTCTGGACACTAGGGCCATCAACTCTGAGCATTTTATCTAAACATTATGCAATATAAATTCTATTGAGAGGACAGGCTCGATTTTCCATGGCATTTACAAATGACTTTACTTTGAGTATGTGTATATATCTCTGTGTGAGCTTGTGCCCGTGGAGGACAGAATCAGGTGTTGGGTCCCCTGGAGCTAAGTCATGGGCAGTTGTGAGATGCTTGCCATGGTTGGCTCTCTATGGATGCAATGACGTGGAGAGATTAAGCTCTTTACTCATGGAGACATAAGGACCATAAGGACTCCTAAGTCTGTCTGGTTCTTAGGTCTGTACCGGGAAACTGATCTCCCCTGGTGCTTCTTCAGACACTTACTGAACAAACTCAAATGGCCCTGAAACTTGTAAGCTTTTCAAACAGTCTTCATACTTTTGGGAACCACCTGCTTTAGCATTGCTTCACCTGCCTTTAAATCAAGACATTTTCAAGAGGGCAAAGTTCTCCTAGAATTCCCTATGTGCCTTGAGTCTTCACACCTGTATAAGAGGGAGAGGGAGAGAGAGAGGAGAAAGGGGAGAAGAAGGGCAAGAGGGAGAGAGACAGAGGGAGAGGGGGAGAGGGAGGGGGGAGATGGAGAGAGGGAGAGAGGGAGAGATGGAGAGATGGAGAGATGGAGAGAGGGAGAGAGGGAGAGAGGGAGAGAGGGAGAGAAAGAGAAGAGTGTGTCAGGTTTTCCAGACATTTCTAGTCTAGCCTACGTTTGGGGAGTGCAAAGGACTCATGCAGTGCTCTCTGGAAGGCTATCCTAATGACTGGATCCAGCAGGCATCTCAGGGGTCACATAAACAGAGGTACTTGCTTCAGTCCTCCCTGGCTGCTTCTCAGCTATCGTGACTGCTATTTTGAGCTTGAAAAATCTGTCTTGGCCAAGGAAGGGATACTAAAAGTATTCTTGCTTTCTCTCCAATTCAGCTCAGCCATTATATACCACAGTAAAAAAAATAAATCTTGATTCCAAGTTGAGAAATGTATTGTCCAGCTTGCCAGACTTTCTGCTGGCATTTTTGTACGAGGGTGGGCGGCTCCGTTATAGTTTAGCTGCAACTGCATTTTCAAAAACTCTTTCTTTTAAGTCATCTCAATTCTTTGATTCATTTCAATTTGAGGGGAAAAATCAGTTTTATGACAGATTACAAGAGCTGTGTTTTGGCCAGCACTATTTACAATTCATGATTATTTTTGTGAAGGCAGTTTTTAGAAAGCTGTTTCTATCATCTCTGAGGCTGACGTGTTATTCTTTGACTGCCATACCAATTTTATGCTTTATTTTCAACATCTTTGGGTTATTTTTTCTATTGCGCTAAAGTATAATGAACTATACATCAGATTTTATAAACTGTGTTCTGCCCTTCCCAGCAAGTTAAGTCAAATACCTGTTTCACAGCAAGCAGGAACCTTAGAAAATGCTCCTTTGTCATCCCCACAGCAAGGCGCACATTTTATATCTGTGACTTTCAGGGTTGGAGGCGGTTTGGAATCAAGACAAACAGGAGGTTGCTGCTTTCAGTTCTGCCACCAGGACTAAACAGTGTGTTTTGGAAGAAAGAAAGTCAATAAGGTGATTTTATTCCTGCCTCTGACTCAAATCTTCTCAAATACTCACAGTCTGGCCCTATTTCGGAAACACGGGTCTTTGTAGATGTAGTTAGGGGTCATACCTGGCTAGCATATGCCTGCCTCAGATGACTGGACTCCTACAGGAAGAAAGACCAGGATGCAGAGAGGAAGGCTTGTGAGAAGAGGAAGAGACTAAAGCAATGGAGACTCAAAGAAAGCCAGAGCCACCAAAACCAGGAAGAAAGGGACGGGGGTTGCATCTAGAATCTTCAGGAGGAGCAATTGACTTTAGACTTCTTGGTCACAGAGCTCCGAGAGCACAGATTTACACTGTTTTAAGTCCCTCAGTTCAAGGCAGCTTGTTACAGCATCTCTAGGAAGCTCACACATGCTTGAATGTGACTATAGGAAAGTGAGCCCATTTAAAACTGTCCAAGCACTCAGGACGTCTGATCAAAGGAGTTTTAACCACTGAGCTCTAGTGATAAGTGTTGGGTTGGAGGAACTAGAGCACAGCCATCAGAGATGGACCAACTTGCTTCACGTGAACTACGATTGCTTTGAGGAATTTACAAACTTGGTGCGCTTGGTATAAGATTTGCAGTGGACAGCAGAAGTTCCAACTAAAGACCAGTCTTCAGATGGAAGCTGAAATGGAACTATCCCAGTACACCATTAATATTTTCAACTATTCTAGAGCGTGGAAACACAAGACCCCTATACCTAGCCAACAATTTTGAAAATTCTACAACCGTGGTAATAGGAATATTTGTGAGTGGAAATGGAAAGACATTTGGTATGAATTACAGAAAAATGTCCATTTGGGAAACTTCGGCTCTAAAGATGAACCAAGACTCTACTCTGCCTTGAGGAACACCATATTATTCTGGGAAATACATGTGCCCAAGACTTATTCTGGCTCAATTACTTTCTGGTCTTTGACTGTTGTTTCCATAAAATGCTGTGGGCTGGGTTGGTTTCATTTTAAAATACAGATTGAAATATCCATCTTATAAAGTAATTTTAATATTTTAAATATCAGCGTAGGAGGCTGCAAAGATGGCTCAGCCATTAATACCCCACATCAGGAAACTCAACAGCTTCCTATAACTTCAGGTCTAGGGGATCAGGTGTTTCTTCTGGCCTCCGTGACGCCCTAAAGGACATGCACATACTAACCTGAAGATACACACATACACATACATTTAAAAAGTTAAATCTTCTTTTAGTAGAACAACTCAGAGAAAATATACAAAGTACTTAGTGTGTACTAAATGTTAGGAAGTATTCATGATATGTTAGTTCCATCTTTTTCTTCCATTATTTCCAGGGAGTTACACAGTAACAGCTCTCTGCCTCTTTGCCACATTTATAGCCCTAAAAACATCAGGCAGAGTATGATTTTCTGAAACCCTGGAAGACTGTCTTTACTCATTGGTTTGATCTGAATTTTGATTATGAAATGTCCCTCATGGATTCATGCCCTAGCTAGTGATGCTATTTGGGGGAATGAGGGAAACTTAGGATGAAGTGCCTAGCTGGAGGAAATACATCACTGGGGTGTTCCTCAGATGGTTTATAGCTTGTCTCTAGTTCCTTATTCTCTTTCTGCTTCCATAGATAAGCATCCATATCCTTCACCACCATGGACATCTACTTCACCAATAAGAACAGAGTCAGTGAGCTAAGAACTATGAGCAGAAATTTCTGAAATCCTGAGCTACAATAGATCTTTCTCCTTTTAAGTTGTTCATATTGGGTATTTTTAAATGGCCAACTTTAATATTTATAAGTGATTTTCCTAAACAGAAGATATTTACTAAGACAGAGACCCCACATTTTGCTACCGTGAGGAGTTGCTTTGCCGCATGATAGCAAGAAAATGGCGTCTAGTGTCATTTTCAGCTATGTGCCTAAAGCATTCTAGTGTGGGCCCATGAGATTATTATAAACGACTCCTCTTACACATAGCCTAGCTGGCCTGAGACAAAGGAAAATGAAACAGTAGCTGTTATAACTTTTCTCTAGTTCTGAAAAACCAAAAAATTATTTCCAAGTTAATATCTCCTCACATAGAATCTTCCGGATTAAATCCCTTGAGGCTTTCAGAAAGAAATGACTTATGGACAGGACTCAAACTGAAATCTAAAGATGGCGGTGTCTACTCATCATGATGTTCCCTGTGCCACCATTGTACAGTGAAGGCTCTTTTCCCTCCCCTTCCCTTTCATTCTTAAGACTGATAAAAGTGGCCCAGAGACTTGTTTCAGAATTTTTTTATTTGTTTTTCCCCCAGAGAAATGTTATCTGGTTTCCCCAGAGAAATAGTCCTTTTCTGATCATTCAAGAATTCCATCCTGTTAAAAGATCCCAACAAATTTGGTATAGAAAGACCATGCTAAATCTTTGTCTGACAACCCACAATCAGTATGACACTGCAGAGGGAAGGGCTGACCTCTGAGACAGGGAGCAAGTCCCAGATGTCCCTGCCACAGTGGACATCCAAGACTGAAGGGAAGGATTCAAATTACCCATGTCTGCAGACCAAATGACCTCTAGAAAAAAAAAACCAGGGACTGTAAAACTAATGAATTCACTGTAAAAACTAATGAATTCACTGAAGTTATAAGATAGAAAATAAACCTATAGATAATGGTAACATTTTTTATATAATAACGAATTAATGACAAAGAAATTGAAAAAGCAATCGCATTATCAACAGCTACCAAAAAAGGCCAAAATTATTTTTAAAATTTTTATTTTAAATTATTCATGTGTATGTGTGTATATGTATGTTTGTGTATGTGTGTATGTGTATGTATGTGTGTGTGTGTGTGTGTGTGTGTGTGTGTGTGTGTGTTGGGGAGTATGAATGTGGATGCAGATGCCCTTGGAGACCAGTGGTGTCAGATCCTAGAGAGCTAGCATCGTGGGCTATTGTGAGCTGCCTATATGGGTATTGGGAACGACAGTCTTGTCCTCTGGAAGAGTAGCATGCACTATGAAGCACTGGGCCATCTCTCCAGACCCAAATCTAAAATATTTAAAGACAAAGTTAACTAGGAAACTAGAAATTTTGTATAATAAAAATTTTAAAAGACATTGAAAGACATTATAGATGACAGGGATACATTCTCTCCCTCCCTCCCTCCCTCCCTCCCTCCCTCCTTCTCTCCCTCTCTCCCTCCCTCCCTGTTCCCCTCTCTCATTCCCTCTCTTCCTCCTGTGCATGCATCAGAAGAATCACTGTTGTTAACCATACTACTGAAGTGATCTTCAAGTTCAACACAACAATCACCAAAATATTAATGGTTTTCTTGTAAGAACTAGAAAAATCAATCCTAAAACCCATGTGGACTCACAAAACAAGCAAATCCAAAACCCAGAACAGCTAAACTGTCTTCTTCTCTTGCTGTACTAAACATTCTGATAAAAATAGCCTAATGGAGAAAGGGCTTCTGTGGCTCACACATCATTGTGTGAAATCAAGGCAGCAGGAACTTGAAGCATCAACTCACATCCATGTCAACCCAGAGAGAGCAGACTCATGCCTCCCGGCGCTCAGTTCCATGTCTCCTTTGCAACCGGTCCAGGGCCCCTGTTCCTGAACAGATGCTGCCAACATTCAAAGTAGGTCTCCCGACCATTTATGAAAATCTCTCACAAGCCTGCCTTCAGGGCAGCTTAACTTAGTTCCTCATTGAAACTCCCCTCTCAAGTGATGGTGGATGTGCCAGGTTGACAATTAAAACTACCCAGTCCACCGCCCTAAACAAAAACCAAGTGGATCCAATACCATAAGGAACGGAGACACTACAATAGCTGACTTTTCAATATATCACAAATGGATTGTAACTAAAACAGTATGCTTCTGAAATTAAAACTGGCATGTACTGAAGGGGAACACAAGAAAGAACCCACAAAATGGATCACATTCATACAGGCATGAATATGAATATGTGCACATACATGCATCATGATTTTTGACAAAAGAATCCAGATGGCCCAGTAAGGAACAGAGAGCCTCTACAAATGCTATTGGTAGTGGTATTCACCCAAGTCATGTGACAGCTCTAGTGTTAGGTATTTTGAGGGCTCTGTCCTCTACAACATAATAATGGTTGTAAGCATCCCAATGCCCAGCAGAAGTGTATCAAGTGTATCAGGGTTCTTTCTCTGCCCCTTACCAACATTGACTTTTTGGTTGTTGTGTATTTAATTTTGTGATAATACTTATTTTAACTGAGCTAAAAAGAATCAAATAAATGGTTTGATTTTTGGGGTGTGTTTTTTTTTTTTCTCAGTGGTAGGGATCAAACTGAATGGAAAGGCCTGGTGGGCCAGGCAGGTGGGCAAACAGGCACAAAAAATACGTAAAGAAATCATAAAAGAAAGAATCAGGGACTTTTACTTTTCTGAACTAGGTAAGTTGAGTTGTCAGTTGTCCACCACTTCTGGAATGATGCCCGCCGGGGAAGGCAAAGGATTACATAGGAAGGGGGCAAACTGGGGAAAAAGATGAAGAAGAGGAGGAGGAAGAAGAAGGAAGAAAGAAGAGAGAAGGGAGAAGGGAGAAGGGAGAAGGGAGAAAGAAGAAGGAAAATAGAAGAGAGAAATACAAAAGGGAAGAGGACACAGGAGCACTGTCTGGCAGTGGGCGTACTCCAGGCGTGCTCCAGGCGTGTTCCAGGCATACTCCAGTCATGTTCCTTTGGCCCTGCATGTTGGTTTGCTGAGGCCTCCAAATTAAAGTACTGCAGCAAAAAGTCATTTTCTTAAACATTTTCAAGAAGATGCGAGCAGGATGGGTTTCCTCTGAGGATTCCTTACTCACAGATGCCTGCCTTTTTAGAGTGACTTCCCATGATCCCTCTCTGCATTCACCTCCCTTAGAGTTTCTTCCTGGTTTTACAGACCTCTAATATGATGGAGTAGGGGACACTCTATGACTTTATTTCACTAAGCCATTTTTAAGGACCCTATTTCTCAACAGTGCCATGCATTTGGGATTAAGACTTCAATATGTAAATTTGGTGAATATAATTCAGGCCTAATCGGTTTCCTTGGCAAATACAAGTCAAAGTTCCCTGATTTAAACTCTGCCTCAGTTCTCCTTGTCTTCCAGGTGGTAGGGCAGTGTGACCAATGCCTTCTCAGAGGTTAAACTGACATTGTGACTCTTGCTATGGTCATCGTGCTGTGTCAAGGACAACAGCTAATCAGTGGATCAAACACTAGTATTTGTCAGACGCTGTCCTGGTGACCACTCTCTCTCATCTGTGACTGAGAAAAATGAGTTCTAGAAAAATTAAGAAACTTGCTTATGGCCTTACAGCTCGTAGAGCCAACACTCAACACCATTTCTGGGATTCAAAGCTCCCTGAGTTTTAAGGGCCAAGCTTGCCATACCTAGAAAGTGGAAGAAACACTGGACCATCCTCCCTCGCCCATGCAGTTCTGCAGCTGCAATAATTTGCAGGCCCTGGAGGGCATGGTGAGTGTTTGCTTGGAGAACAGTATTCTATTATTCCTTAAGCTTCCTTAGTTGGTTCCTAAGCAGGGTGTGAAGAGAGCAGCACTCCTGCCTCACATTGGTCCCTCCCTTTGTTCCTCCGTCAAGGAAAGCAGGAAAGGTCCTGATGCAGCCCCTTGGTAGATCTGAGGATGCTTGGCTTCCTTCCTCTATTCCTCCAGCTACAGCTTGTGCCCCGTGTGTGTGTTCATTTTATCTTGCCTCCTTTGGTCAGTCTTCCCATGCTGTCTCTGTCCCTGCCTGTGCCCTGCAGTGTCCTGAGAACCTCCAAAGGCTTGGATTTCTAATTCCCTGTGTAAGGTAAGTTTGAGAACTCACCTTGAGCTATATTTTATAGTTATTTTTATAAGAAAACTACTGCTCTGGTTTTTATCTCTCTGTCTTTTTTCTGTTATTTCTCAGTTGAGTTCAAACTCACAAAGGGATACAGGAGATATTTGTAATTAGCCTCCCTCATATCTAGAAAGAATAAGAACGGATTTTGGAAACATAAATCTGGGTTTAAATCCTGGTTTCTTAAATTATGAGCTATATGTCTCTGATTCTCTTTCTCAGATTCTCTGAGCTCTGGTTTTCGTGACTTCAAAGTGAGAATAATAATAACCATTTAACACAATTTCTTTAACAGTTAAATGTGATAAATTATATAAATCTCCTTGCACCCAGTAAGTGCTTAAAAACTGTTAGCTTCTTCTCCTCTTGTCTATTTCTTACAACCCAAAAGTATGAAATATTTTATTAGCAAAATATATCTTTCCTACTTGTAATCCCTTGTTAAAAAGTTTTGCCCACACAGCAAATATCTCATAGGTATTGGCAATAAAAGAAAACTAGATCTATGTAAATAAGAAGTCTCATAGGATTGGTGCTGAATTCTTCACATACTGATTTGTCTCAGAGGAACAATGAATGCACCTGATATGACTTTCTAGAAGCATACAGCCCTTTTAATGGTATTATTTTACTTATAGGAATGAGGAGTCTTTTTTTTAATTAGATATTTTCTTTATTTACATTTCAAATGTTATCCCTTTTCCTTATTTCCCCTCCAAAAATCCCCTATCTCATCCCCCCTCCACCTGCTCACTTAACCCACCCATTTCTGCTTCCCTGTCCTGCCATTCCCCCACACTGGGGCATCAAGCTTTCACAGGAACAAGGGACTCTCATCTCATTGATGTCTTACAAGGACATCATATATGGCTGGAATCATGTGTCCCTCCATGTGTACTCTTTGGTTGGTGATTTAGTCTCTGGAGCTCTGGTAGTAATGGTTGGTTCATATTGTTGTTCCTCCTATGGTGCTGCAAACACCTTCAGCTCCTTGAAGGTCCTTTCTCTAGCTCCTTCATTGGCGACCCTGTGCTCAGTCCAATGGTTGGCTGAGAGCATCCACCTCTGTATTTGTCAGGTACTGGCAGGGCCTTTCAGGAGACAGCTATATATCAGGCTCCTGTCAGCCTTGTTGGCATCCACAATTGTGTCTGAGTTTAGTAACTGTATATGGTATGGATCCCCAGGTAGGACAGTCTTTGACTGGCCTTTCCTTCAGTTTCTGTTCCACACTTTGTCTCTGTATCGATTCCCATGGGTATTTTGTTCCCCCTTTTAAGGACTGAAGTATCCACACTTTGGTCTTCCTTCTTGAGCTTCATGTGGTCTGTGAATTGTATCTTGAGTATTCCAAGATTCTGGGCTAATATCCACTTATCGGTGAGTGCATACCATGTGTGTTCTTTTGTGATTGGGTTACCTCACTCAGGATGATATTTTCTAGGTCCATCCATTTGCCTAAGAATTCCATGAATTCATGGTCTTTAATGGCTGAGTAGTACTCCATTATGTAAACAAGCCACAAAAGAAAATCTTGAATCTGTAGAATAATTTAAATTTTGTAGCATTCAAAGTCATTGTTCTGGATTCTGTTTGGGGTAGCATATTAAAGAAATGAGAGAAAGGAGAAAGTATCTTGAGAGCTCAGGCAACTCTTGTTCCTATGAGAAAGCTGAAAGCCCAGTCTTCAGAGGCCACGTGATGCCATCTCACCATGGGGTCCATGAAAAATGCCTTCTCAAGAGAAGGAAGGCAAAACCAAAAAGCTGACAGGTGAGAGCCCAACAGTACATGCTATTCTGTGGAGTGACACATTTTAGAACCCAAAGTGATAAATCTGTGTTTGACGTTGCAATTGCTCTATAGGGAACCCAGAAAACAAACACTCTAACTTTGGGCTCTGTGCTTAAATGGCATTCCAGAGCAAGAGAGAAGGCTTTTCTGACAGGGGACCATGAACATAGAGGCCACAAAGGCACTGTCTTGGGTTGTGACAAGGTGTCAAGTTGAGCTTCTTGAAGAAATGCCAAAAGCTGGATGCACAGAGGTTTTCATTGATTCCCAGCTCAAAGCTCACACAGCAGTGTCCACAATGGTAGGGAACTGTGATGGTCCTAGCTGACATTTTGGTCCCTTCTCTTCCATATAAATGATAGTGAGGCCTTCCCTCAGTAGAGTGGGCCTACTCAATGTTGAGTTTCCTGTGCCTTCTTCAAAAAGCTTGAGTTTTCTTCTTGCATAGGCCTCAACTTAAAGAGAAAATAAAGGAAAACCAGTCCAGGTATTCCCATGAATCCTTGGGTTTTCTATATCCTGAGTCAATAAAGAAGAGTTGGCTAGTAGGAAGGCTTCACAAGCAAGTGACTTCTGCGCTTTTGGTTTGTTCACAGTCTTAGAAGTTTGTGTTTGTTTCCTTTTTTTAAAAAAAAAGATTTATTTATTCTTAAATGTTAAGTACACTGTAGCTGTCTTCAGACACACCAGAAGAGGGTGTCGGATCTCATTACAGATGGTTGTGAGCCACCAAGTGGTTGCTGGGATTTGAACTCAGAACCTTCAGAAGAACAGTCAGTGCTCTTAACCACTGAGCCATCTCACCAGCCCCTTATGTTTGTTTTCTAAACTCAACTCTGTCCTTTAGCTCAGAGCTCAGAAAAGGTAGAACAGAACAGAAACAAGGAACAGACATGAAATCCTGAATTTCACTTGCCTGTAGTTACACTCTTAGCTTTGAAAGTCACTTAATTGAGTATCAACCTATGTTCTGATTTGATTATTTTCCAAAGATATGTGTATTAAAGACTTGGTATTGAGCCAAGTACATTGTTGGAAGGTAGCTGAGTGTTGAGAGGTAGACTCAAGGATGACAGATCATTGGTATATGTGTGTGTTTGTGTGTGTGTGTGTCGTCAAGGAGGATTATGGGAGGCCAAGTTATTCTTACTCTCTGGCTCCTCTGAGATGAATGGCTACTTTTCCATGGGTTTTCTCCTGGGCTGTATTGTGTTGCCAAGGCCCAAAGCAATGAGGACAGTTCATCATGAACTGAAATCTTAGAAACTAAGTCAATACAAACCTTTTTCCTTTTTAATTTTATTTAGGTCAAGTATCTGTTATAGTAACAAAAAGGTGACTGATTACCTCATTATGATGCCACAGAGGTTATTGATATATCTCATAACTTTTAGACTGCTAAGGATTAGGGATTTGAAATGAAAGCACCATTTCTATATTTTAATTTTTTTAAGGAGTGTAATAAGCTCTGGGAAATTTTACTCTAGTGTTTGATGTATAATTTACCTTATTCAGCCAAAGGAAGTTTAATATTCATAATGTAAAATAACACAATACTATAGGAAGGTTATTTTATACACAGTTAACAAATACCTTTAGGATTGTTGATTGAACCAACTGGCTAGAACAAGTAATATACACCATTTTAATACCACTTAATGTTATCTGCATTAGCTTTCCAGATTCAGACACAAACACATATAAGATGTGTATTAGCATAGTATTAAAAATGCTATCTTTTTCCTTGTGAAGCTAAGTCTATCCAAGATTTCAATAGTACAAAAGCATTTCAATAGCACTTCTAATATATTAGTCACACAATGGAAACTTATGTGTTTTCGGCTGCAGCAGAAGTCAGCTACTCTCTCAAGAGCATTGGGGTCTCTCTTGCTCAGACTTAACAAGAACATGACTTGACCACTAGCACTTTGAGATGAGACAAAAAAAAGAGAGACCTTAAGTGAAGAAGCTGAGTTGATCAGGAAAGCTCTTAAGGAGACCTCACATTGGGATTTTGGCAAATCTGATGATATATACTTGTTATATTTTTATATACAAAAATCAAAGTGATTGAAAAGCAGTCAAGTCATAGCACCTCGACCACTTGCTAATAGTCTCACAACTACCTAGAACAGGGGCAACAACTAGAGGTTAATAACTACTTGCTTGTTGTCAACCATTTACATTCATCAGTAAGGTATTGTCCAGGTACTTCTTTTGGCTTTTTCCATGTCTGACATAAATGATGCCCTTCACTGAGAAAAATCTTAGGAGGTGCCGAGAAGTTTGTAGGAACAAGGTTTTACCATTAATGGGATGAAATAAATGTTTGTACAAACAATCCAATGTCTTGGAAATTTGAATATTCAGTCTTACATAGTGGTTACGTGTTATGCAGTTTCCTGGCTTCCTTTGTTTGGTAGTCAGAGAGTCTGTGAGGAAGAGATTTTGAGATTGTTTGATGAGCTAGAAGGGCACTAACTTAGAAGCTCCTGGGAGCTTCCTGTCAGAGGAATTGCCAGCCTAGCCTTATACTTCCTGCCCTAGTTCCAGTCTGGACTATATACTGCCTGACTAACGTCTTGCCAAAGCAGAGGAGCTGCTAAGTTTTCATCAGCATCAGTTTGCGTGATTCCACCCTTCCCTTAAAACTTAAGGATGAGGCAACTTCCTTCTCAAGCCAAACTATCCAGTGACTGTCATACTTTCTTTCTCATCCCTCATTCCTTGCACTCAGATCCCCATGACACAGAACTTGTAAGTTTTAATGACAGGGACAGTCTGACTAGAAAAATGTCCTAAAGAAATTAAGGCTGCTTAGTTAATACATTGCACCCACCCCCACCCCCAATCCTTTGTAGTAAGTAAAAACAAGAATCGTATTGCTGACCAATATACCTCCACTTTATTATGCCCAGTGCATCAAAGTCATGTGAAGAATTCATTGGAATGCACTTCTTGGCTCAGTCCCTAGAGTGTGTGACTCAGTTTGGCTGGGTTCCAAGAAATTGCATCGCTAACGAGTTTCCAGATATTGCTGCTGCTGCTGTTGCTGCTGCTAGCCTGAAGACCCCACCCTGGGAATCCCAGCTGATGTTAAGGTCCAGATACCCGTGAGGTGGAGCTACAATTAGGAACAGCCTGGTTTACCTGGGACTTTCCTGGTTCTAGGGCAGAAAAAAAGATCCCGTATTTTAAGAACTCTCCTACTATGGGCAAAGCTGAATATTTGATCACTCTATGTGAGACTAATACTTTTACTTTAAGCAGAAATTTGGCCACCATAATATTTCTGAAAACCATTTTCAAGCTGTATTATGACTCTATGTGTAGATTATCCATGGGATTTTAAACCAGTAGGTTTTAATAGTGAATGAACTTGTGGTGTCCTGTGTTCACAGGGATTAAGTTTTTTCTGGTATCCTGAAGCCCTGTGTGGCACTGTTGACATTTTGTATATCTCCTACCTCACTCCATTTCATCAAGAATTATAGTTAGTACTTACAGGAAGAGTAAACCCCAGAGCCTATGGGTGGCACAGAAGGTACTCACTCATTAGCACCTGAGTCCCCATTACCCTTCTACTGAATTTGCATGCTTCCCAGAAGCTCTGAGTGAGTGAGTGCTACCCTGGGGCCTGAGTAAATACAGTCAAGGCTTGTTTATAAAGGATGACTATTTAAAGTCACTAATTCCAAAATGGTAATGAGTATCACCATGTAAACACAAGTATCTACTGTAAGTTATTAGGATAATTTGGAAGAACCAGGAAAAGGCTTAGTTATGTTCTTGAAAATAAAGTGAAGTTATCAAAAAACAATTTCACATTTACATTAGACTGTTTTGCATGAATAAAAATTTGATATGGAATAAAGCTTGGAGGAATTCATTTAGCTATAATGTGATCTCGTTACGATATTTCGATGATTATCAATCATTATTCACTGAAAGAAGAGTCTGCCTTCCTTCTCCTGCAGCTATTCTGATGTATCATCTGTTCTTTCTAATTACAGGCAAGGTCCTGATCTTTTAGATGGATCAGCTGGTTCCTGGGACTAATGTTGTCTCTGCTGCTTCTTCCTACTGGTAATCTGTTGTGTCACCTGTTGAGCACTGGGAATGCTGTTCATCTCTTCCTGAAGGAGACCTATTTACTCATCCCTTGGGAAGCCTTATAGTAATATGTCCCTGGCTTGTGATTTTTCCTGTGAAGGCCAAACCACAGAGAGGAGAAAAGTTCTAGCCAAAATTTGTCTTTTTCCTCTTACTTTCTTTGTGTGTGTGTGTGTGTGTGTGTGTGTGTGTGTTTATTAGATATATTCTTTATTTACATTTCAAATGTTGTCCCCATTCCTGGTTCCCCCCTCCCCCAAAAATCCCATAAGCCATATCCCCGTCCCCAATCAACCCTTCCCCGCTTCCCTGTCCTGGTATCCCTCTACACTAAGGCATCAAGTCTTTCCAGGACCAAGGGCCTCTGACCATTGACACTTTCTTACTAGTCAGGAAAAATTACCCTCCCAAATCACCCAACTTAATCCAGTGGCTTCCTTCCCGCTCCTTTAAGCAATGGCTCACAGCAAGCATAGAACTGTACCTTTGTACATTTTTAAATGTCAGTTTATGACTCAAAGGACACTGTTCTTATTTTCATGGCTTTGAATATATTTAGAAGCAGCAGAAACATTTGAGGAGGCTTGCTTCAGTCTTTCCTGCAGGGTTGTTTTAAGTTCTTACTATCCCCACGTTCAGGTGAAGGTCACAGTCTATAAAATCTCAACAATCACCTTTAGCCTTCTGGTTTCTTTTTGGTACAATTACTGAAATGGTTTAGTTTTGTTTATTTTTGTTTGTTTTAAAAATTCATTTATTTGTTAATTTACATTTCAGTTGTACCAGCCAACACCCCAGTCCCTCTTCTTTTCCCCAATTCCACCCTCACAAATACCTCCTTCTGTTACCCTTCTCCTCAGAGAATGGGAAGCCCCACCAACTTTGGGACATCAAGTCAAAGCAGGACGAAGCACATCCTCTCCCACTGAAACCCAACCTGGGCAGTTCTTTTAGGGGAAGAGGGTCCAAAGGCAGGCAACAGAGTCAGGTAGAGCCTATGCTCTGTTATGGGCCCACATGAAGACCAAGCTGGACATCTGATTCAAATGGGTAGGGGGCCTAGGTCCAGCCCATGCATGATCTTTGGTTGGTGGTTCAGTTTCTATGAGCCTGCGTGGGCCCAGATTAGTTGACTCTAAGTCTTCTTGTGGCGTCCTTGACTCCTGCACCTCACCCAATCCTCTCTCCTACTCTTCCACAAGACTCCCTGAGCTCTGCTTCATGTTTGGCTGTGGGTCTCTACATCTGTTTTCACCTGCTGCTGGATGAACTTCTTAGGAGACAGTTATGCTAGGCTCTTATCTGTAAACATAGCAGAGTATCATTAGTAGAGTCAGGGGTTGGCTTTATTTCCTCGGATGTATCTTAAGTTGGGCAGTCATTAATTGGTTGTTCCCTCAATCTCTGCTCCATCTTTAACACTGAACATCTTGTAGGCAGGACAAATTTTGGGTCAAAGGTTTTTTTTAAGAGGGTTGATGTCCCTTTCCCTCCACTGGAAGTCCCACTTGGGTATAGGAGATGACCACCTCAGTCTCTATAACCCCCTCAGCTAGGGTTACCCCCAAAGATTTTCCACCATCTCCCCCATCTCAGGTCTCCACACATCTGATCCCCACCCCTCTTTGCTCTCTCCTCCAATGTTCCCTCCATCCACCTCCAATGGATGTTAAACAAGGGGAACACTCTTCCATTGAGAGTAGGAGTATAAAGTGGTACAACCACTTTGGAAATCAATTTGGTAGTTTCTCAGAAAATTAGAAATAGTTCTACCTCAAGACCCAGTTATACCACTCCTAGGCATGTACCCAAAAGATGCTCCCATCCCACAGGGACACTTGTTCAACCATGTTTATGGAAGCTTTATTTGTAATAGCCAGAAACTGGAAACAATCCATATGTCTCTCAACTAAAGAATGGATACAGAAAATGTGGTACATCTACACAATGGATACTACTCAGCCATTAAAAACAAAGAGATCATGAAATTTGCAGGCAAATGGATGGAACTAGAAAGTATCATCCTGAGTGAGATAACCCAGACCCACAAAGATACATATGGTAAGTACTCATTGATAAGGGGAATTCATCATAAAGTACAAGATAACTATACTTAAGTCATAACCCCAAAGAAACTAAGTAATAAGAAGGGCTCAAGGGGAGGATGCTCAAATCTCACTTAGTTTTGTTTTCCAACCATTAAGTTTATAAAGGAGCATGTCTTGACGGTCCGGTCCCTAGCATCCTTACCTTCTCCAGTCAGCAATGGAGCATTCCTTCATAAGCACCACGATTGCTCACCTGAAGTGAACCAGGCACACCTGTGTGTATAGAAGATCCCAAAAGAGGTCCTAGACTAAAAACAAACAAACAAACAAACAAACAATAAAGCAAAATGGAAAAACCAATCAAACACAAAACAGACATGAAGGCACACTTGTCATTCTAATACTGGATAGGTAGACAAGAGAGTCCCTTGGGCTTGCTGGCTTGTTGTGCTAACTGGTTAGCAAGCCCTGAGGCAAGGAAAAACCTTGTCTCAAAAATAAACAAAACCCAAAACCAAAAAACAAGGTTGATGTCTTCTAAGAAACAGGGTAGGTTGTCTTTTAGCTTCCATATGCATACTTGTGTGTGTGTGTGTGTGTGTGTGTGTGAGAGAGAGAGAGAGAGAGAGAGAGAGAGAGAGAGAGACAGAGAGAGAGAGAGAGAGAGAGATGGAGGGAGAGAGGGAGACAAAAGAAGGGGCCTTATGCATACTCGTGTGTGTGTGTGTGTGTGTGTGTGTGTGTGTGTGTGTGTGTGTTTGAGAGAAAGAGAGAGAGGGAGAGAGAGAGGGAGGGAGAGAGGGAACAAAGTCCCCTTTGTCCAAGCATGACACCCCCAGGGTATTACAGATGATTCGTGTCACCCCAGAAGACTGTGACCTGCTGGGTTTGTGACTTTGGTGGGCAGTACCTTAGCTTGATACATGGTTTGTGTCCCTGGACGTGATTGGTTAACATTTCAAAACTTCAAGATCTGAACTAGTAACTGAATGACTTTCATTTCACCTCAAGTGTTGTACAAGGGAAAGATGAAGCTATGCCTTGGTCATAACCTGACATTCGTAAGGAAGGTCCACATTGGTGAAAGTTTTAAGAACGACAATGGGATTTGGCCAGACAGTTGCTGGCAGAGAAGGCAGATGTATCAATAAGTTAAACAGAAAAAGCTTAGTTCCAAGCGCACAAATAACAATCACGTTCTCTTAGGTCAACACTTAAAAGTGGAATAGCTTGAACTAAAAACAACAGGCAAAACGAATCTGTTTACTTTTTTCTTTTTTAATAATCAAATAAGAATTACTAATAGAAAACAGATGGAGCATAACTGTCTGATATCATTAAAAAAGAGTCCTACTTAATAGCAGAAGCTAGGGAAAACAGTAGATTTGTGCATGCACGCGTGCATTTGTGTGAGTATGTGCACATTTATTATGCTAATGTGAAATGCTTTTTGCTCTTTGTTTCTAAGATCAGTTCTGACAGGCTATGCTACTTAAACTCTGAGCTGAACCAGATAGAAGTAGCTGCTGGTTGCTTCCTCTTTAGGGCGTAGACCAGTCAAACCCCTGCCAGGCCTTTGGGTCTCCCAAGGTCACTTCCTAACCACACAGCAGGCACTGTGGAGGGACACAGACTACTTTGACATCTTTGTTCTCTAGAGCATCAAGGACACAGAGCTCCACTTGAGGTTCTGTTTGGCAAGTTTCAAGCAATATGATATTCTCTCCAATAACACATCCCAATGTCATTCAAATAAGATTCTAAGAAATGAATCCTCAGACTGGATTGTCAAGGTGTCTGGGATCTTCCCTGGCTCCTTTTCCTGAACCATGACTCTTTCCAGTAGGCAGAAATGACTGCTGTTTATGTTGCTCTGGCAAGAACAGTGGAAGGACAGTGGGTGGATAAAGATGCTAGTTTGCCTTAACCAACCATGAGCATACCCACATTATATTTCCCAGGTTGAACAGCTGAAGGTTACTCTGCAGCCCAGGGAAGGAGAATTTGAACCAAAACACAGATTAGAGAACTTGTCTAATAGATGTTTTGATTTTCCAATATCATTCATAAAGTTTAGGATTATTTGGCCTCAATTGAAATTTGTCTTTCACAATCTGGGCACGAATGTTCTGCTAAGCAAGTAAGAGTGAACTAATTGACATAGCACAATTTAAACTAGTAAAAAAGACTAAGGTATAGTGATTTTCTCTTGTTCTATAGATCTTCAAGAGGTGATAGAGCATATATAATTTTACTTAATGGTGGAGTACGATTTATTCTCTTTCATGTACACCTGATAAGTGAGGAAGCACCTTTCTATCATGGCAAGAACAGGAAAGAATCCATATAGTAAGACTCCCATTGACTGACTAAAGTCCTTAGTAGCCTCTGCCCTTTCAATTTTTTTGTTATATATTTTTAAATTAACCTTTGTTGTATTTAATCAGCATTGCTGTGATTATATTATGGGTGTAGATAATCCAATGAAAACAAAACTACCAATCTAAAGGGACTCAGAATGACTTGATTGTGGAATGACTTGACTGTGGCATCTTATGTCCTTGAATCACCAGAACTAAATTAATTAACATTTTTCTCTATATTAGATAAACTTTTTGCCTCATAGACTAGTTGATATCCCCCCTTCTCTCTCTCTCTCTCTCTCTCTCTCTCTCTCTCTCTCTCTCTCTCTCTGTCTCTCTCTCTCAAAAAAAAAAAGCAAGACAGAATTATTTCTCATTCTCTGACCCAAGGTCAGAATCAGGTTAGATGGACCAGAAACTTGGTAGCATCTAAGACCCCAAGTAGCTTGACAGTAGGAACAGACAGCCCTGGTGTCCTCAAGTGCCTCACTGGAGTCCAGCTGTTAGGACTAGAGCAGATATCAATTAAGCATATAATAACTACAATTATTGTCCAAACGGGCATGTTTTGGAGGACAAAAGAAGGTATTTTGCAAAGTAATGCCAAGAAAACAATGTAAGTGAAGCTCACTCCACAGCATCACTGCTCTGAGGTCACCCGGTCAGGAACCAGAGAGCCACAAAGTTGTCATGTCAGAAACTTGGAGTCAAGAGAATCATTTACCAACAGCAGCATTCCACAGGTCACAGACAACAAAGGTGGAGTGCTGGAAAAGAACTTTCTGGAAGGCCCACAGCAACTTACTGGCAGAATTAGGAACTGGACCAGAGGTTCCTGTTCCCAGACTAGTGGTTTTCTAATGTGCCATGTGTAGCATTTCTTTCTCTTCAAGGCATGATTACAGCCTCACGGAGCCTCGAGTCACCCCAGGCCACATCATCCGGGAATGTAAACTAAAGCCCGAACAGCAATAACAGTCAGCTTTTTCCCATTTAATCTCTACCTGTGATTTCAGAAATTGAAGTTGTTACTTGAGATTCCCATAGAAGAGTTCCTAGGTATCTCCCAGTGTTAGTGTTGCTTTCCTCTCTCACATTCACAGAACAGCAGCATAAACATCAATAGAGATGCAGAGTGGCTGGGGGGCGGGGCAGGGCCTCCCATCCCAGGCCAGTACCTTGACCTTGACCACACTGTTTAGTCTTTCTAGTCCTAAAACCCCTCTAGGACCATGTGTGTGAAGTGGTTTAGAGTTAGTTTGGAGGGGAAACCAGGAAAGGGGATAACATTTGAAATGTAAATAAAGAAACTAGAGGGGCCCTGACTGAGCCTTACAAATACAGAGGCAGAAGCTAGCAACCAACTATTGGACTGGGTGTGGGGTCCCTAATGGAGGGATCTGGAGGATGGTCCAGAGGAGCTGAAGGGGTTTATGCCCCTTCATGTTCTCAGCCCCATGAGAAGAACAGTGATTTCAGCCACCCAGACACCCCAAGACTCCCAGGGACTGAACCATCAACCAAGGGGTACACATAGTTCCAGCCAAAAATGCAGAGGAAGGCCTTGTTGGGCATCAGTGGGAGGAGTGGTCCTTGGTCAGATAAAGGCTCAATAGAGGCCCCAACAAAGGGAAACCGAGGGGGGGATGTGGGAGTGTGTCAGGTGGAGAGGCATATATGTGGAGGCAGGGGGTGGGAAGAGGGGTTTGGGGGGTCTTTGGGGAGGGGGGAAATTGGGAAAGGTTTTACCATTGGCTATGTAAATGAAGACGATATTCAATTAAAAAAATTTCAAAAAAAGAAATAGAGTTAGTTTATGAACTGTGACTAGTCAGTGAACTAATAGTTCTTGGTTTGGGGAGTAGTCATGTTCCATATTGTCAACAGAAATGCTAAATTACCCAGTCCTGAGCCATCACTCCTTGGGAAATATGGGATTAGCCTCTGTGACACTGAGGTCACAAATTTGCCAGTTATTAATATAGTACCATATTATATGTGTGCTGCTAGGTAAAATATCTTAATATATTCCTGATTCACTAATAAGAACTTGTGGCCAAGAGCTCAACACACATACTGAAGGAAGCTTCTCTTGAACATTGTTCTCTGTAAGCAGCTCATAGCCTTCTAATGCTAGGCAGTTATATATAGTAATATACAGTTATATATATTATATTCAAGGTTTCATATAGGGAAACCACCTATAAAAGGAAGACAATGCAAAGCATGTGCCCAAAGGATCCTTGTTACTGAGATCTGAAGTAAGACAGCAAAATATGTCATCTCGTTCTACCCTATCTGGGACCACCCTCGTGCACCATGGGACTCAACATTTCTCGCGGTCTGTTTTTAGCCATTAAGGACCACTAATGTGCCCCAGAGTACTGATCTGGAGTAATTAAAAATAAACTTTCTGAATCTGAAAATGTGAGGGTGAACTGTTATGGGAGCATCAAGCTTCTTCTTTGGTTACTTGTCTCATTAATAGAAGCATTTGAGCGGTGGAGACAGGCCACCCCAGGTACTGAGCTATCCCAAGTATAAGACCTCCAGGGACTCAGACAACCGAGCTGCGGGCTGCTGCCTGCATCTAAGATCTGGGAGAACAGCGGTACCACCATGGGCCAGCTAGACGAGGGTACTCTGCCCGGCAGCGAAGGCGGAGTCGCCATCTTTGTCCCCAACCAGACAAGACAGGCCATCTCAGGTACTGAGCTATCCCGAGTGTAAGATCTCAGGGGACACGGGCAACTGAGCTGCTGGCTGCCGCCTGCGCCCAGGAACTGGGAGAGCAGTAGTTCCTCTGTGTGCCAGCCAGGCGAGGGGCCAGTGCCCTGAGGGATCCTTGCTGCCATCCTTGCTCTCTGACAGAGCAGATGAGCAGTACCAGGTTCAGTCCAAAGAGACAACCCAAGCATAACATTGCTTGGAGCAGGACACACCAGGGTTCCAACGGTACCCAAGAGGAGGGCAGCACATCAGCAATCTCTGACAGGGGAAACCCAGTCATCCAGTGATTAGCCTTATAGCCTCAAAGGAGGTTGAAGCGCCAGCCAGTGACTAGACCAACTAACACCAGTGAGAACTAGATGGCAAAAGGCAAACGTAGGAACATTACTAACAGAAATCAAGGCAATATGGCAGCATCTGAACCCAATTCTCCATTAACAGCAAGTCCAGGATACCCTAAAACACCAGAGAAACAAGATTTGGATGTAAAAGCACTGGTCATGATGCTGTTACAGGAACACATGAGGGACACAAATAAATCTCTTAGAGAAATACAGGAGGAAATGGATCAAAAGTTGGAAGCCCTTACAAGGGAAACACAAAAATTATTAAAAGAAATTCAGAAGAATATGGGTCTAAAGATAGAAGCCAATATGGAGGAAACGCAAAAATCATTTAAAGAAATACAGGAGAACTTTGGTCAACAGGCTGAAATCATGAAAGAGGAAACACAAAAATCTCTTAAAGAATTACAGGAAAACACAAACAAGCAAGTGAAGGAGCTGAGCAAAGCTATCCAGGATCTAAAATCAGAAGTAGAAATAACTAAGAAATCACAAAGGGAGACAACTATGGAGATAGAAAACCTTGGGAAGAAATCAGGGGCCATAGATGTAAATATCAACAACAGAATACAAGAGATAGAAGAAAGAATCTCAGATGCTGAAGATACCATAGAAACCATGGACTCAACAGTCAAAGATAATGCAAAATGCAAAAAGCTTGTAACCCAAAACTTCTGGGAAATCCAGGACACAATGAGAAGACAAAACCTGAGGACCATAGGCATAGATGAGAGTGAAGATTTACAACTTAAAGGGCCAGCAAATATCTTCAATAAAATTATGGAAGAAAACTTCCCTAACCTAAAGAGAGAGATGCCCATGAATATACAAGAAGCCTACAGAGCTCCAAACAGACTGGACCGAAACAGAAATACCTCCTGTAACATAATAATCAAAACCCAAAATATACTAAACAAAGAAAGAATATTAAAGGCAGTAAGAGAAAAAGGCCAAGTAACATATAAATGAAGACCTATCAGAATCACACCAGACTTCTCATGAGAGTCTATGAAAGTTAGAAGATCCTAGGCAGAACTCATGCAGACTCTAAGAGAACACAAATGCCAGCCAAAACTACTATATCCAGCAAAACTCTCAATCACCATAGATGGAGAAACCAAGATATTCCATGACAAAACCAAGTTTAACCAGTATCTATCCACAAACCCAGCCCTACAAAGGATAGTAGAAGGAAAACACCAATACAAGGAGGGAAACTTCACCCTGGAAAAAGCAAGATACTAACCTTCTTTCATCAAACCCAAAAGAAGATAGCCAATCAAATATAAAAAATAACATCAAAAATGACAGGAAGTAATAATCACTATTCCTTAATATCTCTTAACATTAATGGACTCAATTCCCCAATAAAAAGACATAGACTAACAGACTGGATACATAAACAGGACCCTACATTTTGCTGCATACAGGAAACACACCTCAGTGTCAAAGACAAACACTGTCTTAGAGTAAAAGGCTGGAAGACGATTTTACAAGCAAATGGTCTCAGGAAACAAGCCAGAGTAACCACTCTAATATCAGATAAAATTGGCTTTCAACCTAAAGTCATCAAAAGAGACACTGAGGGGCACTTCTTGCTGGTCAAAGGAAAAATACACCAAGAACTCTCAATCCTGAACATCTATGCTCCAAATGCAAAAGCACCCTCATTCATAAAAGAAACTTTACTAAAGCTCAAAGAACACATTGTGTCTAACACAATAATTGTGGGTGACTTCAGCACTGCACTTTCCTCAATTAGGAAAACAGAAACTGAACAGGGACACAGTGAAACTAGTTGAAGCTTTGGACTATATATATATAGTTTTATATATATATATAAATATATAGTTTTATATATATATATAAATGTTTTATATATATATATAAAACATTTCATCCTAAAGCAAAAGAATATACCTTTTTCTCAGCACCTCATGGGACCTTCTCCAAAATCGATCATATAATTGGTCAACAAATATAAGAAGGTCGAAATAATCCCAAGCCTCCTATCAGATCACTATGGAGTAAAAGTGGTCTTCAATACCAACAAAATCAACAGAAATCCCATGTACACAGGGAAACTGAACAATACTCTACTCAATGATACCTTCGTCAAGGAAGAAATACAGAAAGAAATCAAAAACTTATTAGAATGTAATGAAAATGAAGATACAACATACCCAAATCTATGGGGCACAATGAAAGCAGTGCTAAGAGGAAAACTCATAGCCCTGAGTGCCTCCAAAAAGAAAATGGAGAGAGCATACATTACCAGCTTAATGACACATCTGAAAGCCCTGGAACAAGAAGAAGCTATTTCACCCAGGAGGAGTAGAAGACAGGAAATCATCAAACTCAGGGCTGAAATCAATCAAGTAGAAACAAAGAGAACCATACAAAGCATCAACAAAACCAGGAGCTGGTTGAGAAAATCAACAAGATAGATAATCCGTTAGCCATACTAACCAAGGGGCACAGAGACAGTATCCAGATTAACAAACTTAGAACTGAAAAGGGAGATATAACAACAGCAACTGAGGAAATTCAAAAAATCATCAGATCCTACTACAAAAGCCTATACTCAACACCACTGGAGAATCTGGAGCAAATGGATCGTTTTCTGGACAGATATCAAACACCAAAATTAAATCAGGATCAAATAGACCATCTAAACAGTCCCATAACCCCTAAAGAGATAAAGGGGGTCATAGAAAGTCTCCCAACCAAAAAAAGCACAGGACCAGATGTTTTTAGTGCAGAATTCTATGAGACCTTCAAAGAAGACCTAACACCAATACTCTTCAAACTATTCCACAAAATAGAAACAGAAGGAACACTACCTAACTGGTTCTATGAAGGCACAATTACGCTGATACCAAAACCACACAAAGATCCAAGAAAGAAAGAGAACTTCAGGCCAATTTCCCTTGTGAATATCGATGCAAAAATACTCAATAAACTTCTTGCCAACCGAAGCCAAGAACACATCAAAACAATCATCCACCATGATCAAGTAGGCTTCATCACAGGGTTGCAGGGGTGGTTCAATATAAGGAAATCCATCAATGCAATCCACTACATAAACAGACTCAAAGGAAAAATACCACATGATCATTTCATTAGATGCTGAAAAAGCATTTGACAAAATTCAGCATCCTTTCATGCTTAAAGTCTTGGAAAGAACAGGAATTCAAGGCCCATTCCTAAACATAGTTAAAGCAATATACAGCAAATCGGTAGCCAACATCAAACTAAATGGAGAGAAACTTGAAGCAATCCCACTAAAATGAGGGACAAGGCTGCCCTCTCTCTCCATATCTTTTCAATATAGTACTTGAAGTTCTACCTAGAGCAATTAGACAATATAAGGAGGTCAAAGGGATACAAATTGGAAAGGAAGAAATCAAATTATCACTATTTTCAGATGATATGATAGTATACTTAAGTGACCCAAAAAACTCCACCAGAGAACTCCTACAGCTGATAAAAAACTTCAGCAAAGTGGCTGGTTATAAAATCAACTCAAGCGAATCAGTAGCCTTCCTATACTCAAAGGAAAACAGGCTGAGAAAGAAGTTAGGGAAATGACACCCTTCACAATAGCCACAAACAATATAAAGTATCTTGGTGTGAATCTAACCAAACATATAAAAGATCTGTATGAGAAGAACTTCATATCTCTGAAGAAGGAAATCGAAGAAGACCTCAGAAAGTGGACAAATCTGCCATGCTCTTGGATTGGCAGGATTAATATAGTTAAAATGGCCATCTTGCCAAAAGCAATATACAGATTCAACGCAATCTCTATCAAAATCCCAACTCAGTTCTTAGAGTTAGAAAAAGCAATTCTCAAATTTATCTGGAATAACAAAAAACCTAGGATAGCTAAAACTATTATCAACAGTAAAAGAGCTTCTGGGGGAATCAATATCCCAGACCTCAAGCAATACTACAGAGCAATAGTGTTAAAAACTGCATGGTATTGACACAGCATCAGACAAGTGGACCAATGGAATAGAATTGAAGACCCAAAAATGAATCCACACACCTATGGCCACTTGATCTTCAACAAAGGAGCAGAAAACATCCAGTGGAAAAAAGATAGCCTTTTCAACAAATGGTGCTGGTTCAACTGGAGGTCAGCATGCAGAAGATTGCGAATTGATCCATTCTTATCTCCTTGTACTAAGCTCAACTCCAAGTGGATCAAGGACCTCCACATAAAACCAGGCACACTGAAACTAATAGAAAAGAAACTGGGGAAAACCCTTGAGGACATGGGCACAGGGGAAAAGTTCCTGAACAGAACACCAATAGCTTATGCTCTAAGATCAAGAATTGGCAAATGGGACCTCATAAAATTACAAAGTTTCTGTAAGGCAAAGGACACTGTCAAAAGGACAAAACAGCAACCAACAAACTGGGAAAAGATCTTCACCAACCCTACATCTGATAGAGGGCTAATATCCAATATATACAAGGAACTCAAGAAGTTAGACCCCAGGGAATCAAATAACCCTTTTAAAAATGGGGTGCAGATCTAAACAAAGAATTTTCACCTGAAGAGATTCAGATGGCTGAGAAGCACCTTAAGAAATGCTCATTATCATTAGTCATTAGGGAAATGCAAATCAAAACAACCCTAAGATTTCACCTCACACCAGTCAGAATGGCTAAAGTTAAAAACTCAGGAGACAACAGGTGTTGGCAAGGATGTGGAGAAAGAGGAACACTCCTCCACTGCTGGTGGGGCTGTAAGATGGTACAACCACTCTGGAAATCGGTCTGGAGTTTCCTCAGAAAACTGACCATGACATTACCTGTAGGACCCTGCTATACCTCTCCTGGGCACATACCCAGAGGATTCCCTGGCATGTAATAAGGACACATGTTCCACTATGTTCATAGCAGCCTTATTTATAAAAGCCAGAAGCTGCAAAGAACCAAGATGTCCCTCAATGGAGGAATGGATACAGAAAACGTGGTATATTTACACAATGGAATACTACTCAGCAATTAAAAACAATGAATTCATGAAATTTGTAGGCAAATGGTTGGAACTGGAAAATATCATCCTAAGTGAGGTAACCCAATCACAAAAGAATACACATGGAATGCAATCACTGATAAGTGGATATTAACTAGCCCAGAAGCTCTGAATACGCAAGACACAGTTAGCATATCAAATGAGTCCCATGAAGAAGTAAGGAGAGGGCCCTGATCCTGGAAAGGCCTGATCCAGCATTGTAGGGGAGTACCAGGACAGAGAAAAAGGAGGGAGGTGATTGGAGTATGGGTGTAGAGAAGGCTTATGGGACATATGGGGAGGGGGTAACGGGGAAAGGGGCAAGCGTTTTGGAATGTAAACAAATAATTTAGAAAATAAAAAAAAATAGAAGCATTCAGGCAGCTTGGTAATGCATGCCTTTAATCTCAGCACTTGGGAGGCTGAGATGGATAGACCTTCGTGAGTTCTATAGAGTGAGTTCCAGGCCTGCCAGGACCGCGCTATGAGACTCTCTTGGTAAGGGGCTGGGGATTCAGGGATAGGGGTGGAGGCAGTGGGAGGGGGGACTCTGAAGGATACTCTTAGGAAATTTTGTTAGAGTTTGAGAGAGAAACAACAGAGCAAGATCTAAATCTCAGCAGCTGCTGGGAGGATGGAAGCAGGAAGAGGAAGAGGAAGAGAAAAAGTCATGACTCTGCTATGGCTGTCAGCAAGCAGTTACAGGTGGAGGCGGAGGGGAATTTCAGAGAAAGGGTAGAAGGCTCCTAGTGCATATGCATTCGGACAGTGTCTTCCTCCCCCTCAAAAAACAGGGAGATAGGAAGGATTGTTCAGAACTTAGTAACCAGTCTAATTTAGAGTGTTACATGGTAGACGAGGAAGGGATGGGCCTCAGAGGCAGGGTGGCCATGTCCAGAGTCAGGTGGAGAAGCTATTTCCTAATTCAGGAAAAGCATTCCCAAGAAGAGGGTACTAGCAAACAGAGCGCAGAGGCCAGCCCCAAAATCACTTGGTCACAAGAGCAGCGGCAGCCTTTATAAGACACTGGTTTCTACAGCACCACCTCCCTGCCTTTTGTATAACAGGAGCCTCCCTCCCCCACCCCACTGAGCATGCTCAGTTCAGATGAAGACTGCGAGAGGAAGGGCTTTTAAGCCTTCCCCTGAAAACTAGCCTCTTTCCTATGTTCACCTTAATGCAACAGTCTCCAGCTCCTTCTCTCCTGGTGTAAGACTGTATGTAAAGAGTTTGTAATGGCTTGAGTTGGTTCATATGTATGCATGTGTGTATGTATATGTGCATGTATATATAAAATATGAAAAAAAGGCTCAGGATGATTTATATTATGGAACTTGCCACTACATTATTAGCCAATGTTCTTGGTTATAGTTAAGGCTCCTGCCAAGACCTGAGAGTTAAGCAGGCTACTTCTCAGTACTTTTGGAGACCCTTGTTCTGCCTCATGCTGATGTCAACACCAAAGGGCATTTTCTTCAAGACAAGTATGCTGGTCTAGTCTAATGATTCAGTCTCAGATCCTGGGCAGAACAAAACCCGGAATCTTTCAGTCCCTGGCTTCTACATGGTGAGCCCTTAAAATTCTTAGTGCTCTTTCTGCTTCAACTCTCAGTCTTGTCTCTGTGTCTCACCTCTCTTTCTGTCTTTGTGTCTGTCTCTCTCCCTCCTCTCCTTATTCTCCCTCTCCCCCTCTCTCTCACACACACAGATACACACACACACACACACACACACACACACACACACCTTAATCTTTGCATGGCTCTAATCCAGAGGCCTCTCCCTGTGTCTGGTTCCACCTCCCCACATTTTGCCACCATGAGGTATCTCATTTCACATGGCAGGGCATAGCACAGCACAATGAGTTAATGACCCATCATCAAAGGAATTCCACACACACTCGAACGCTTCAGTGCTGCTCCCCCAAAAGATCTACAATTATTGACTTTCATTTTCTGTTGTTTCTTGGGTTCCTCCTTGAACTCCCACAGCTGGCATGGTTTCCTTTTCTTGGAGTGTGTTCTAGAGATGAATTTAATCCCACTTTCGACTGACCTCAGGCTGACCTCTTCCTCTCTCCTCTCTGACTTCTTGCTTTCTGGCTTGTCTCAGGACCCAGCTGTCCCCTCCTCCAGCAAGTGTCCTGTCCTTCTGGCAGATCTTTCTATAACTGAGCTTGTTTCTGGTCTTTGGCTGTCTTAGCTTCCATACAGCCTCCTACCTTTGCCCTTTCCTCCCCCACTGGGACTGTGGTGTTTTCTCTGGGTCAGGCCCAACCTGTGGCCTCTCCAGGGCAAGGGCCTAGTTTCCTCCTGCTGTCCCCTTCCTGTGCTTTTGCTTTAACTCGGTTTCCCGCTTCCCCTTGTCTCTTATCTCCGTCTGACACCTGGCACCCTTAACTCTCACAACTTACAGATTTGGAGTTTGTAAAAGAAATAATATCCCCTTAAAACAGAATGTCGCAAACACTGTGCCTCTTCTTTCAGAGCAGTGTGTCATCGTGTGAATTTGGATTCACTGCGGGTCACATCCTGTTCTTTAAGTTGCAGCTCTGTGTAGCCCATGAGGGTCACCCAAACATTGTCTTCTTATAGCAGCATGGTAAACATATGGTGCCTTTACTTCTAGGTCTAGACATTTAGAGATGATGTGCAAACATGGGTTTGTTCTCTGATGTAGGCAGGACAGTTCATGCTATTTCTATGCTTCCTCTAAGATCTTTCCCCCACCATTGCCCTCCCTTCACTCTGTAACTGCCTCCAGAGGGTCTCCCGGAAGCAGAAGGCCAGCCATCTTTCCTGGGCCCTGATTTCCTACTTTCGTTGCCTTCTCAGGACTGACCAGCATTGCTCATTCTTTCCTTTGGCAAAGCCATTGATCATTGTCGTCTCTTCACTAAGGGCTGTTTTAGGCAGAGCAGGAAGGTTCATAAAACAAACATGGTTGGCCTCATAAAGGGCATTTGCTACTGAAACATGGAGGTAGACATCAAACCGTATCCATGACGCAGTATGCAAAGCATTAGCAAGTGGTTGCGAGCTAACTGGATGCAAATTAAGAAATTGCCTAGTGTTGATATGGGCGCTATCAATAAAGGTATGGGATAAAACTGAAAAAGAGTAGGAAAAAGGGGTCAGGGAGGTGTGATGTAGTGGGGTGCCGTGGTGTTGGAAGGGGACTCAGGAAGACTTCACTGAGAACATAACGACTCAGCGGAAGCTTGAAGGTCAGAGAGGAGGCCACGGCCCAGGACTGTACTGGGGTATGCTAGGTCAAGGGGGAGCTGGCTCTAAGACCCAAAGGGCAGCCTGTCTGTTTATGGCATAGGAGACCGGCACCTCAGAAACAGCTGAGTGGAGGATTGGAGGGATCAGGAAACTGTGGCCTAGGTTATCTATGGCCTCATAAATACCTGTTCCCCACACTGTCCTGTGACTTCTGTCAGTATGCTCTGAGCTGTATGTCCTCCCTTCCTTCCTTCGTGTCCTCTCCAGCAGGCTTAGCCTTGTCCAGTCTCTTCTGAGTTGTCTTCAGGCACTGCTTTCTCATCCTGCCCCGCCTCCTCACCACCACACACCAAGGAGCACACCCTTCCCCTTGGGTTCTGCTATACAACCAAGTCCCAAAAGGTTTTCCAAGCCTCCACTTTCTCATCACTCCTTGTTAGCTGGTGTCTTACTAATACCTCATATCTAGTAGGTAATGCATCAGGAGAGTTTTCTACTTACATCAGTGGAGGCTCATGTCTTGGCCACTGTTAGGTCACAGGTCTGACACTTTTAGATGCATCAACCCCCATGGTCCTGAATAAGACTCTCTTTCACTTAAATAAAGCTTATAGTGAAGAACAATTGACACAGGCTTCCTTCTGCAGGAACCAACCAGTCAAACCTGCCAGTCTCGTTATGTATTATAGTAGCTGCTGGTATTTAAAATCAGCTCTTCCCATCACCCTTCCCATCTCTCTAGGATCTCTGCTTTACCTCTATCACAAAACAGGACTATAAGTTTAACTACAGTTTGCTAAGCCAATCTTAGAGAACTTTATTCCATCTTCATAGTAGTATAACTAAACTATATTTTCAAAATGAATCTACCAAACACATGACCTATTTTGGCCTGATATTAAAACCCCCTTAGAAGCTTGTGGCAAAGAGCAATTCCAAAGTATAGAATACTAGAGAAGGTCAATATGGTTTTGTTAAGACAGATTCCAGCAAGCTAAGATTTGGGTGATAAGCCCTCTTTTGGTGCCAGGGAGTTCTAGTTCTGCCCTTTGCCAGGTCTTCTCCACTTTGATGAGTTTGCAGCTCTTGCTTGGTATTGTAACTCAGTCTCTTATCACAGATTCACCCAGAAAAGAAGTCAAGTAATAACTGAAACCCCTGAAAGCAATTTATTTGGTGCTACCCGCCTACACCCCTACGTGTGCAAATATCATGTAACTTCCTGATCCATGCAATTCTTACAAATTTCTGCTACTTCAGATTCTCTCTCTCTGTTTCTCTTTCTCTCTCACACACATACATCCACATATATGTGTGCCTGTATGCATGTGTATATGCATGCACACTCTCATTTACTGTGTTTTTTTTAGCAGTAACAAGACATAGGTTATCCCCTCTGTTTATCTGTCTCCCTCTATCCATCCTTTCTCCCCCCTCTCCCTTTCCCTCTCCCTCTATCCATCTAGGAAGCTGTCATGTAACCTGTAATATATGGTGTTCCTCTCACAGGCACCATCCGCCCTAGAGAATGTAAGGATTTTCCCATTCTTCTTTCCACACCTGTTGAGTCCTCTTCTTTTGGGGAGGAGAATGACCCCATGGAGAAGCTTTTCTCACTATTTCATGAAGTTCAGGGACTGATATTGGGTCAGATGCAAAACCAGAATCAGCACAGCATGGTGACACAGGGCACTCATATAAGAGCTGATGAGAGCAGATGGGGGAAGGGTATCTCCAGCCCTAGCATGTGAACGGACAGGCTTACTTGCATGGGTCAGTCACTGGGCAAGCATATCAAAGGAGACCGCAGGTCTTCATGAGTTTTAGGTAAAGGATGATGATAGTCCCGAGGTTCCAATATAGAGAGGAGAGAAGTGGGAAGGAAGGAGAGAAGAGGACATTTGAATGGAAAGAAGAAGGCTTGAGGGGTTCCTTCTCTGAGGCTGCTGGATCACACAAAGATCCTCACAAAGGCTTTTTACGGCTCAAGGGCTTTGGTGTATCTACAAGAAGAAGTGATGTTGCCATTGATGTAACTGAAGCATTTTTACAGTACTTGGGTTCATTGAAAAGGCCTGCATATATGTGTATAGCATGTGTATTGATCTGGGAATCTATGGGCTGATATTTCTTCACAAAATTTTGTTAGGTGCTCTGATGCTGAATTCTGGTGCCACCAACCTACCGTGTCTGCTCTGTGCTGGCTCCAAGTATTCCTCCCACATCTACATCCAAAGTCTAATACCCTGATTTTCATACACAAGCTACCTAGCTCCTTCTTAAAAGGCTTCCCAATTTGATACCCTCCTGTGTGGTCCACACAGGATTGGTGACTGACTCCCAAGCAGGTTTGTTGACCCAAGATCCCTCCATCTGGTGGATATAATTTCAGGTTTCATTTTCACCTTTTGTGAGTGGGAAGGGGCCCACCACACCATCAGGATAAAGAACACCTTGTTTGAGTGTAATGGATCTGTAGTTGGCTATATGGTAACAGGGATGCCCAAGAAGAAAAAGAGGCTTGCTTGTAGGTTTCTATGGTTTGCATCTGCAATGTTATAGGAAATGCTGTGTTGATGGCTGAGTTCCAGTTTGTGGATACTGGGAAGCAGAGAAGCCTTTAAGAAGTGGGCCTTGTGGGAGACTTGGGATGTACCAACAAAGAGGAGATTGGAAGAGCTGGCCATTCCCGTTCTGCTTCATACTGGCCATAAAGTGCATGTCATTTCCCCCTGTGTGCTATACACATGATGTGTTCCTTTGTCCTTGGTCCCAAAACAATGAATCTACCTAACCATACACCAAAACCTCAAAATCTATGAGCCAAAATAATGCTTCATCTGGACTTGTCTCAGATATCTAGCACAAAACAGAAAAGCAAGAGAAAACATCTAGCAACAGTTTATCTGGATCCAAGGGGTAAACTTTTAGTTGGGCCCATCCCTTGAGAATGCAGCCCAGTCATCCTCTATTGGCCTGAAACATGGGCAGTACTGATTAAAATAAGGAAACCCGCATAAACCCATTGATTAGAAAACACTGACCTGTAAATTAAATAGAAAGCAACAATCACAACAACAGGAATTCACATGAGCAACATAGTTGTTTGATACTATAGGGCTTATCTTAAAGATTATCCCATCAATTAAGCTCACTTTTAAAAATTCACTATGTACATTGACACATCTCAGAGGGACACATTTGGCTCTTCAGCTTGTCATCTCCGCCACTGGCTATCCTGGGATTAGTTTATGTAGAATTCGTCAAGTCTTTTGCTTTTTAATCATGTCCATCTTGTAAAGAAGGAGAATAATGCAATTAGTACAAAAGAAAAGTTTCAGGAAATAGTATGGTCTTTGACATTTTCAAAAACATATTTTGGTTTATGGGTAACGTAGACTAAAGGGTGAAGGTTAGGTGCACATATGTGTTAGGAAGCCAGTCATGCCATGTGTGTACTGGCCATGGAAATGGAACTGTGAGTGTGCTAAACTCTACAGAGTCTGCAACAAAGCCCCCTTTTTACATAAAAGAAAAAATTGAACAAAGCTCCTACTCCCCATATTATGCCAGACAAACATAAAAAATCAAGTCTGACTCCAAAGCTCTATTTTTAGTGGACAGGATCAGCTCTTATTTAGCCCTTGCCCTGATGTCTAGCCCTGCTGGCCAGAGTTCCAGCCATTTGCTGATCAGTAATAGAGCAGGTGAGACATGACTTATTAACAAGGTTCTGTCAGACACTACGGATTACTGGCAGAGTGTGGTCACCCTTTCCTGACTAACGATCAAAGTGCAGTCACTGAGGGTTGTGACCAGGCATGGCTCCCTCCCACGGCTCTCCCATCTTGACTCTTCTAGAGACAGCAGAATTGTGTAACAGAGCTTTCTTGTCTGGTGCCTCTGTGCCAATGTAATTTGGGAAAAGGTAGTGTTTTAAAGGAGCTTTTGTTCAAATATAGAGCAAGGCTTCTCCCAGCAATGTGCTTAGGCCTAAGGATCTTAACTTGGCTTTCTGAGGCCCAGCGTTTGGCCATGTTCCCGGAACCTGTTTCTGTGGTTTATACCACTCCATTTCCCCAGGGCTATAGGGCAAGATCCTAGAACTTGGGGACCACGGAGTGACCAGAAAGGGGCCAGGCAGAATCCCCCTAGGATGCTGGGCTGGGCTTAGCTCTGACAGCCCTTGTGCCTGAGGTTATGATTAATATACTGTGCTGTCTGTGTTTTCTGCACCCACTGAGGTTGTGTTATGTTTACTTGGTGAGTTAAGACATTCTCTTGTTGGCACTCAGTGTTTTAGATCCCAGCACAACATCATACCTGCTGACTGACTGCCAGGCAATGGTACTCACCCAAGGCTGACCATTCAGGGCCATAACCACAGTCTGAGAAAGCTAACCTAAGTCTGAAGCAACTCTATTTTTCTTTGTACATTTTCACAATCAGTGGAAAATCCAGAGGCCAACTCTGCATTGCTCAGGAAATTCAAACCAGAGACAAAAACAACCAAATCTGCTTCTCAGCCCTGTGTCAGGTGATTGCCTCAGATTTTCCATCTTCTTCTGTGTTTCAACCAAAGGCTGAGCCTTGTGCTTTCTCAGTGCATCATCGCTGTATAAATGGAGTTACCAGGAAAAGCCAGTGTGACAGTGGATACCACTGTCCAAACATGCTCATCTTTGTACAAATGATTCCATTTCTGACATTGTTAGAATTTGTCTTAAAACATTGTACAAAATGTTTAGATGCATAAACTGTTGCCTTTTAAATAGATCAAATGTTCAGTATGAAGACAGTAGGATAAGCCATGTTTAAGCTGCGGCACAGAAAACTATGCATTCATTTTAAAGCCGGGGCTTTGAAGCGGAGTTAATCACACAGCCACTACTCCATCATGCACAAAGGAAAGAGGCAGGGAAGGGAGAAGGGAAGAGGATGAACCCCTTTGGAAAATGGAAGAGGAGAATGTGAGAACAGCAGGATTTTCACTGTTAGTGTCATGACACATGCTAATTAAGGTTGAAGTCCACCAGATAGCCTCTGAGCTCATTGCAAAATGGGAGACTCCCTCCATTAGCAGAGTTTCTCCTTCTCTGACCTTGTCCGGGGTATTCTAAGCCCCCCCACTTACCTCTACCTGAGGAATGTCACGCAGCCTCAATTATTTTATAGCATCAATTTCCTTTCTCCCAACAAGACTTGTTCAGCCCAGCACCTGAAATTTCTGAAATGCTAATGCCAGATACCCTAAACCCCCAGCCAATGATGCTTGCCCATCCTGGATGTCCCTGCCCTCAATCTCCCAAAACTTTATAAGACTTCAGTCACCCTACGTAAAGGCGAGCTGCCTGTTGACAGCAGTCCCGGTGTGGCGGTGTGGCCACTCACAGAATGTGCTCCTATGGCTTGTGAACCCCTCCCCCCACTTCTCTGCTCCTTCTGCTCTCATGGTAAGGGTGTCATAGTCCTTGGTGGCATAGCCACTAGTAAGATGCCCTTGCTCGAGTAAATAACTCCCTGCCTACATTTACACAGGCACCTTACTTTAGTGCAGTGGGACATACAAGGAAAACCAAGCAAAGGATGTTTAAAAATCACATTTAAAAGTAGGAGAGAGACTTATTGGGAAGGAGTTGGACAAGAGGGAAGGGGAATAAGAGAGAATTACAGGGAGAGCAGAATATGATCAAGATACAGTGCACATGTGCGTGTACGTCATTTTTATATGAAAAGGCGCTCAGAGATACTCAGTCACTATACATGGTGGAAAATGTAATGGTTTGTAGAGAGTACTTCTGTTATTTCCGTCCTGTCTTGAAATTTGTAATGCTTGAAAGTTAGTTGTCGGGGCTGGTGAGATGGCTCAGCAGTTAAAAGCACTGACTGTTCTTCTGAAGTTCCTGAGTTCAAATCCCAGCAACCACATGGATCGGATGCCCTCTTCTGGTGTGTCTGAAGACAGCTACAGTGTGCTTAAATATAATAAATAAGTAAATCTTTAAAAAAAAAAGCTAGTTGTCAGGCTTTTAGAATTTGAAATCTGTTGTAATTATCTCATGACAAATTCCCTCTCTCATCTTTAAGTTGTTATTTGTACTCTTACAATGCTGGTCAGTGAGTCTCTTGACATGAGGCACTTGAATGTCGGGCTTGACAAGCATGGGTCCCCTCTCTCCCTGCCCCACCCCTGGCCCCTGCTAACCTCCACCTCAGCCCCATAGCGCACACTGAACAAACATCAGTTTATTTGGGCAAGATTATCATCTCCAACACCTTACAATGCCACAGAGTGGGGTTGCTTTATCTTGAAGCAGCCAGAGGGTGAGAACTGAAGACACCTTAGGATACCAGTCACAGTTTAGCTCTGCCCACAGTGTGTTGGTACATACAGCGTTTTACCTGAGGCACATGGTCTCTACCACTTTAAACAACTGGGAATCAAAGGACAAAACGAAAGTATTCCTGTGGTAAGTGCTCCAGAGCATGGGGCCCAGCAAACTGGAAATCAACCCTGTAAAGCAGGAGCCCTTGAAACAGTGGGCTCCCCAACCCCTTCATCTGTAGAGACTAACTAGCTTCGAGGATCAGATCAGGGACTTTGAACCTCACCCTCAACTCCTCCCATCACCCTGCAGGCCTTGTTGTTTCAGATGACCAATTCTGCAGCAAGGTGGGTTAATCTAGCCTCGAGATGAGCTGAAGAGAATGCACCCATGTGTGGCCTTTCCCATTTCAAACTCTCTTGCTCATTTTCTCAGGCTGGTTTCCGAGGCACTCAGGTATACCCTTCTTAATTGATTTCTATTTCCAGAGCTTTGTTAACAAATTTGCAGGCTCTGAGTTTTACGACCGGAACCTTGTGATCCCACACGGTCCTTGAGATCTACTCCCATCCAGGGTCTTTATGCCTTCAGCAGTTCATGTTCTTGACTCTTGATTTTTCTAATAGAGATGGAACCGCATTCTTTTATTCTTTGAAGGAGTTTGTCTGTTATCTTCATAGTGCTCTTGATTTAGAGGGTACCTCTACCCTCCATAGACATCGTGAGACTGTTTCCTGGAAATTGTTCACAGATCTCTGGCATGTAGTTCAGCCTGCTTGCTCCCAGACTCTCATTCTGTTGATTGACTCAAATATAAAATATAACAAAAATACATAACATTTTAAATGTCTGTCTATAGGTAACTAAAGCCTATACGTCCTTGCTCTGCTTGTGGGGGAGAAGGAGGAAGGGAGGAAAGGAGAGAGAAAGAGACAGAAAAACAGAGACATAGCAACAGAGAGGCAGAGATGTCAAGGAGAAGGTTTATATGACCCAACTTATGAATCAATGAAAGTCAACTAAAGATTGTCAGGATTAATGAAAAGGGATGGGGAAAAACAAACTAGAAGGAACGAAAAGTCTCAATGTTCTAGGTTAAAAAGAATAGAGAGAATAAGCTATAAATTAACTTCTAACAGGAATCAGGAAATCTAATGTTTTGAAGCAAAGAAATAATACTTGAAATAATAGTTAAAATAAAGACAATTTAAAAGTTTGTGTTCTGGTGGCAAAAGAAATGTATGAGAAGAAAGGGCAGTTGAGCTGAGGATGAGATTTCTGAACCTTAGAGGCCAGGGCTGGAGCCCAGGGAAGAAGAAATCCAGCTCATCAGAACAGCAAGGGTGGTAGGCCACCCCTTTCATGGTTTCTTATAAGAGTAGGAGAAAGGGATAAGGGAGAAAGGGATGGACGGATGGAGGGAGGGAGGGAGGGAGGGAGGGAGAGAGAGAGAGAGAGAGAGAGAGAGAGAGAGAGAGAGAGAGAGAGACTTGCTTGCTCTTCCTAAGTGCTACATTTTTGAGATCTGATATTTAAGGGACTAGTTAAAAATGAAATGCACCAGGATGAAATTGTATAAAGTTAAAAGAAACCATTTAAACTCATGTGAGATTTATGCCGACCAATGCAAATTCATGTGTGAAGATATGGAACAATACATTTCAGAAGTAGTAGTATTTTGTTCTTTTGTGAATACATACTCCTAAGTATGACTCTTCCAGAATTGTTAATTGACAACTAATTAATAATAGTTTCAATTTGGACTTATTTCCAGTCCCCTTGAAAGGCTCCTTGCGGGTGTTTTCTGAGAAAGAACTGTAACAGGGCTGGCTGGTTCGACCTTGTCATGGGTTCTGACATTCTGCCACCACTGTACACGGAAGCAAAAAGTTTTCTCTATTAATGTTGGCACCATTTATGCTCAGAGGATAGAATGTCACAGGGGGAGAGGCAACCCAATAGAAGAGAAAATTTAAAAATGAAACCTTGGGGGTGGCAAGTCATACATACCCAGTGGGCCTCCTTGTGACCTGGAGTCTAGGGCAACTGTCTATCTTTGAAAACATGTCCAGCTCCTTGGGAAAAATATAGGTCACCGGATGGTACCCCTTCTTGGCCATAGACATCTTGATGTCTTGAGTGTACTCCAAGGCCAGTGACAATATCCATGCTGTTCTTTATCCACCTTCCCACCCCCGCAAGGATTGCAGAATTACAGGGACCGGATGTCAGGTGTTAATCAATCATGCTGAGCAACCCTTCTTCCTGTCCACTCACAGGGCTCCCACAGATATAACCCTAGAGCAGAAGAACAGCGAAGAGATTGAGAGGAAAATGGCACTTTCTCTTCCATTCTATCCTAGATCACACTGGATACCAAAAAGACTTTCCCAAATCCACTGTACAGCATCACATGGCTGAGAAGTTAAACTTTTCCGGTTGTTGCAAAGAAATACAGCCCTGTTCTTCCTGACCATTGCTTTGTTCTTAGATCTGTGTAAGACTCCCAACATTGGCATACTTCCCTAGCAGAGGAGACACAAATTACACGGTTTCTAAAGCCTTGCCTTGGAATAGGATCCAAACTTACATAAAGGATAATGTTTCCTGGGAAGGCAATGAATAGCTCTACTGTGTTCTCTGGAAGACACTGAGGTATTCCCTTTGTGCTTAGTCAGCCATGCCCACGAATAACTCAAGCAAAGAGGTACACCATAAAGACTTCACAGCAGAATCGCTTTGGAGAAATTGTTTGGCAAGGATTAAAGTATTTCCAGCTAGGGCCCAATTTTCACACAGCGGGGGGAGTTGGAAGCATTTGGCCAAGAAGTTTTAAACAAATTCTGCCCATATTCCTTTAGCTGTGGTGATGGGTTACAGGGTCTATGACACAGATTGTAGACCAACCAACCAATGGTCAGAGCTACTGGTTCTGTGAAGGTATGTTGATGTAGTCCCTACAAGAATTTACATATCTTAAGAATAATTTCATTGTATAATTTTAGTCAGAGTACTTCAATTTGAAGGAGATTGATGATGATGATGATGATTATGATGATGATGATGATGATGATAGAGCTACTTTTATGGTTTAACAATGTTGATGCTATTTTAATTCAATGTTTTAGTAAACTTCCATTTATAGAGGCAGGATTTAAGATTGAATCTCTGGAATTTTTAAATTAAGTTCAAGTGAACAGACAAAGTAATGGGTTTCATTTTGGAGTTTTCAGGCATATTTTATTCTTTTTTCTTTCCTCCCTGCCTTCCCCATCCTCCTGTCCCCTTGGCAACTGCCTTTCTTCCTACCCAATAATCTCCCTTCTTCTTTCAAGTCACAAGTACTCCATTACTTTTCTTACTCCACTCCTGTCCCCTTTAAGACCTGCATTCGTGGTCTCCTTTCAATGGCCTACACACACTAATACACACACATTCACATTCATATACACACATACATATATACATTCACACACAGAGAGAGACACCCACACAAGCACACACACTCTCACACACATTCACATCCTTACAGATTTAAATCTAGATTTCACTTAGGAGAGAACATGTGTTATGTGTCTTTGAGTCTGGTTTTATTTGCCTAACAAAAGAAATTCCTGGCATTTTAAAACACGGCCCTGGAACTCTTTGAGAGTCTTAAGGAGAGGCAGGTCTGTGTTCTCTCCTAAGTGTAGACTTTATAACTCCTTGACTAATCAAATCAGAGAAATACCATGCTGAACATCTTAAAGATTCTAGACTTTGGCTTCCTCAGTTGGCATGCCAAGCCCATGTTATAAGGAAGCACGTGGAAAGGATGTCAAACCCTGAGACTGTACCTCCTTGACTCCCCAGTTGTTTCCACCAATTTTCCAGGCATGTCTGAAGACCCAATTATGAGCATGGATTTAGAAACCCAAATCACGTTGAGTAGATCAGTTGATCTTGGTGAATCTGCAAGATTGCAGATTTATAAGTAAAATAATTTGTTGTTTTAAGTTTTAGGCTTCTAATTGGAGAGGCTTCATGCATTATATGGTCAGTGCAATTTGCCATGAGACATCTTCAGGCTATCCGATGGTTAATCATGATTATTCCTTAATCCAGTACCAGCTTTGAAATCTAAGGAAATGGGCTGAGTTTAAAAGAGGCAGCAAATGTACATTAGAGTTTGGTATTTTGGAGCAGATTGAAACAAATATCCTGATAATCTTACATCTTAATTTGATTATTAATAAAAATCGAACACTGGATGTACTGGCTGATTTTGTGTGTCAACTTGACACAAGCTGGAGCTAACACAGAGAAAGGAGCCTCCCTTGAGGAAATACCTCCATGAGGTCCAGCTGTAAGGCATTTTCTCAATTAGTGATCAAGGGGGAGGGCCTAGCCCATTATGGGTGGCACCATCCCTGGGCTGGTAATCTTGGGTACTATAAGAAAGCAAGCTGAGCAAGCCATGGGAAGCAAGCCAGTAAGCAGCACTCCTCCATGACCTCTGCATCAGTTCCTGTCTCTAAGTTCCTACCCTGTGTGAGTTCCTTTCCTGACTTCCTTTGGTGATGAACAGCAATATGGAAGTGTAAGCTGAATAAACTCTTTACTCCCCAACTTGCTTCTTGGACATGATGTTTTGTGCAGGAATAAAAACCCTGACTAAGACACTGCTGGCCAACTCCAATGGCAATGATCTCACTTACAAAGACTTGTGTTGTTGTTACCTTTGTGTTGAAGGCATTTACCTTCAATTGCATTTCACTGTGAGCTGGTTTTGTGGTTTCATGTCTCTAGAACATTAGACTACATTATGTGAGCATTATGACAATATAATCAATAAGATGTTAAGTCTGGAATGGAATGCATGAACACAAAGCCATCTTGTGTGTAAGGGACATACTGCAGTGCTTTTCAAGCTCGTATGACAAAGCTAGATTCACAGATTTCCCTGGTCAGTAAACAAGTGATGACTTCAACATCACACCAAGTATCTGCAGGTGGCCAAACTAATACTAAACAAGAAATACGGTGGATGCCAGCAAATGCCCCTGAGCATCTAGGTGTGCTTGGTGCAGCCATAACAGGATGCCTGAGGCTGGGCAACTTATAAAAAAACTGAACTTTATCCCTCCCAGGTGTAGAGGCTGGGGCACCCTAGAAGTTGGAGCACCAGCAAGTGGAACTGAAGAGATCTTCAGTCATCACAGAACGGGAACACTACCCTTCATTGCAGAAGGGCATGATGAAACCTCTTTAATAAAGAGGCTTTTAACAACAAAGGAGCCCTCATGGCACAGCCTCCCCTTAAAGTCCCACCTCTTAACCTTGTCACCTTTGATGACTCCTGTATGTTGGAGGAAACACATTCAGAGGTTAGCAACCTCTGAAGTAAGACCTTTTTCCTTTCCATCTCAGATGGGCTCAAATACCTACTATTTCCATCCACAAAGCATTTCTACCTGTATACTTGGGGAAACAAGGTTCATGGAGCATAAGCCATTGCCACTGTCGGTGTCTCTGGATGGAAGCTGCCCATGCACTTGTGGAGACTGAGGGGGCTAAGCTCCCTGATAAAAGCAATATACCAGTATATTGTTGACTGCTGTGGTGGACTCTGTTGTTTTGAGACTGCTTGCTTGGACTTCATGCCATCTGACAGAACTCAGATTCTCCTCACAGGAGGTGCTACTGTATGGGCATCTTTGCTGATACCCAAGCATCCTGAGGCAGCACCTTCCTCTCTGTCCTCCTCGGCTATGGCAACAGGTTTAGAGTTACCTAGGAGACATGTTCTGGGGTAGTGCAGCCATTCTTGGTAACTCCTATGAGTAAAAACCTCTCTTTCACCAGCGACTGCAAGACTAGGTCAAAGCTGGAACTTCTGGGGCAATCATGAGGGGAATGTCTGACCCTGAGTGACTGTAACACAAAGCAAGGTAGAGCAGAGACACAGAGAGAGTCCCGAGGTAAGGTGGGAGAGGGCAGGTCACAGCAGTTAAGGTCAAAAGTGCCTCTCATGCCAAAGTTCATTTGAATGGCTTTTTTTGTCATTTGTAAAAAAAAGGTTTCTCAAGCAGTTGATCTACCAGATGACTCTCTGTTGGGCTGAGAGAGGATATGTGGGAGAGTTTGGGGGAGCCTAAGTTGGAGACCTCCCTTTAATTCAAGCACCTTAGAGGCAGAGGCAGGTACATCTCCGTGAGTTCAAGACCAGCTAGGCCTACCGATCAAGTTCTAAGTATCCAAAGCTACAAAGTGAAACTCTATCTTAAGGAAGGAAGGAAGGAAGGAAGGAAGGAAGGAAGGAAGGAAGGAAGGAAGGAAGGAAGGAAGGAATACAATAGGCCATAGCAAAGCTCTGGCATTGAGCTCTTCTGTGATTCTGTTCAGGACATAGGAAGATGGCAGACAGATGGAAGCACTCCCTTGCATCTCATTAAGGTAACCCAGCAGTATTTGAAAAACTATTATTAGTTTGTTTTGCCTTTTCCAGCATAGGAATTTCTTTCCTCTTGAGGTAAGGTGGCCTGGCAGGGAGACAGGGGCTGTCAGGGGAATTAGAGGGAAGCTTGTGAGTTCCCTCTTCCAGTCTAGTTAAGACTTCCTTAGTAAACTAAGTTTGAGAGGTTGCAGTTGTCAAGAGAAAGGATGTGCTATGCTACGTTAGCTTTGTTTGCTCTTTTAACCAGAAGCTAGCCAGGAGAAGGGGTGATGGTTTATATAGCAAATGCCTGGGAACGGAGATAGAAGTCAAAGGTGATCCATGTGATGAGGTCCCTTGGCATTAGTGCAGAGCTGAATGGCTCCCTGACAGGCTGAGAATGTTGTGTACAGTGCTCCTTGGCTGCTTGGGCCTGGCACCGTTAGAGGAGTGGAGAGCAGGGCCAAGTAGGGAAAAGAATTCCATGTCATTTCTGCGAGTCGGTAAGGTGAGGAGTATAGGTCCTGAAAAGATGAAGACAGCACACGTAATCCTTGAGGATTATGGCCAGGGATTGGGCCAGGGACATGTGGCAGATGTGAAAAGACCCAGAGCAACTTAAATGTCAGGGAACCCCAAGACCAAGGGATCTGGAAGAGAAAGGTCCTGGGGCCAGGACAAGTAGAGGAAGAAAACTCATGAAGTCATCAGCTTCTGGAACGGAAAGAAAGCAAGCTCAGGTACCTCCAGTCAACAGCTTGAAGCTCAGTGAAGGTCTGGACCAAGCTAAAGGTCTCATCTCCACACATCCTGAGGTTAGGAGTTATTCTTGCCTTACCCAAGTATGAGAGTTTAAAGAACAACTTAAAATTCCAAGTGATTATCCAAAAACAATGTTTTAACTTAAACAAAACTAGGTATGAAGCCATACTGGGCAGGAATTAGTCTTTGGGGGTCTCCTGCCCACTAATTGATACTATCTAAGGAATTTATGTGTCCTCATCAAGTGTCTATACGAAATCCCTGTGTGGGCTTTGGAGTTTCCCTTTTTCTCCCTGACATTGAATGGTTCTCTTGTTTTCTTTACACCCGTGTTCTCCAGGCCTTAATAATCATAATTATAGTTCAATCTGCAAAATAGATTGAATATGTAGGTCACTGAAGCTTATATAGAGAGCCACAGTCCCACAGAATTAGAAATCTGTAAGAAGGGTCCAGGAATCTACTTTGAATGACCCCTGTGACCCAGCTGGCGAGCAGCACTCCATCTCTAAGCTGGGCATCAGCAATCTGAGTCTAATCACACGAGACTTCTATGTTATGCTTTGGGCCTGGCAGGCCAGCACAGGCGGTATCTGCAGTTACCATAGCAACGTATTCTTGTGCTTTATCAGCTGCAGTACTGCCCAATTATATCTCTTCTTCCCTGATTGCTTAGGGCCTAGGTGCCATCACTTCCTGATCTTGATCACACTAGACCAAACTAAAACCTGTCAATTTGGCTGAAGTTGCTAAGAAAGCCCCATGTTCTATGTCAAGCAGACAAATCAATACAACTCCATTGGATGGCTATGGGATTGGGTGGAAGGGCTAGAGGTACTGGGAAGGAAAAGCTAATTGCCCCACTTCTGGTAAGCAAGAGTTGTCCTTTCTCTACCCAGCTGTGAATAGGGACCTGTGTATCCATGTCTTCCTGGCTATTAATATCAATCTTTTAGGGGAAGACACAGTTCACCCAGAAAATATGTCAATCACTATCCCAAACAGAGCAAACACATGTCCAATCTAGATCCTGGAGTAAATATCAGCACAGTATGTAGAACAATGGTAGTTTCCAGTAAAGACAGACTGCAGCAGCCCAAAGTACAAGTCACGGACTGAACAATCTGATGCACATTGGTTGCAGGGTAACCAAGGCAAGCCGCGAGGATGGTGCAGCACTGGCCTAGATATAGCAGGGCCTCCACACACAGTGGAAATGGAAAGGAGAGGATGCTATCCCTGTCCTCCCATGGCAACAGCTCCTAAGCTACACAAGGAAAGTCTGTGTTCAGTCTAGACCTGCAAGATACCAGGAATGAACCACCGCCCTGCCGCCTGAGGACCAGTGTTCTGGAAATGAAATGCTTGAGCTCAATCATTGAATCGTGTGTGTGTGTGTGGGGGGGGGGTTATTTAAAAAACTGTTTGCATTTTATTTTTTTAAATCACTTTTCAAGAAAGAGTTGAGGCAAATCTGAGATAGGAAATTCAAGGTGGGGGGTTGCTTTAAGGCCAGACAAGATGGCCAATGCATTCTAAAACTTAGAACAGAAATAGACATACACACTAGGAGCCTGAGGATAAGGGATTGGAGTGGGCTTGGGGCTACAGACACATAAACCATCAGAAGGGAATTCTACTGGGCCTGGGGGAAAGTGAACTGGACAAGGACAGCATGAGTGGACATGAAACATGGACTCCCCAACCCACCAGAGTTATTTTTAAAGAAAATCTTATAAAGTCTGGCCTGGGATAAACAAAGGAAAAATCCTTCTGTGGTACAATATGTTCTAATTTTGATGTAGACTAGTTGGGAACATTACCTACCAAGACAGAAAAATACTAGGTGATGCTGGCAAAATCTCGCTCAGAACCAGTATGCTCAGAGATAACACATAAAGGTCACAAAAGACTAACAGCTGCATGTCAGAGCTGGGAGCTTAAGCGTCAGCTCCAGGAAGGAGCAGAACAAGGGCCCATGACTTTGTTCCCGACGTTAAATTCTTCCATGTGTAATTAGCAAAGATGGTGAGGTAATTGTGCCCATGACCCACTTTTGAATTGGGTAAGAAGGCACTCACCCGGAGAAAGCCCCTTTCTTCCAGAACCAACTTTCCTCTGATGCTCTGCCTTGCTCCAGTGGCTTCATTCTTCCTCAGCCCCCTCTCTGCCAAACCTAGACTTGTGACATTCAAATAAATCCAAAGGTCCTGTTGGAGGTTATGATGGTTCCATCAGCAGGATGGAGACAGTGTGGTAGCTCCGTTCTTCACATAATTAGACATGCAGGCTGCCGCTCCACCACACCAGTGCGTTCTTTGATCCTATGCTTCTGGGATTCTAGTGTGGTAATCATTTTGTTTATGATTAGCAGGGAATCCTGTGAGAAACAGGACAATGGACCAGGATGGATGATGGCAATATCAATATGGCCTCTTCCCTCCAAAAGAAGGACAGGGGAGGAGGCCAAGGGATTGGAACATCATGCACAAAGCAGCTAATCACTGTGACACAGAGTCATGTGCAGGACTGTGGGAATGCATGCAGTCTTCCTAAGCCTTAGAGCATTAAGCAGTGAAGAGACATGCCATGCATCTAGGCCACTGCACACAGCATAGACAGAACTCTATCCCAAAGGAAGGGATGCAAACAAACTGGCCACACCTAGGCCATATTGGAGGGCTTTGAGAGAAACACAGAAGTGTGTTTTTTTTTTTTTATAAGAAGCTTGTAAGGCTGATGGTGTTAACAATGTGCAAGAATAAGGTCATGTTGAGCCTCCCCACGACCTAACCTATTTGAGTTTTCAGTTCTTCCAAAGCCTGAGAATATAGATTGCAAAGGCCCATGACATTTCACAACATCATTCCCCTTTGTCTTTCTATAAACAGAGTAAACCCAACATCTGGCATACCTGTAATTAATTCGTTTGAAGCCAAGGTAAACATTTGGGTAAACACTGGAAACTTATTACAGCAATCCTTAGGGACTTAAAACCCAGCTCCAGCACCCATAGACTTAGGTTTCATTTCAGACTCTGTCTCCAAATCTCAAACAGCTTATAGTAGTCTAACCTTCAAGCTCATCTGTAAAGTGGGCACAATATGAGGGAAGGATTTAACTAATGCAGTGCATGACAGCTGTCGCCGATAAGCCTGAGATGCAGAGATGAGACCCTGGTCTCCACCTCACATAGTTCTCTTGGGGCTGTTTGAACTCACTGGTAAAATCTCAGCAGACAACAGTAAGACTGAACAACAAAATCCTCCTCCTTTTAGTAGTTCCAGTGGGGACTCTGGATTTGTTTGGAGGTCACGAGCTTAGGCATGACAGAGGGGAGGCTGAGGGAGAACAGAGCCACTGGTGTGAGACATATTATCAGAGGAGAGTCTCTGTTTGGGAAGGAAGGGGCATCTCTGGGTCAGTGGCTGCCCTCATGCCCACGGAGAACAGAGCCATTGGTTGAATCTGTGGGACACAATTACATCACCACCTTTGCTACACAGCAAAGAATTTTAAGCCTGGAGCAAACTCATGGAAGGGCACACAAATAAGGAAGGTAGAAAAAGAACATTCAGCAGGTTACTGGAAGACGGCTTGTTTCAGGATGAGAAGGGCCTTAAGGGAAAGAGACAGCTATGCAGGCTTTCTTGAGAAAGCAGCTCCGTGCGGGAAGAGCTTGGGGAGGGTCTGATCAAACAAGATTCCCACTGCTCCCCACCATCTTTGTCAGTGTAAAACTTTCACTGTTTAATGAAACCGGCCAGAGGGACATTTAAAATATCTGACAAATAAAATGGCAATGTCTGACCAGCTTACGGGTAGCTGAGGTTGCCTTCTTAGATATTATGCAATTTCTCTACCTCTTAACCCATTCTGGGAGGTCATTGGTTCTAGCAAATGAGAACAGGAAGATCAAAAACTAGAGGGCAGGGGAGTAGTTGAGGAAAGTCAGCTTCAAGTCCCTGTTATCTCCCCTTGTTTTCTTGCTTCAGACACAGCTTGATCCAGAAAGCAATTGGAACTAGGTACCTGGCTCTGTGCTTGAAGCAGAAGTATTGTCTGTTATTTGCGTGGTATAATTTCTGGATGAAACAACACCAAGGCAAGGTCAAGGTCAACACTGCTGGTATAGAACACACACTGTGCCCTCCTATAGTGGTATAGGACACACACTGTGCCCTCCTATAGCGTGTATTAAGTACTGTGAGGTTAAGGCCTGTATTCATTGGAATGCTAGAGCCTGAACTCAGGTAGTTTGTGTGTCCAGAACTCATTATGCTTCAGCCCATTGTTTAAGCAAGTTAGTTTGTGTTTTTATGGCAAAACATCTTTCTATAGCCAACACTGATCTAACTATAAACAATTTTGGTAAATATTTTTAGTATAATATGTATCTATAACAGGTTATATAAAGTGAGGAAAGAAAGAGAAATAGAAAAAAAAACAAGTTGAATTAGAAAAGAGAGAGAAGACAATGTATGAATTAAACATATGAATATGATGAAAAGGTAGGCTTTATCCACTGATCAGTGAGTACATATCATGTTTGTCTTTCTTGGTCTGGGTTTCCTCACTCAGGATGATTTTTTTCTACTTCCATCCATTTGCCAACAAATTTAGGGATATCATTTTGAATTGCTGAGTAGTATCCCATTCTGTAAATGAACAACATTTTTAAAGAAAAAGGATAATGTCCATTGTTGAGGGACATCTAGGTTAGTTCCGGTTTCTAGCCATTACAAATAAAGCTGCCATGAGCATAGTGGAGCAAGTGTCCTTGTGGGATGGTGGAGCATCTTTTGGGTATATGTCCTGGAGTGCTATAGCTGGGTCTTGAGGTAAAACTATTCCCAATTTTCTGAGAAACTTCCAAATTGATTTCTAAGGAAGTTGTACAAGTTTGCATTCCCACCAGAACTGGGAGACCTCCTCTTTTGTGAGGAGAAAGGGATCAGGGATAGAAGGAGGTGAGGTGACAGGGAGGGCTTGGGAGGAGAAGAGGGAGGGGAAGCTGCAGTTGAGGTGTAAAATAAATAAATAAATAAATTAATTAATTAATTAATAATAGGCTTTCTTGCCTAATTCTCTTTCCTTCCAAGTTCATAACATATACTTTTTTCTTAATATATACCTAATATTTAAGTGTGTTTAGTCCAAAACAAATCATCTGCCAGTTTTTTCCCTCCCTTCTTCCTCTCCTACCACTTTCTCCTTCCCTTCTTTCCTTTTCTCCCCCTCCCTTCTTTTTGAGACAGTTTCCTACATCCTAGACTGGTCTCAAGCTGACTCTGTGGGCAAGAGTGACCGTGAAGTTCCGATCATACCACTTCCTGAGCAGTGGGATCATGAATATGCACCATTATTCTGGTTTACAGGCAACCTTTGAGACAAATCACTTCACACGTGCCCCCCTTGCCCCTGTCCCCCTGTCCCCTCCTGTAGTGATGGGATAAGAAAAAGAACAAATGTCCAAGGAGCTGTTGCTCACCTGTGATGGTCAATCTTGGTTTTCAACTTGGCATACACAGGAAAATGGTTCTCAAGTGAAGACTTGCGTCCATCAGACTACCCTGTGGGCAAGCCCTGGTGGGGTGGGGGGGGGGGATTTTCTACTAATTGATGTAGGAGGGAGTGGCCAACTGTGTAGTGTCTTACCCAGGTAGGTAGGCCTGAGAGGTATCAGGAAGACAATTGATTGTGAGCCTGGGCCCAAGCCAGCAAGCTGCATCCCTGCATGTTCTCTCCTTCAGTTCTTGTCCTGACTTCCGGCAGTGATGGGTTGTATATAACCTGTAAGCCAAATAAACTCTTCCTTCTCTGAGTTGCTAAGCAACAGAAACCAAATTAGGACATCACCTAGGCTTCCTTACCTGTCTTGTTCAGTGGCAATTACCATTGTCAGAATCTGGATTTTTGTTTGTTTTGTTTTTATTGAGGTTGGGGGTTTCAGAGGTAGGTTGGCCCTGTTCACTACTTGCTTATGTTGAAGCAAAATGGTAAGAGAAAAACACAGTAGAGAAACCTTCTTGCCTCAAGCTAGCCTAGTGAGCAGATAGAGTCAGAATATGGGTTGTAGGCAGCATTGAGGGACCAGCTCCAACCAGGACCTACCTCCCAACTAGCCCAGTCCCCTATAGCTCATCAATAAGTCAAATCACTGAAGAAGTTGACACCTTTGTGATTCAGTCACAACTTAGAAGCCTGTCACCTGGCACCCAAGCCTTTAACATGAGTCTTTTTAGAATTAAACTGTAGCGCAGCCCAATGTCCAACACCTCAGAGAAGAAAGGGGCAGAGATATATACGAACCAAGTGAAACAAAAAGCGATAGAAAGAATCCTTGGGTTAAGCCTTTCCCTACTATGGTGAGGTCCGACATGCTCTACTTGTCTAAGAGAGTATTCATTTTAGGGGGGGAATGGCTACGTGTTGGAGGGCAAGCACACTAGAGGTGTTGTCATTTACCTCACTTCACTTCTGGTGTTGTCATTTACCTCCTTTGTCCCCCTGAAAACTCTTGTCAGAGGGCAGAGTTGCTTCACAGATGAGAAATAAAGAAGGGCTTACATTGGGGAGGGGGTGAGATAATTAGGTAAGAACACATCCTTATACATTTTATTCTCAAAATATGGAGCATGAATAATTAAGGGATGGAATGTGAGTAAATACAGACATTACAGGCTCCTTTGAAAATTAGATTCCTACTGTTTGAAGTCATTTTAATAATCTTGTGGTTTATTCTATAATGTATTTTCCAATTGCTCTTGAAGGCCCCAAGGCACAAATACAATCCAATCATTCAGCAAGGTTCTCTAAACAATAGAGAATAGTAATAAAATTGAAATTGGCTGAATGTAACTGTAAGTCACATTGAGGTAATTCTTTTCCCTTCTGTGGCATTTGCTTGAAGAGACTGGCCTCTGGGTGAGGATTAATTAAATCCCACAAGTGCAAGGAGGGGGGAAATTCCAGATGAATATAATTAAACTCTGTTATAAGCACCTCTTTATTCACAGTTGGCTTATACCTGGGTCAAGTTATGCCTTTGTATGCATGAGAGTGTAGGACATGCCCTCTGTCACTCTGAATGCTTATAACACAAGGCTCTCCTCTGCCCATGAAGACTCACTATTTGACTCTCTCCCATGATGCCTCTTGGTTCTCCAGTGGCAGGTGAGGTCTACCGAATACTACATGTAAAGTGTTACCGAATTTGACAAAATGATACAGTAGCTAAGTTCCCAAACCCAACTGGGTTTCAGTCCTCGCATCCATCTTTGATCAAAGAATTGAACAAAATGTTCCCTGTGCTGTGGGAACAGCAAAGCATGAAGAGAGTGACTTTTCTGCCTTCAGTACGGGATTTTACTTCATTGCGTTTTTGAAGACTTTATTTGTTTATAGATGAAATACCTCTTTAAGTGTGTTTTGAGGTCTGCTTGACATATGTTCTGAAGGAACTGCACTGAGAGCTCAAAGCAGGAAATGGCCAAATATCTGTCACATGATATTATCAAGGCTTTGAGCCACAGTAATTTGCTTTTGCATTTGAACAGGCACTTTCTTTTTTCTTTTTTCTTTTTTTTATTGAATATATTCATCATTTACATTTCAAATGTTAGACCCTTTCCTGGTTTTCCCCACTCCCAGAAAACCTCCAACCCATCCTCCCTCCCCCTGCCTCCAAGAAGATGCCCCTCTGCCCAACCCACTGCCACCTACCCCCTCCCCTCGATTTCCCCACACTGGGGCATCTATGGAGCCTTCACAGGACCAAGGACCTCTCCTCCCACTGATGCCTGACAAAGCATTCCTCTGCCATACTTGCAGCTGGAACCATGTCTACCCCTTGGTTGATGGCTTAGTGCCTGGGAGCCCTGGGGGTTCTGGGTGACTGACATCATTGTTCTTCCCATGGGACTGCAAACCCCTTCAGCTCCTACAGTGCTCCCACCAACTCCTCCATTGGGGATGCTACACTCAGTCCAATGGTTGGCTGCTAGCATAAGCCTCTGTATGTGTAAGGCTCTGGCAGGGCCCTTCAGGAGACAACCATGACAGGTTCCTTTCAGCATACACTTCTAGTCATCCATAATAGTGTTGGGGTTTGGTGACTGTTTATAGGATGAATCCCCAGGCAGGACAGTCTCTAGATGGCCTTTACTTTAGTCTCTGCCCCGCACTTTGACTCCATAATAACTTCTGTGAGTATTTTGTTCCCTTTCTCAGAAAACCCGAAGTACCCACACTTTAGTCTTCCTTCTTCTTGAGCTTTGTGTGGTCTGTGAGTGGTATCTTGTTTATTCTGAGATTTTGGGATAATATCCACTTATCAGTGAGTGCATACTATGTGTGTTCTTTCTGTGATTGGGTTGTGTTACTCAGAATGACACTTTCAAGTCCCATCCATTTGCCTAAGAATTTAATGAATTCATTGTTTTTAATAGATGAGTAGTACTCCGTTGTGCATATATACCACATTTTCTGTATCCATTCCTCTGTTGAGGGACATCTGGGTTCTTTCCAGATTCTGACTATTATAAATAAGTCTGCTATAAACATAGTGGAGCATGTGTCCTTATTACATGTTGGAGCATCTTCTGGGCACTTTCAATGGAATACAGCTTGGGAATGGAGCCCTATGGCCTTCGGTTTGTCCAGCAATCATGTCTCCTGTCTTCTCAGCCAACTTAAATCTGACCACCTACCCCAGTTCACCCATCAGTCTGTTAATATCATGAACTGCATGCAAAACTTGTGCTTCTCAACTTGACGATGATATCCCTACACTCTCTACCCACCTGGAATGTGTACGATACTTAGCTTATATATATATATATATAAAAGTAATGTGCAAACAAAAATCAAATTGAATGTATCAATTGTTCTAACAGGGCTTTAAACAAGCTTAGACTGGGCCAACTGAGCATGAAGAGATTTAGATTTTCTTTCTCCATGTGAATGTATTTTGTGTGTGTGTGTGTGTGTGTGTGTGTGTGTTCACAGGCATGTTCACAGGCATGGAGTGTGGAGGTCAGAGGACCATGTACAAGCAGTGGCTCTCTCCTTTCACCATGTGGGTCCTGGGGATCAAACTCAAGTTGTCAGGCTTGGTAGCAAGCGCCTTTACTTGCTGAGTTATCTTCACACCACACACAGATTTAGAGAGGAGTGATCTGCAAAGGTTTTGGGGAAGCCAGAAACATCAGGGGATGTTTTCAATGTGAACATTTGAAGGAGTAGAGATTCTGGATACCCAGGGGACAGGAAAATCTCCTCAGAATGACATAAGCCCACAAAGAGGACCTGTGGACATGTGACTGTTTGCTTGACTGAAGAAGGCATAGTAAATCCGAAGGTTCTCCAGAAAGCCGAAGAGCAAATTTATCCTTGTGAGAACTGACTCTGTTGCCTTCAGAGTCATATACTACAGACCCTTAGTCAGCCCCTTTGATTTGATTGATAACAATCGATAGAATTTCTACATCACCAATCTCTAAAGACCAGTGTATTGATAGTTGCTATATTTCTCACAGGAAGAAGGAGCCATAAAAGTGACATTGTAGAAGTTGTTACTGAGCAAGAAGCCACTACAGATGTGAAAGATGCCTACAGGTAGCTCTATCAGCAACAACACAGCAGGTCAGAAAAAGTCCAGATGTGACGTTCAAAGGTTAGGATGACAGGGAGCTATGTCCAGCTGCAGTGCCTGCCTCTGAGGGTGCTAGCAGTTCCAAAACCAGGGCAAGCCCACGTCCTCAGGTAGATAAAAACAGTCTTCACCATTGTAGTCACAGAACCCAGCAGCTCTAAAGATCATGGTGGGGATGAGGTCAGCTAAGTCTAAATGGAACTAGAATTTCTTCAGCTTTGCTACCTATGACACCACTATTCTGCTGCTCAAGGAGTTCTGAGCCAGTGGAGCAGAAAGCAGCAATGATGTCCCAGGGAGCCTCCTTTCCCTGGATCTGGTCCACTGAGCATCCCTCTCTCAGGACAAGTTGCCTGTGTTGTTTCAAGGCTTTGCCAGAGAGCTTCATCTCATATCCTTGCTTATTTCTCAGACCATAACAATGCTGGTTTGAATCTACTAACAGTGAATTCATATGTGTGTTTTCCTGGGTCATTTTCACCCAGACAAAAACCAGAGCAACATCAATAAATTAATTAAATTTTTCATTAACCCCAAGAGTGCTTTCCAGTTTTACCCTTTGCAGGAAATTGTTAGTTTTATTGCAGCGTGTTGGCTTGCGGGTGCTGAGGCTGCCTTCTTAGATACTATGCAATTCCTCTACCTCTTACCGTGCTCTGGGAGGTCATTGATTCTAGCAAATGAGAACAGGAAAATCAAAAACTAGAGGGGAGCTGAGAAGTCAGCTTAAGTCCCTTTTAATTATCTCCCATCAGCTTCTTGCTTCAGACATAGCTGAGTTTCCTCTAGGAATATCTCCTCCTCCAACTATATCCATTCATCCACCCATCCATACATACATACATTTATACATACATATATCATGCACACATATGTGTATATATTATATATAATGATAATGTACTTTCCTTTTTTTCAAGTTAATATTTTATTTACTTTACATCTTGATTGCATTTTCCCCTCCCTTCCCAACCCCCATCCTCCAGTCCTCCCTTTCTCCTCAGAAAAGGAGAGGCCTCCCATGGGTATCACCTGGCCTTGGCATATCAAGTTGCAGTAGGACAAGGTGAATCTTCTCCTATTGTAGCTAGGCAAGGCAGCTCAGTTAGGAAAGGGAGTCAAAGGCAGGCAACAGAGTCAAATACAACGTCTACTCCTGCTGTTAGGAGTCCCGCATCAGGACTGAGCTGCTCAACTGTTACATGTGTGCGGAGGACCCAGGCCCATCCCATGAAGGCTCCTTGACTGACAGTCCAGTCTGTGAGCCCCTGGGGACCCAGGTTAGTTGTGTATAGGTTTTCTTATGATCTCTTTGACCTCTCTGGTCCCTTCAATCTTTCTTCCCCCTCTTCCACAGGATTCCCCAAGCTCCTCCTTATGTTTGGCTCTGAGTCTTTGTATCTGTTTCCATCAGTTGCTAGGGGAAGCCTCACAGATGACAGTTATACTAGGCTGCTGTCTGCAAGCACAGCCGAATATCATTAATAGTGTCAGTGGTGGGCTCTCTCTCTCTCTTTCATAGGATGTGTCTCAAGCTGGGCCAGCCATTGGTTGTCCATTCCTTTAAATTGCACTCCATCGTTATCCCTGCATACCTTGTAGACAGGATAAATTGTGGGTCTCAGGTTTTGTGGCTGGATCGGTGTCCACTCTCTCTCTTGGAAGTCTTTTCTTGTTACAGGAAATAGCCATTTCATGCTCCATGCCCTCCATTGCTGGGAGTCTTAGTTAGGGCCACCCTCATAGATTCCTGGGAGTTTCCACTGTTTGAGGTTTCTAGCTTGTGCCAGAGAGTCTCCCTCTCCCCTCCTGCACCAATTCCCATCATTTTTTTTTAAAGAAAGGGAGAATACACAACTCTCTCCATTTTCTAAGACAATTAAGTCAAACCCAAACAGATAAATGGTTCCCTTTAAAAGATAGTGCTAGGCGGCAGCGGTGGCAGCAGCAGCAGCAGCAGCAGCAGCTGGTCCAGAGGAAGGGCCATCAGCAGTAGAACCAAGTGGACAGGATCCAGGCAGACCCTGCGCCCATGACTACTGGCCATCGCTGGCCAGCCAGGCTGCAAGCAGCAGAGGATTTACGGTGCCTTTCACCACACAGAAGCCACATCAGAACTCTGCCTCCCGCCAGTCAGTTACGAGGCCTCCATATTGGTTCTCGGTCGCCAGAGAAATCAGACTGAGGTACGCAAATATACCCCGAGACCAACATCACGGGGGTCTAAGCCTGACGGGCGTTGGCCTGCACCCAGGCCCTGGACTGATGGGGGGGGGGCATCGGGGTGCAAACCCGGCCAGGAGGTTTTTTTCCCCTGGGCCAGCGCGCGCACCACCGCCATTTTGCCTAAGGGAAGCCAGAGAGACCTAGCAGGCAAAACCAAACCGGCTAACAGGCATAGCCCGAGGCGGACATATCAGGGGTCTCAGACGGTCAGGCCCTGGACTGCCCCCAGGTCCTGGGCTGCTTGGTGGGCCATCTTTGTGCTGACCCAGCCAGGAGCTTGTTTGCCCGGGCCGGCGCACTCCACCGCCATTTTGCCTATGGGAAGCCAGAGAGACTAGCAGACAAAACCAAACCAGCTAACAGGCATAGCCTGAGGCGGACATAGCCGGGGTCTCAGACGGTCAGGCCCTGGACTGCCCCCACGCCCTGGGCTGCTCGGTGGGCCATCTGTGTGCCGACCCGGCCAGGAGGTTGTTTATCCGGGCCGGTTTGCGCACCACCGCCATTTTGCCTACTGGAAGCCAGAGAGACCTAGCAGACAAAACCAAACCAACTAACAGGCATAGCCCGAGGCGGACATAGCAGGGGTCTCAGACGGTCAGGCCCTGGACTGCCCCCACGCCCTGGGCTGCTCGGTGGGCCATCTGTGTGCTGACCCGGCAAGGAGGTTGTTAGCCCAGCAGACTCTCCCAGCACTCTCAGGGAGCGAGTGCACACCACCATCCTAGCCACCTGACAGACCCAATTAACACTCACAGCTGAGGGGAACTTTGCTCCGACATTGGCCTGCCAGGCTTTTGCCTAGACTCAGGGCCTGAGCAGCTAGGCTAGCCTTGTATGCACCAACCCGGTTGAGAGTTCTGCTGCCCAGCAGAGAGATCAGCACGCAGAAAAGGTCCCTGCAGCATACAGCCTCAGCACTCCCTGAAGGAGCAAACGGGCACCTTCTGGCTCACAGACACAATCTGGGGCGAAGAACACTAGGGCTGCAAGGGCACCCAAGAGGAGGAAAGCACATCAGCAATCTGCAACAGGGGAAACCCTGCCATCCAGTGTTGCAGAAATAGCCCTAGAGCCTCTCAGGAGGCTGAAACACCAGCCGGAGACAAGACCAATTAGCTCCAGAGAGCAAGATGGCAAAGGGCAAACGCAGGAACACTACTAACAGAAATCTAGGCAATATGGCAGCATCTGAACCAAACTCTCCAACATCAGCAAGTCCTGGTTATGCCAACACACCAGAAAAACAGGATTTGGATTTAAAATCACTGGTCATGATGCTAGTACAGGAACACATGAAGGACATACTTAAAGAAATTCAGGAGAAAATGGATCAAAAATTAGAAGCCCTTACAAGGGAAACACAAAAATCATTGAAAGAAATTCAGGAGAATACAAAAGCCAATAAGGAGGAAACGCAAAAATCACTTAAAGAAATACGGGAGAACTTGAGTCAACAGGCAGAAGTCATGAAAGAGGAAACACAAAAATCTCTTAAAAGAATTACAGGAAAACACAGACAAACAAATGATGGAACTGAGCAAAACCATCCTGGACCTAAAAACAGAAGTAGAAACAACTAAGAAATCACAAAGGGAGACAACTTTGGAGATAGAAAACCTTGAGAAGAAATCAGGGGCCATAGATGCAAATATAAACAACAGAATACAAGAGATGGAAGAAAGAATCTCAGATGCTGAAGATACCATAGAAACCATTGACTCAACTGTCAAAGAAAATGCAAAATGCAAAAAGCTTGTATCCCAGAACATCCAGGAAATCCAGGATACAGTGAGAAGACCAAACCTAAGGATTATAGGCATAGATGAGAGTGAAGATTTGCAACAGAAAGGGCCAGCAAATATCTTCAACAAAATTATGGAAGAAAACTTTCCTAACTTAAAGAGAGAGATGCCTATGAATATACAAGAAGCCTACAGAACTCCAAACAGACTGGACCTGAGCAGAAATACCTCCCGTCACATAATAATCAAAACCCCAAATGCACTAAACAAAGAAAGAATATTAAAGGCAGTAAGAGAGAAAGGCCAAGTAACATATAAAGGAAGAACTATCAGAATCACACCAGACTTCTCACCAGAGACCATGAAAGCTAGAAGATCCTGGGCAGATCTCATGCAGACTCTAAGAGAACACAAATGTCAGCCAAGACTACTATACCCAGCAAAACTCTCATTCACCATAGATGGGGAAACCAAGATATTCCATGACAAAACCAAATTCACACAATATCTTTCCACAAACCCAGCTCTGCAAAGAATAATAGGAGGAAAATTCCAATACAAGGAGGGAAACAACACCCTGGAAAAAGCAAGATAGTTAGTTACCTTCCTTCATCAAACCCAAAAGAAGATAACCACTCAAATATAAAAAGAACATCAAAAATGACAGGAAGTAATAATCAATATTCCCTAATATCTCTTAACATCAATGGTCTCAATTCCCCAATAAAAAGACATAGACTAACAGACTGGATAAGAAAACAGGACCCTACAATTTGCTGTATACAGGAGACACACCTCAGTGTCAAAGATAAAAACTACCTTAGAGTAAAAGGCTAGAAGACAATCTTACAAGCCAATGGTCACAGGAAACGAGCAGGAGTAGCCATTCTAATATCAGATAAACTTGACTTTCAACCTAAAGTCATCAAAAGAGATACAGAAGGACATTTCTTGCTGGTCAAAGGAAAAATCCACCAAGAAGAACTTTCAATTCTGAACATCTATGCACCAAATGCAAGGGCACCCTCATTCGTAAAAGAAACCTTACTAAAGCTCAAAGCACACATTGCACCTAACACAATAATTGTGGGGGACTTCAACACTCCACTTTCCTCAATGGACCGATCAGGAAAACAGAAACTAAACAGGGACACAGTAAAACTAATTGAAGCTTTGGACCAATTGGATTTGACTGATATTTACAGAACATTTCACCCTAAAGCAAAAGAATATACCTTTTTCTCAGCACCTCATGGTACCTTCTCCAAAATTGACCATATAATTGGACACAAGGCAGACCTCAACAAATATAAGAAGATCGAACTAATCCCATGCCTCCTATCAGATCACTATGGAGTAAAAGTGATCTTCAATAGCAACAAAAACAACAGAAAACCCACATACACGTGGAAACTGAACAATATTCTACTCAATGATACCTTGGTCAAGGAAGAAATAAAGAAAGAAATTAAAGACTTTTTAGAACACAATGAAAATGAAAACACAACATACCCAAATCTATGGGACACAATGAAAGCAGTGCTAAGAGGAAAACTGAGTGCCTCCAAAAAGAAAATGGAGAGAGCATACATTACCAGCTTAATGACACACCTGAAAGCCCTGGAACAAAAAGAAGCTATTTCACCCAGGAGGAGTAGAAGGCAGGAAATCATCAAACTCAGGGCTGAAATCAATCAAGTAGAAACAAAGAGAACCATACAAAAAATCAACAAAACCAGGAGCTGGTACTTTGAGAAAATCAACAAGATAGATAAACCCTTAGCCAGACTGACCAAAGGGCACAGAGAAAGTACCCAAATTAACAAACTTAGAACTGAAAAGGGAGATATAACAACGGAAACTGAGGAAATCCAAAAAATCATCAGATCCTACTACAAGAGACTGTACTCAACACAACTGGAGAATCTGGAGGAAATGGACAATTTCCTTGACAGATACCAAATACCAAAATTAAATCAGGAACAACTAGACCATCTAAACAGTCCCATAATGTCTAAAGAAATAGAAGGAGTAATAGAAAGTCTTCCAACCAAAAAAAGCACAGGACCAGATGGTTTCAGTGCAGAATTCTATCAGACCTTCAAAGAAGAGTTAACACCAATACTCTTCAAACTATTCCACAAAATAGAAACAGAAGGAACACTACCCAATTCCTTCTACGAAGCCACAATTACACTGATACCAAAGCCACACAAAGATCCAACAAAGAGAACTTCAGACGAATTTCCCTTATGAACATCGATGCAAAAATACTCAATAAAATTCTTGCCAACCGAATCCAAGAACACATCAAAACGATCATCCACCATGATCAAGTAGGCTTTATCCCGGGAATGCAGGGTTGGTTCAATATACGGAAATCCATCAATGCAATCCACTACATAAACAAACTCAAAGAACAAAACCACATGGTCATTTCACTGGATGCTGAAAAAGCATTTGACAAAATTCAGCATCCTTTCATGCTTAAAGTCTTGGAGAGAACAGGAATTCAAGGCCCATACCTAAACATAGTAAAAGCAATATACAGCAAACCGGTAGCCAGCATCAAACTAAATGGAGAGAAATTTGAAGCAATCCCACTGAAATCAGGGACCAGACAAGGCTGCCCCCTTTCTCCTTATCTTTGCAATATTGTACTTGAGGTACTAGCTCGGGCAATTCGACAACATAAGGAGGTCAAAGGGATACAAATTGGAAAGGAAGAAGTCAAACTTTCATTATTTGCAGACGACATGATAGTCTACCTAAGTGACCCAAAAAACTCCACTAGAGAGCTCCTACAGCTGATAAAAAACTTCAGCAAAGTGGCAGGTTATAAAATCAACTCAAGCAAATCAGTGGCCTTCCTATACTCAAAGGATAAACAGGCTGAGAAAGAAATTAGGGAAATGACCCCCTTCACAATAGCCACAAACAGTATAAAGTATCTTGGGGTGACTCTTACCAAACATGTGAAAGATCTGTATGACAAGAACTTCAAGACTCTGAAGAAGGAAATGGAAGAAGACCTCAAAAAATGGGGAAACCTCCCATGCTCATGGATCGGTAGAATCAATACAGTTAAAATGGCCATTTTGCCAAAAGCAATATACAGATTCAATGCAATACCCATCAAAATCCCAACTCAATTCTTCACAGAGTTACAAAGAGCAATTATCAAATTCATCTGGAACAACAAAAAACCCAGGATAGCTAAAACTATTCTCAGCAACAAAAGAAATTCTGGGGGAATCAGTATCCCTGACCTCAAGCAATACTACAGAGCAATAGTGTTAAAAACTGCATGGTATTGGTACAGTGACAGGCAGGAGGATCAATGGAACAGGATTGAAGATCCAGAAATGAACCCACACACCTATGGCCACTTGATCCTCGACAAAGAGGCTGAAAACATCCAATGGAAAAAAGATAGCCTTTTCAACAAATGGTGCTGGTTCAACTGGAGGTCAGCATGCAGAAGAATGCGAATTGATCCATCCTTCTCTCCTTGTACTAAGCTCAAATCCAAATGGATCAAGGACCTCCACATAAAGCCAGACACTCTGAAGCTAATAGAAAAGAAACTGGGGAAGACCCTTGAGGACATCGGTACAGGGAGAAAGTTTCTGAACAGAACACCAATAGCATATGCTCTAAGAGCAAGAATTGACAAATGGGACTTCATAAAATTACAACGTTTCTGTAAGGCAAAGGACACCATCAAGAGGACAAATCGGCAACCAACAAATTTGGAAAAGATCTTCACCAATCCTACATCAGATAGAGGGCTAATATCCAATATATATAAAGAACTCAAGAAGTTAGATGCCAGAAAACCAAACAACCCTATTAACAAATGGGGTACAGAGTTAAACAAAGAATTCTCACCCGAAGAACTTCAGATGGCGGAGAAGCATCTTAAAAAATGCTCAACTTCATTAGTCATTAGGGAAATGCAAATCAAAACACCCCTGAGATTTCATCTTACACCAGTCAGAATGGCTAAGATTAAAAATTCAGGAGACAGCAGGTGTTGGAGAGGGTGTGGAGAAAGAGGAACACTCCTCCACTGCTGGTGGGGCTGCAAATTGGTACAACCACTCTGGAAATCAGTCTGGCGGTTCCTCTGAAAACTGGGCACCTCACTTCCAGAAGATCCTGCTATACCACTCCTGGGCATATATCCAGAGGATTCCCCACCATGTAATAAGGATACATGCTCTACTATGTTCATAGCAGCCCAATTTATAATTGCCAGATGCTGGAAAGAACCCAGGTATCCCTCAACAGAAGAGTGGATGCAAAAAATGTGGTATATCTACACAATGGAGTACTATTCAGCCATTAGAAACAATGAATTCATGAAATTCTTAGGCAAATGGATGGAGCTAGAGAATATCATACTAAGTGAGGTAACCCAGACTCAAAAGGTGAATCATGGTATGCACTCACTAATAAGTGGATATTAACCTAGAAAACTGGAATACCCAAAACATAATCCACACATCAAATGAGGTACAAGAAGAAAGGAGGAGTGGCCCCTGGTTCTGGAAAGACTCAGTGAAACAGTATTCGGCAAAACCAGAACGGGGAAGTGGGAAGGGGTGGGTGGGAGGACAGGGGAAGAGAAGGGGGCTTACGGGACTTTCGGGAGGTGGGGGGGCTAGAAAAGGGAAATCATTTGAAATGTAAATAAATTATATCGAATAAAAAAAATGGGAAAAAAAAAGATAGTGCTAAACGAAAAACACATGAGCAAACAAACAAACCAAACGCCACATGGATCTTCTTTGAAACTTGGTTTCAAAGGCACACTGCTGTATCTAAACTCCAGACCAACACAATGTGAAATGAGATTTCTACATAGTATGTAGTGCCACCCAAAGTAAAACAACTTACATTAATAGATGTAGAACTTACCTGATGTGCAGTGGAGGGAGAGAGGGAGGGAGGGAGGGAAAAGGGGTAGAGAGGAAGAGAGAGAGGGAACCAGTCCCCTTTTCTTGGGCAATGTTAGTTTATTTTTAAGGATAGAGAAATGAATAAAGCTAATGAATCATATTAATATGCTTTATGTGGGAGATGACCTTAGAACAAGGGAAAAAATGGAGCATGCAAGTTCATTGTTGCCTTTTACTTATTCTTTCATTTGCACAGAAAGAAATTATGATGACACCAAGAAAAACTGCTTCGTCTGCTCATCAATTAACATGCGATAAAGTTCTCCCCATGCAAAGCCACTGCTACCCATGTTCCCTGACGCTCCCTGTTGCTTAGCTCCCACCCCCACCCCGCAGCCATTCCACTGGGTGATGCTGAGCATGTCTGGTGAGTCAGCCTAGCAAAGTGTCTGAGAGGCACGCTTCTCACAGGCACAGACACTCGCAACTCATTCCCACCCATCAGTCTGACAGGCAGCATGGAGATAGATGTCAGTATCTGTAGGACTGCTTCTCTGGACCCAAGCACACCCGCCAGACCCATAGCAAGGAAAAAAGAACACATGTTGTTTTGCTCACATAGTTTAGCAGGATAACATGTGTATTATCCTGCACACATGTGCACACTCTTGCCAAATAAAAAAGAAGCACTACAGGGCTCCATTGTGTTCTAGAAGATCTGAAGCTTGACTTGGCTTATGTCCAACATCCTCCCTTTCCTCCTCCCTCTCCCTCTCCCCTCCCCCCTGTCTCTCTCTCTCTCTGTCTCTCTCTCTCTTTCCCCACCTGCCATATACACATACACACACATACACACACACACACACACACACACACACACACACACACACACACACCATGCACAGGCATGTGTACATGAAACAGACTTAAAAACAATTTATTTTATATATCTTTGTCAACTTTTTAACATTATTTATTGTCCTGTGTGTGCGCACACGTGTGTTGGAGGTGCATATGTGGAGGAAACTTAAGTCTATTCTTTCCTTCCACCATGTGGATCTGGGGGTCAGAAGTGGGGTGGAGTGACCAAACTCAGGTCATCACAATTAGTGACAACTGCATTTACCTCTGGAGCCATCTCACTGGCCTATATTTTTTCTTATTTAAAAAAAAAAAGGCCTCAGAAAACAGAGAGACTTCTGTCATCCTTACGTGGCACAGTGCCCTGACACCCCACATACCTTCTTCCTTTGGTTACCAACACAGAAATGAAATCTATCCTTTGGACTCAGACTCTGTAAGATAGTACATTCTATTCCCGAAAAAGGTATTAGGAGAAATATTTGAAAAAGCAATGTTTTTTCCCCTCTAGGTTTAAGTTCAGTGAGTAGGAGAAAACACTACCCATGGGAGCTAACTGGTAGACCCCAATTGCTGCCCATACAAGCTCATAGTTTTATTTTTGTAAAAATCTAGATCCTACAGTTTGGAAGAACTGAGTTAAGGTGCAATTACAAATTGTGGTACTGTGCTGGAAGAATTACTGTTTGATGAAGTTATTTTAGTGGATAACTTTAAATTGGTTTTACTCGAGTTCCAAGAGATAGAAAACAAACTGATTGTCAGGGGGCAAACATTATCACTTACTGAAGAGACTGTTGCAAGGGGAAAAAAAATACCATTTGCGTTGCCCAGATGTTAACCACTGGAAGCAAAGTCACAATGTGACCTCTCCACACCCTGTCACTTTAGGATCAAAGAGCCCTTAAGAAAGTGAGTGCAGTCTTTAGAAGAGTTCAGTTGTCACATCCAGGGGGGTCCTTTGATGATCACAATCAGTCCAGTGTTCGTTACATACACAGATCACGGGTGCTGTTCACTACCATCTATCCAAACAGACTCGAAGCCAAAATTAACAATTGCCAGTAATAATCTGGAGGCAAATGCTGAGGACACTAGTGTCACCAGGCAGGCAAATGGAGAGGTCCTATGGGAGTGAGCTGAGGTCTGCAGATGGACTTGGCTAGGAGATAAATTGCTAGGGAAGTGGATCACCACTTACAGAGTGTCTGCAGCATCTGGCTGGAAAGGGGTCTAGACTGAGGCCAGCCAGCATCATTTGAGAGGAAAGGCAGGGCCAGGCAAACACAGGGTACCCCAGTGTTGGTAGGGGATCATGCACTCTGAATCATGTACCCTTTAGGCAGCCAATGCAGTTTATAGAGGGCAGAATAATGCTTCCACAGGAGGCAGAGATAAGGGAATCTAGGGAAGTTGTTGGGACAGCAAACTAGAGTGCCCATGAGCAAAAGTCAGATCACTAAGGTAGGAGACAAGAGATGATTCCTGAGCCATGGCTTCTGCCTACCCATGTGTGCCTTGCCATGATTAATCCTCACGTGAGTATCTTTGTAAAGACATAAAAGAAGGAAGCAGGTTCTCCAGGGGTGCTTTTAGAAAGAGTACAGTCCAGTGGGCATCTTAGTCTTATCCCTATAAGAACTCTGATTTCTAACTCAACAAAAGAGTAAGTGGCCCACATCTTTAATCCCAGCACTTGGGAGGCAGAGGCAGATAGATTTTTGTGAGTTCAAGGCCAGCCTGATTTACATAGTGAGATCTAGGACAATCAGGGCTGTATGGTCAGATCCTCTCTAAGGGGACGGGGAACAGAAAAAAAAAAACAAGATACTACTTTGTTTTAAAGATTCAATGTAAAAAATTTTAAAACCCTTTGAGAATCTTATAATATGTGCATACAATGTATTTTTCTTATATTCATATCCTCCTACCTCAACATTCCCTGGCACCTCCAAACCCATTCCCAACCTCATCCTTTTATATACATAATTTTATATATTCGTTGTTTACATTCCAATTAATTTCCCCTTTCCCAGTTCCCCCCTCCCCATATGTCCCGTAAACCTTCTTCTCTCTACCCATTCTCCAATCACCTCCCTCCTTTTTATCTGTCCTGGTACGCCCCTACAATGCTAGATCAAGCCTTTCTAGGATCAGAACCCTCTCCTTACTTCTTCATGGGAGTCATTTGTTATGCTAATTGTGTCTTGGGTATTCAGAGCTTCTGGGCTAATTAATATCCACTTACCAGAGATTGCATTCCATGTGTATTCTTTTGTGATTGGATTACCTCACTGAGGATGATATTTTCCAGTTCCAACCATTTGCCTAAAATTTCATGAATTCATTGTTTTTAATTGCTGAGTAGTATTCCATTGTGTAAATATACCACATTTTCTGTATCCATTCCTCCTTTGAGGGACATCTGGGTTCTTTCCAGCTTCTGGCTATTATAAATAAGAATGCTATGAACATAGCATGTGTCCTTATTGCATGCTGGGGAATCTTTGGGTATATGCCCAGGAGAGGTATAGCAAGGTCCTCCGGAAGTGTCATGTCCAGTTTTCTGAGGAACCGCCAGACTGATTACCATAGTGGTTGTACCATCTTGCAATCCTACCAGCAGTGGAGGAGTGTTCCTCTTTGTCCACATCGTCTCCAACACCTGCTGTCTCCTGAGTTTTTTTTTCTTTTTTTTTATTCGATATATTTTTTATTTACATTTCAAATGATTTCCCCTTTTCTAGCCCCCCACTCCCCGAAAGTCCCATAAGCCCCCTTTTCTCCCCCTGTCCTCCCACCCACCCCTTCCCACTTCCCCGTTCTGGTTTTGCCCTATACTTCTTCACTGAGTCTTTCTAGAACAAGGGGCCACTCCTCCTTTCTTCTTGTACCTCATTTGATGTATGGATTATGTTTGGGGTATTCCAGTTTTCTAGGTTAATATCCACTTATTAGTGAGTGCATACCATGAGTCACCTTTTGAGTCTGGGTTACCTCACTTAGTATGATGTTTTCTAGCTCCATCCATTTGCCTAAGAATTTCATGAATTCATTGTTTCTAATGGCTGAATAGTACTCCATTGTGTAGATATACCACATTTTTTGCATCCACTCTTCTGTTGAGGGATACCTGGGTTCTTTCCAGCATCTGGCAATTATAAATAGGGCTGCTATGAACATAGTAGAGCATGTATCCTTATTACATGGTGGGGAATCCTCTGGGTATATGCCCAGGAGTGGTATAGCAGGATCTTCTGGAAGTGAGGTGCCCAGTTTTCGGAGGAACCGCCAGACTGATTTCCAGAGTGGTTGTACCAATTTGCAACCCCACCAGCAATGGAGGAGTGTTCCTCTTTCTCCACATCCTCTCCAACACCTGCTGTCTTCTGAATTTTTAATCTTAGCCATTCTGACTGGTGTAAGGTGAAATCTCAGGGTTGTTTTGATTTGCATTTCCCTAATGACTAATGAGGTTGAGCATTTTTTAAGATGCTTCTCCGCCACCCGAAGTTCTTCAGGTGAGAATTCCCTGTTTAACTCTGTACCCCATTTTTTAATAGGGTTGTTTGGTTTTCTGGAGTCTAACTTCTTAAGTTCTTTATATATATTGGATATTAGCCCTCTATCTGATGTAGGATTGGTGAAGATCTTTTCCCAATTTGTTGGTTGCCGATTTGTCCTATTGATGGTGTCCTTTGCCGTACAGAAACTTTGTAATTTTATGAGGTCCCATTTGTCAATTCTTGCTCTTAGAGCATACGCTATTGGTGTTCTGTTCAGAAACTTTCTCCCTGTACCGATGTCCTCAAGGGTCTTCCCCAGTTTCTTTTCTATTAGCTTCAGAGTGTCTGGCTTTATGTGGAGGTCCTTGATCCATTTGGATTTGAGCTTAGTACAAGGCGATAAAGATGGATCAATTCGCATTCTTCTGCATGCTGACCTCCAGTTGAACCAGCACCATTTGTTTAAAAGGCTATCTTTTTTCCATTGGATGTTTTCAGCCCCTTTGTCGAGGATCACGTGGCCATAGGTGTGTGGGTTCATTTCTGGATCTTCAATTCTGTTCCATTGATCTGCCTGCCTGTCACTGTACCAATACCATGCAGTTTTTAACACTATTGCTCTGTAGTATTGCTTGAGGTCAGGGATACTGATTCCCCCAGAATTTCTTTTGTTGCTGAGAATAGTTTTAGCTATCCTGGGTTTTTTGTTATTCCAGATGAATTTGTTAATTGCTTTTTCTAACTCTGTGAAGAATTGAGTTGGGATTTTGATGGGTATTGCATTGAATCTGTATATTGCTTTTGGCAAAATGGCCATTTTAACTATATTGATTCTGGCGATCCATGAGCATGGGAGGTTTCCCCATTTTTTGAGGTCTTCTTCCATTTCCTTCTTCAGAGTCTTGAAGTTCTTGTCGTAAAGATCTTTCACATGTTTGGTAAGAGTCACCCCAAGATACTTTATACTGTTTGTGGCTATTGTGAAGGGGGTCATTTCCCTAATTTCTTTCTCAGCCTGCTTATCCTTTGAGTATAGGAAGGCCACTGATTTGCTTGAGTTGATTTTATAACCTGCCACTTTGCTGAAGTTGTTTATCAGCTGTAGGAGTTCTCTAGTGGAGTTTATTGGGTCACTTAGGTAGACTATCATGTCATCTGCAAATAATGATAGTTTGACTTCTTCCTTTCCAATTTGTATCCCTTTGACCTCCTTATGTTGTCGAATTGCCCGAGCTAGTACCTCAAGTACAATATTGAAAAGATAAGGAGAGCGAGTTTTTAACCTTAGCCATTCTGATTGGTGTGAGGTGAAATCTCAGGGTTGTTTTGATTTGTATTTCCCTGATGACTAAGGATATTGAACATTTCTTTAGGTGCTTCTCCACCATTTGTTATTCCTCAGGTAAAAATTCTTTGTTTAGTTCTGTACTCTGTTTTTTAATGGGGTTATTTGTGTCTCTGGAGTCTACTTTCTTGAGTTCTTTGGATATTACCCTCTATCAGATGTAGGGTTGGTGAAGATCTTTTCCCAGTTGGTTGCCATTTTGCCCTTTTGACAGTGTCCTTTGCCTTACAGAAACTTTGTAATTTTATGAGGTCCCATTTGTCAATTGTTGATCTTACAGCATAAGCTATTGGTGTTCTGTTCAGGAACTTTTCCCCTGTGCCCATGTCCTCAAGGGTTTTTCCCAGTTACTTTTCTATGAGTTTCAGTGTGTCTGGTATTACATGGAGGTCCTTGATCCACTTGGAGTTGAGCTTAGTACAAAGAGATAGGAATGGATCAATTTGCAATCTTCTGCAGGCTGACCTCCCGGTGAACCAGCACCATTTGTTGAAAAGGCTATCTTTTTTCCACTGGATGTTTTTAGCTCCTTTGTAGAAAATCAAGTGACCATAGGTGTGTGAATTTATTTCTGGGTCTTCAATTCTATTCCATTGGTCCACTTGCCTGTCACTGAGCCAATACCATGCAGTTTTTAACACTATTGAGGTCTGGGATACTGATTCCCCCAGAAGTTCTTTTACTGGTGAGAATAGTTTTAGTTATCCTGGATTTTTTGTTATTCCAGATGAATTTGAGAACTGCTTTTTCTAACTCTGTGAAGAACTGAGTTGGGATTTTAATGGGGATTGCATTGAATCTGTAGATTGCTTTTGGCAAGATGGCCATTTTAACTATATTAATCCTGCCAACCCACGAGCATGGAAGATTAATCCATTTTCTGAGGTCTCCTTTGATTTCCTTCTTCAGAGACCTGAAGTTCTTGTCATATAGATCTTTCACTTGTTTGGTTAGAGTCACACCAAGATACTTTATATTGTTTGTGGCTATTGTGAAGGGTGTCATTTCCCTAACTTCTTTCTCACCTGCTTAGCCTTTGAGTATAGGAAGGCAACTGATTTGCTTGAGTTGATTTTATTTTTTATTTTATTTTTTTATTTTATTTTTTGGTTTTTTTTTTTGAGACAGGGTTTCTCTGTGTAGCCCTGGCTGTCCGAGAACTCACCCTGTAGACCAGGCTGACCTCGAACTCAGAAATCCGCCTGTCTCTGCCTCCCAGAGTGCTGGGATTACAGGCGTGTGCCACCACCACCCGGCTCTGAGTTGATTTTATAACCAGCCACTTTGCTGAAGTTGTTTATTAGCTGTAGTTCTCTGGTGGAGTTTTTCAGATCACTTAAGTATACTATCATATCATCTGCAAATAATGATAATTTGACTACTTCCTTTCCAATTTGTATCCCTTTGACCTCCTTATGTTGTCTAATTGCTCTAGCTAGAACTTCAAGTACTATATTGAAAAGATATGGAGAGGGGGCAGCCTTGTCTAGTCCCTGATTTTAGTGGCATTGCTTCAAATTTCTCTCCATTTAGTTTGATGTTGGCTACTGGTTTGCTGTATATTGCTTTAACTATGTTTAGGTATGGGCTTTGAATTCCTGTTCTTTCCAAGACTTTCAGCATGAAAGAATGCTGTATTTTGTCAAATGCTTTTTCAGCATCTAATGAAATGATCATATGGTTTTTTTTTTTGAGTTTGTTTATGTAGTGGATTGTATTGATGGATTTCCTTATATTGAACCATCCCTGCATCCCTGGTATGAAGGCTACTTGATCATGGTGGATGATCCTTTTGATGTGTTCTTGGATTTGGTTGGCAAGAATTTTATTAAGTATTTTTGCATCAATATTCATAAGATAAATTGGCCTGAAGTTCTCTTTCTTTGTTGGATCTTTGTCTGGTTTTGGTATCAGCGTAATTGTGGCTTCATAGAACGAGTTGGGTAGAGTTCCTTCTGTTTCTATTTTGTGTAATAGTTTGAAGAGTGTTGGTGTTAGGTCTTCTTTGAAGGTGTGATAGAATTCTGCACTGAAGCCATCTGGTCCTGTGGTTTTTTTTTTTTTGTTTGTTTGTTTGTTTTTGGTTGGGAGACTTTCTATGACCCCTTTTATTTCTTTAGGAATTATGGGACTGTTTATATGATGTATTTGATCCTGATTTAATTTTGGTATTTGATATCTGTCTAGGAAACTGTTCATTTCCTCCAGATTCTCCAGTGGTGTTGAGTATAGGCTTTTGTAGTAAGATCTGATGATTTTGTGAATTTCCTCAGTTGCTGTTGTTATATCTCCCTTTTCATTTCTAATTTTGTTAATCTGGATACTGTCTCTGTGCCCTTTGGTTAGTCTGGCTAAGGGTTTATCTATCTTGCTGATTTTCTCAAAGATCCAGCTCCTGGTTTTGTTGATTCTTTCTATGGTTCTCTTTGTTTCTATTTGATTGATTTCAGCCCTGAGTTTGATAATTTCCTGCCTTCTACTCCTCCTAGGTGAATTAGCTTCTTTTTGTTCCAGGGCTTTCAGGTGTGTCATTAAGCTGCTAGTGTATGCTCTCTCCATTTTCTTTTTGGAGGCACTCAGAGCTATGAGTTTTCCTCTTAGCACTGCTTTCATTGTGTCCCATAGATTTGGATTCATTAAATTCTAAAAAGTCTTTGATTTCTTTCTGTATTTCTTCCTTGACCAAGGTATCATTGAGTAGAGTATTGTTCAATTTCCATTTGTATGTGGGCTTTCTGTTGTTTTTGTTGCTCTTGAAGACCACTTTTACTCCATAGTGATCTGATAGGAAGCATGGGATTATTTTGATCTTCTTATATTTGTTGAGGTCTGTCTTGTGAGCAATTATATAATCAATTTTGGAGAAGGTCCCATGAGGTGCTGAGAAAACGGTATATTCTTTTGCTTTAGGATGAAATGTTCTATATATATCTGTTAAATCTAATTGGTCCAAAGCTACAACTAGTTTCACTGTGTCCTGTTCAGTTTCTGTTTTCCTGATCGGTCCATTGAGGAAAGTGCAGTGTTGAAGTCACCCACAATTATTGTGTTGGATGCAATGTGTGCTTTGAGCTTTAGTAAAGTTTCATTTATGAATGAGGGTGCCCTTGCATTTAGAGCATAGATGTTCAGGATTGAGAGTTCTTCTTGGTGTATTTTTCCTTTGACCAGCAAGAAGTGTCCCTCAGTGTCTCTTTTGATGAATTTGGATTGAAAGTCAATTTTATCTGATATTAAAATGGCTACTCTCAGCTTGTTTCCTGAGACCATTTGCTTGTAAAATTGTTTTCCAGCCTTTTACGCTAAGGTAGTGTTTGTATTTGACACTCAGGCGTGTTTCCTGTACGCAGCAAAATGTAGGGTCCTGTTTATGTATCCAGTCTGTTAGTCTTTGTCTTTTTACTGGGGAATTGAATCCATTGATGTTAAGAGATATTAAGGAATAGTGATTATTACTTCCTGTCATTTTTGATGTTATTTTTATATTTGATTGGTTATCTTCTTTTGGGTTTGATGAAAGCAGGTTACTATCTTGCTTTTTCCAGGGTGAAGCTTCCCTCCTTGTATTGGTGTTTTCCTCCTATTATCCTTTGTAGGGCTGGGTTTGTGGATAGATGTTGGGTAAACTTGGTTTTGTCATGGAATATCTTGGTTTCTCCATCTATGGTGACTGAGAGTTTTGCTGGGTATAGTAGTCTTGGCTGACATTTGTGTTGTCTTAGAGTCTGCATGAGATCTGCCCAGGATCTTCTAGCTTTCATAGTCTCAGGTGAGAAGTCTGGTGTGATTCTGATAGGTCTTCCTTTATATGTTACCTGGTCTTTTTCTCTTGCTGCCTTTAATATTCTTTCTTTGTTTAGTACATTTGGGGTTTTGATTATTATGTGGTGAGAGGTATTTCTGCTCAGGTCCAGTCTGTTTGGAGTTCTGTAGGCTTCTTGTATATTCATGGGCATCTCTCTCTTTAGGTTAGGAAAGTTTTCTTCCATAATTTTGTTGAAGATATTTGCTGGCCCTCTAAGTTGTAAATCTTCACTCTCATCTATGCCTATAATCCTTAGGTTTGGTCTTCTCATTGTGTCCTGGATTTCCTGGATGTTTTGGGTTACAAGCTTTTTGAATTTTGCATTTTCTTTAACTATTGAGTCCATGGTTTCTATGGTATCTTCAGCATCTGAGATTCTTTCTTCTATCTCTTGTATTCTGTTGTTGATATTTACATCTATGGCCCCTAATTTCTTCCCAAGGTTTTCTATCTCCAAAGTTATCTCCCTTTACGATTTCTTAGTTGTTTCTACTTCTGTTTGTAGATCCTGGATGGATTTGCTCAGGTCCTTCACTTGCTTGTTTGTGTTTTCCTATAATTCTTTAAGAGATTTTTGTGTTTCCTCTTTCATGATCTCAGCCTGTTGACCAAAGTCTTCCTGTATTTCTTTAAGTGATTTTGTTGTTTCCTCCTTATTGGCTTTTGTATTCTCCTGAATTTCTTTCAATGATTTTTGTGTTTCCCTTGTAAAGGCTTCTAACTTTTGATCTATTTTCTCCTGAATTTCTCTAAGAGATTTATTTATGTCCTTCATGTGTTCCTGTACCAGCATCATGACCAGTTATTTTAAATCCAAATCTTGTTTTTCTGGTGTGTTGGGGTATTCAGGACATGCTGTTAATGGAGAATTGCACTCAGATGCTGCCATATTGCCTTGATTTCTGTTAGTAACTTTCCTATGTTTGCTTTTTGCCATCTAGTTCTCACTGGTGTTAGTTGGTCTTATTGTCAATGCTGGACTCACCAGTGCAAGCTGCCTCTTCCTAGCTGGCCTCTGGGTACACAGCTGGCCTCCTGCACTGCCTGGAGACTGGTCACTGTGGCCCAGGCTGTTCCAGATCCAGAGGTGGAGACCGGAAGGCTCCTCATCCTTTTTTTAAATGAGCCAGTTGGCGCTTCCCATATCTTCATGGATGCCGGACCAATGACAAGCAGAATTATAATTTGTAGTCTTAAGCCACTAAAACTTTAGCAATTTTTTTTTAATAACAAGAAGAGAAAGCCAGGCCAGAGTTTTCCTCAGAAAGTGTGTGGCACGCACATGAAAGCAGACACTGCAATAAAAAACAGCAAATGGAAGCACAGTTACCTGATTTTCCCTCTTATTGAAAATAGTTTTTCTCACATGATACATTCTCATTACAGTTCCCCTACCTCTGCTCCTCTCAGTTCCTCCCTACCTCCTCCCCCATCCAGATCTACCCATTGTCTCTCATTAGAAAACAAACAAGCATCTAAGGGATAATATTAAAATAAAATGAAATAAAATAAAATACAGTAAGATAAAACAGAAAACAAACAGGAAAAGGACAAAACAATCTAACAGAAGGAAAGGAGCTCCAAAAAAAGGCACGGGAAACATAGATGCACTCATTCATACACTGATGAAACTGAAAGCTTCGGTAAGGCAAAAGACTCCTTCAATAGGTCAAATTGGCAACTTACAGATTGGGGAAAAAAAATCTTCCTTAACCCTACTTCTGATAGAGGGCTACTATCCAAAATATATAAAGGACTCAAGAAATTAACCTCCAAAAAAACCAAATAACCCAATTAAAAAATGGGGTACAGACCTAAACAAAGAATTCACAATAGAAGAAATGTTCAAGGTCCTCAGTCATCAGAGAAATGTAAATCAAAGTGACCCCGAGATTCCATCTCACGCCAAGCAGAATGAATAGCTAAGATCAAAAACTCGAGTGACAGTGCATGCTGGCGAGGATGTGGAGAAAGACAAACACTCCTCCATTGCTGGTGGGCTCAGGTTCTTGGTCACACAAGCAGTGTTGGGGATGGGTTCTATCTCAGGCTGTGGTCCTTAAGTCCAATCAGATATTGGTTGGTTACTCCCACAAGCTTTGTGCCACCACTGTCTTGTGCTTCAGCTATCCTTCAGCAGTCCTCCAGCCCACTGTAGTAAGATTGTTGGACTCTAGTGGGAATATATCGTCCTGACTGATGGTGACTGTGTTTTTATACTGGCATGTAGGCGTCTGGAGTTGGGATGACTGTAATTCTAGGTTCTGATATCTGGTCTTGTCTTTGTTGGGTGGGTGTTTTCTTTTTGGTTTCTGTAACCTGACTTTTGTCTACTTTGTGGGTTCTTCTTTCTTCTACACTTCTCCACCCCTTTACATCCTTCAACCTTCTAACACTAGATAGTAGAGAGAAAAGGATAGAGTGGAAAAGCACCAAAATTATCATTAGATTACTTCCTGCTGATTAGGAGAGTCAAATATTTTTTAGTTAAGTTTGATCTTTGCTATCAGGGTATCTAATTTCTTCTTGTTTCTTCTTTTCTCACAACTGTTTATGAAATCACAACCAACAGCAACCAACCAACAGCCCAACAGCAACAACCCAACAATACCAACGGTACCCCTTGGGGTCCTAGTGTTTATATACCTTCTGAAAAGTCTCCAGAATCCCAAACATCATACAATTGCACAAACTATCTGCTGCTGGCAAAAATCATGCCTCTGCTAGAATATAAGGCAAATCAGACAGCTGTTTTGGACAACCCTAAACAGCCCCATATCTCAAACCTGGTATCAAAATGAAAGCAAATTCTCACTATAGATTTCTGTTGCCTTCTCTGTTTCTTAGGAGGGTGTGGTGGCTGTGTGTTGCCTGGTAGGGAATGCTTCTGGAATCTTATTTTCAGCAACCATGCACAGAAATGCTAGGTCTTTTACATCCTTGCCTGCGCTTGGTGCTAGCATTTTCTTTTTTAATTTTGACCATTCTCGAGCCCATGGAATGGCATCTCAGTGTGATTTAAACTTGAATTTAATTTAATTTGAAATTGATGCTGAGTACCATCTAAATGTCATTGCCACTACCTTCTTGATTTTGTCAGTATTTGAGGGAAGAAAATTTGGTTTCCTGGCAGATATTTTTGGATCGACTCAGAGTCCTGGAATTGGATTTCTAAGAATAAGGTTGTTAGACTATTTCCTGTCTGGTTGCCATCCTCACTCTTGTCTCCTTAGCCAAAATTGAATTTGGAAGCGGGGAGGTGAAGTAAGTTTTTCAGGGCTTCAGGGAGTCCATTGCTTTTTGCTAGCTCTACAGAAAAGTATGACTTTCTTTTTGCTACCATAGGAATAAAGGGATTTTATATACCTTCTGAATTGTAGCTACAAGGGCAACTGTTTCCTTTCCTTCTTCCTACCCTTTGAATTAATTGAAACAATACAAACTATTAGGGGGAAAAAGTACTATGTTGACATCCAACTTTTCTTAAAAGTCAGTCAGTTATCTTGAATCCCTGGGGTTGTTTTGTGCATGGAGGATGTTACACAATCCTCCATAATCTTATGTACAGGGTTAGTGGGAGCTAAGCAGGACTGCTCCTTTATTCTGGGGATACTCCCATGCCTGCTACCCAGTTCAAGTCACATTGTCTAAGTTCTAGCTCTTCTGGAGACCTAACATGGGATTTATCCATGTGATATGAGAGTCCCAAAACAGCATTCAGGGGTGGGGGTTGTTGATAATTTTACTGAGATGCCACAAACCATACAATTTATACCTTTTAAGAGTAAAATGTAATGTATTTTTAGATATTTATAGATAAATGTGACTATTAAGAAATCAGTTTTGAAGCATTCTACTACTTTAAAAATAATCTCTTACCCTTGGATTAGCATATTTTATTCCTTATTCTTCTAGCCCTAAGCAGCCACATGACTACTTTCTATATATGACTTGACTTATTCTGGACATCTCCTATGCATAACATACACCATGTGTTCTGTTGTGTCTCGCTCCCTTCACTCAACCTGATGATTTCAAGGTTCATACTCTATCCTTATATAATAATTTACAACACTTGGTTATCCTTTTGTTACTGGGCTCTGTCTCTGGACTCCACTTGGCTGCTGGTCCTCAGTATCATTGTCCAGAAGATTCTAAGAGTCACATAGGACATAACAAGAGGTGAAGTTTCTCACAAACTAAAGAACATCACTGTCAAAGGTAAGATCTGGTGATGGCCAATGGGGCCATTGGGGAGGAAATGTTCTCAATGCGAGAGTAAACAATGGCCAGAAAGACAATTGAGCCCACCTACATTCCTAAGCAGGCCTTATACTATTTCTAATGTCCCTAGAACAGATGGCTTCCCTGAAGGTCTTGTTCTTTCCAGGTGATTGACGGCTTTATTCTTTTGAATGCTAATTATTTAACAGAACACACTAAAAAGAATCAAAGAATTAAAAAGAGCTTACAAAATAGCTACCACTATGCAGGAGGAAACAGGCTTTCTTTAGTGGGCCTAATGAAGCCACACTACTGGAACCTCTCACCTTCTGTCAGATGTGCAGCAGTCCTCTCTGTGGTGTCATCAAGTTTGAGTTGGGCGTTTGAGATGCTCTCTCCTCTTTACCCATCTCAGTTTTTACTTATAAAATTACATGGGCATGGGAGATAAGAAGGGGAGGATAAAGCAAGAAAATATCTGCATGCAAAGAATCCCTTGAGATCCTTTCCTTTTGAAAAGTGGGGAACACTCGATGATTTTGAGACAATTCTGGCTCCCTTTTCTCAAAACCAGACTTAAAGAAAACTTTCTCTTCCTCCTATCTTGGTCTCTTCTCCATTGCTTTTATTTGTTTGTTTTGTTTTGTTTTTTCTGTTGCAGTCATGGGCAGTGGAACCTCCAAGTAACAGACTCAATTCTTAGTTTTACAAACTGCTGGTTATGAGGAAGAGGTCTGTCCATTCTCAATGGCCCTCAAGCCTGTTGATATCTGACTTAGCTATCAAGCACCTTCAACCACTGGTAGATATTAAGATTGTTAAATTTTGTTTTTTGGCTTTTATAAATAATGCTGCTATCTATATTTATGTCTGGGTTTGTGTTGATATGTTATAATTTCTCTTAGGAATATGCCTTACAATAGAATGCATGGCTCATATAATAATTGTATGATTAATTGCTAAGACCATTGTATGTTCTACCACCTGTAGGAGAGAGTAACAGTTTTGCTGCATCCTTATGGGTATCTGGGACAATCTGAATTTTTATTCTAGCCATCTCAAAGGGCTAGAATTCTAAAACTTCCCTGAGGTTTTCATTTGCATGGTGACTAGTGACATCAGTCATTTTATTGTTTACATGTATCCCATGGTGTGGCTTTAATAATGATTATTTTTCTGTATTGGGAACCCACCACAGGGTCGTGTGTATGCATGTGAAGTAAGCATTCTGCCACCTAGCTACATCCTCTGCTCTAACTGTGTCTCTCTTTTGTGAAGGAATATCTATTTGAATTCCTAAATACATATAACATACTCACATAATATGTGCCATTTTAGCCATCTTTGAGGATACAGTGCGGTAGTATTAAATATGTTTATAATATAAGCAATGACACAGCATTCACCTCCATAAGTCTTTCATCCTTTAATCTGATTCTATACCAGCTTCAACCCAGTGTTCTACTGCTCCATGATCTCTAAATCCCCGAAAATCCCATAAGCCCTCTTCCCTCCCCTTGTTCCCCAATCCACCCCTCCTGCTTCCCGGACCTGGTATTCCCCTATACTGCTGCACTGAGCATTTCCAGGACTAGGAACCTCTCCTTCCTTCTTCTTGGGCTTTATTTGATATGTGACTTGTGTCTTGGGTATTCCAAGCTTCTAAGCTAATATCCACTTATCAGTGAGTGCATACCATGAGTGTTCTTTTGTGAACTTTTGGGTTGCCTCACTTAGGATGATATTCTCCAGTTCCACCCATTTGTCTAAGAATTTCATGAGTTCATTGTTTTTAATGGCTGAACAGTATTCTATTGTGTATATAAACCACATTTTCTGAATCCATTCCTCCGTTGAGGGACACCTGGGCTCTTTCCAGCTTCTGGCTATTATAAATAAGGCTGCTATGAACATAGTGGAGCATGTATCCTTATTACATGCTGGGGAATCCTCTTGGTATATGCCCAGGAGTGGTATAGCAGGGTCTTCCAGTAGTATCATGCCCAGTTTTCTGAGGAACCACCAGAATGATTTCCAGGCAAGTAGATCAATGGAATAGAATTGAAGACCCAGAAAAGAACCCATACACCTATGGTCACTCGATCTTTGACAAAGGAGCTACAACCATCCAGTAGAAAACAGATTGCCTTTTCAACAAATGGTGTTTGTTCAACTGGAGGTCAGCATGTAGAAGAATGCATATTGTTCCATTCTTATCTCCTTGTACTAAGCTTAAATCCAAGTGGATCAAGGACATTCACATAAAACTAGACACACTGAAACTAATAGAAAAGAAACTGGGGAATACCGTTGAGGACATGAGTGCAGAGGAAAATTTCCTGAACAAAACTCCAATAGTTTATGCTCTAAGATCAAAAATTGACAAATGGGACCTCATAAAATTACTGAGTTTCTGTAAGGCAAAGGACATTGTCAGAAGAACAAAATGGCAACCAACAAATATTGAGCTATTTTCTCTAACAAAGAGCTATTTTCTCTTTGGGAAAAGATCTTTACCAACCCTACATCCGACAGAGGGCTTATATCCAAGATATACAAAGAACTCAAGAAGGTAGACTCCAGAGAGCCAAATAACCTCATTAAAAATGGGGTACAGAGCTAAACAAAGAATTTTTACCTGAGAAATAACAAATGGTGGAGAAGCATCTAAAGAAATGTTCAACATCCTTAGTCATCAGGGAAATGCAAATCAAAACAACCCTGAGATTTCACCTCACACCAGTCAGAATGGCTAAGATCAAAAACTCCAGAGAAAACAGGTGTTGCCGAGGATGTGGAAAAAGAGGAACACTCCTCCACTATTGGTGGAGCTGCAAGCATCTGTGTTCTTGTAACTGGTTTGCTTCTCTTATCATAGTGTCCATCCATGATAATATGATGCCGAGTTTTCTTCCTTCCTAAGGCAAAACAATATTCTATCATATGTATATAGCATATTTTTATCCATTTTGTGATTGTTTCTGTGTTTTAGCTTTTGAAAAATAGTGTCATGATCATAGGATCAGAGGTGAGGCGTACGCAACGTTGGTCCCAACACTGGGAGTTACTGAGACCTGTGGAACCCAGGCATGCAGGAACTCTGCTAGAGCAGTGTCATGGTTTCTTTCAGGTCTGTCTGGGCTGGTGCCCTGAGCAGACCTTCTGCAGCCAATGCTACAACATCCAGAGGAAGCTCCACTCCCAGGTGCTTTTACAAACCCAGCATCCCAGGACCCCAGGAGCTTGGTCACACCAGGATCACAGGGTCCCAGAGGCAGCTTGACTCCCAGGAGCTCAGATACACCCAGGAGCTCAGGATCACAGGATCACAGAATCACAGGATCACAGAGACAGCTTGACTCTGAGGAGTTCTGACACAACCAAGATCACAGGAAGAACAGGCTCCAGTCAGATAGAGAGAGGGCAGATAGCACTAGAGATAACCAGATGGTGGGAGGCAAGTGTAAGAACATAAACAACAGAAACCAAGGTAACTTGGCATCATCAGAACCCAATTCTTCCACCATATCAAGTCCTGGATACACCATAACACTGGAAAAGCTAAATTCGGACATAAATAACTCCCTTAAAGAAATACAGAAGAAACAGGCAAACAGAAGACCTTAAAGAGGAAACACAAACATCCCTTAATGAATTAAAGGAAAACATAATCAGACAGCAAAGGAAATGAACAAAACCATCCAAAATCTAAAAATGGAACTAGAAACAATAAAGAAATCACAAAGTGAGACAACCCTGGAGCTAGAAAACCTAACAAAGAGATCAGGAGTCATAGATGCAAGCATTACCAACAGAATACAAGAGATGGAAGAAAGAATCTCAGGTGCAGAAAATACCATGAAAAACATGGACACAACAGTCAAAGAAAACACAAAAAGCAAAAAGCCACTAACCCAAAACATCCAGGTAATCCAGGCCACAATGAGAAGATGAAACCTAAGGATAATAGGTAGAGAAGAGAATGAAGATTCCCAACTTAAAGGGCCAGTAAATGTCTTCAACAAAATTATAGATGAAAACCTCCCTAACCTAAAGAAAGAGATGCCCATGAACATACAAGAAGCCTACAGAACTCCAAATAGACTGGACCAGAAAAGAAATTCCTCCTGTCACATAATAATCAAAACACCAAATGCACAAAACAAAGAAAGGATATTAAAAGCAGTAATGGGAAAAGGTCAAGTAACATATAAAGGCAGACCTATCAGAATTACACCAGATTTCTCACTAGAGACTATGAAAGCTAGAAGATCCTGGGCAGATGTCATACCAAGAACATAAATGCTAAACCAGGCTAATATATCCAGCAAAACTCTCAATTACCATAGATGGAGAAAACAAGACGTTCCATGACAAAACCAAATTTACACAATATCTTTCCATAAATCCAGTCCTATATAGAAAAATAGATGGAAAACACCAACGCAGGGGGGAAAACTACACCCTAGGAAAAACAAGAAAGTAATCTTTCAACAAACCAACATAAATATAATCTCACCTTTAACCACAAAAATAACAGGAAGTAATGATCACTTTTCCTTAATATCTCTTAATATGAAAATTAATATTAAAACATATCCTAATTGATTGGAATTAAAAAATATGAGGAATTAAAATTTTGTTCGCTCTCACCCAGTGGTCTCTCTAATTTGGTAATTGGAGAAATATGTCCAATACTGTACAATCCATATATACTTTCTGCTTGTTCATACCTGACAGTGTCTTGCTGTGTACCATGTAATGGTCTTGAAATCATGCTTCTCCTATCTATTAGTAGGATTCTTCTTCTTTCTATTAGTAGGATTATTTATTTGATGGTTTACACTATACAATGTTTTTTTCAGAACAGCTTACATATTTCAAAATTATTTATACAGGCAAAAGAATCAAAGAAATTAATTTGGGTGGTAGCTTGTAAGAGAACAACAAAGAGTAAGACTGAATGTTTTGCTTAATATTTATAATTATTGTATCAGTTTTGAAGATGACCTTATAAGTTACTCTTTTTCTGAGATGAATGCTTTTCAAAATAATCACAGCCAACGTACCAGAATCTAACCCTCACTTAATGTCTGTGCCACCCTCCAAGCAAAACCATTGTTCATTGAAACAGTTGATAAATGACTTCATGATAGACCATCTTAACACACACACTCCAATTCTTAAATGAATGTAACCTGTTACCAGTGGGCTGAGAATGATGACAATCACTCAAGTCAAATAGCTTTGACTTAGATTTCCATAGCAGGAAATCTGTATCCAAATAATTGTGCTTACAATTCATTCCTTGGCACAGGAGAGCTGTCAACTCTTCGCTTAGCTACTATGGAGGTAAAATCCTTTGATGAGAGGGGCACTGAAATATAGCTTTATTACAATGAACTCCAATGTCTAAAAATTGTTCTTATTTTGGGTTTGTACCACAGTAAGAGGCAAGATTTTAAGTTCTTCTAAAAACAACCAATCAAAAAAGACTATATTTTTATATTCATTTAATAATTTGTCCATCATTTTTATTATTGGTATAATATATATAATATATATATATAGTATTGAATATAATAAAAAAGAAAAAAAGAAATAATGTCATGATGAACATGTGCACATATAACTATATCTTCAATATACCACTTTTCAGTTCAGTTCTTTGGAAAAATAAATGAAAAAGTAGAATCATACATGAATGCTATTTCCAATTTTTAAAGTAAGTGCTATTGTTTTTTCCACAACAAACATACATGTACATTCCCACAAGCTGTGCACAGGGCTCTAATTTCTACCTTTCCTACTTTAGATTTATGTGTATGTGTTTGTCCTAGTAACTCACTGTAACTCTGATGTGTTTTTCTCTAATGATGATAATGCTGGCCATCCAGTACTTGGCCATTTGTGTGCATTCTTTAAAGAAATGTCTACTAAAGTCCTCTGCACACTGTAAAACTATTTTGTTGTTGAGCTTAACAAGTTGCCTATATATTTTGCATATTAATCTCTTCTCAGACATGATTTACAAATATATCTTCCTACTCTGTGGGTCAACTTTCCACTCTGTTGATGGCTTCTTCCAGTGCACAGATTTAAATTTTCTTTTAAGATCTAATGTTACCCATGGGTCTTTTGTTACATATGCCTTTCATGTCATACTTAGAAACACATTGTGAAGGGCAGTGTTGTGAAAGTTTCAGACTATGTGTTTTTTTCTAAGACTTGCATTGGGTTGAAAAAAGTCTTTGACCTACTTTGAGTGAATTCATGTTTGTAAAGTCCAACTATATTTTCCCCTTTCTTTAGTGTGTGTATGTGTTAAGTTTTCCTAGTATATTTTTTTGAAATATAATTTTCCCCCTCCATTAGATTATCTTAGACTCCTTGTCAAAATTTCTTGATCGGGGTTTCTTTTGCAAGCCACTGTGCTATTCATTAGTCTCCATCATTTAGCCAGCACCATACTGTTTTGATTACCCGAGCTTTGTGGGAAATTCTGAGTTAGAAAGTACAAGCCTTCTGGCTTTGTTCTTTTTCAAGTGTATTTTGTCTATTCAGTGTCTCCTGAAATTCCACATATGGCACGGCTTCTAACCACACTCCACTCCATTTAAAACTATGGGCAACAAAACTTAGGTCAAAGACATTGTGAAGGACTGATCATGGGTTCATGTACAAATCTCTGGTCACACTTGGTGGATAATGTGTTCCCTGACAACAAGTCAGGAATAATTAAAAGCAGACATTTGTTCATATGAGATACAAGTATCCTGTTCTAGGAAGAAATAGAAAGCAGATACTCTGCCAATAGCTTCCTCTGCTTTGAGCTGTCTGCCTTGAAGTATTGTCAGATGACAGGGATGCGGAAGTTGAATACATTCAACATTATCCTTGGCACTTCTTTTCAACATAACAGCAGTAAGGCTCATAGAATTTCCTCAAACTTAGTTCAGTGGTAACCACTGTAGGAACCCATGGCTATAGAATTACCACACAGTCTCTCATCAGCATCCCACTCATGCCAAAGGTATCAGCCTACTTCCTAACTGCCAACTCTTATCATCAGAACCTGGGATGCTCCCAAACTATCCACAAGTTTGGTACAACTAAACAAAGTCAAGCTGGGTGAACATTCAACAGACTCATGTCTAAAATAGCAGTAAGCCTCCTATTGGAAGGTCAACAGTAGAGACCTTCAAGAAAACAAAATTTAAAACGTGTACTTAGGACTTAAATGATATGCTTTCGATGGTACAAAAATTCATTCCTGAAACCAAACCATTATTTTCTGTGACTGTTTTGTAACCAATCACAAACTTCGGGTGGACAGAGATTATCTTATTTATCATGTATCCTCAGCACATTGCCCACTTGCAAACATATAGTGGAATTAAAAAAAAAGTTGTTCCTTAGATAGGTAAAAGGTTGTCTGCTCAGTCTGCTTTCTGACATGGCAACAGAACACCTGAGGCTAGATAATTTATAAGAAAAGAGGTTCATTTGGAAGCAGAGTTCTGGAGTCTGGACAGCCAAGAACATAGCATCAGCATCTATTTGGTCTTGTGCTGCTTTAAGTCATGGTGAAAAGAGGAAGGGCTGGTGGGCATGCGCCATGAAGGCAAAATACAAGGCCACTGGAGAAGGCTGTAATACATTTACAAAGGTTCTGCTTCTGCTCACTGAACCTCCCTTCCTCACACTGCACAAGCCTCAATGGAACTCGTGGTAAGGACAAATCACATGCAAACCATAGCCTAGGCTTTCCTGAGTCATGCTGGGTGTAGATGCAGAAAGATCCAAGGAGCTTAAAATCACACTGTTTCTGACCTATAAATAGAATGGAGGAAAAGCCACATGGCAGTGGGGATAGGGTGTTATGACTTTGGGTCCTTGCAAAAATGAGGAGAAACAGGATGCATCCGTAGAAGGCATCTTGTTCCTTGTTCTTTGCCAAGTGTAAAATTTATCCTTCCTTGGGAAGTAGCTCTCCTTTAGTGGAACTCCCTGTTGTGCTGGGTTCACTTGGAGGACAATCACAGCCCAACCCATGCTGGAAAAGCATGGCAAGGCAGAGCTGGGTCAGCACAGCTCTAAAGAATTGCAAGTTCTTGGAATAACAAAAAACTCAGGATAGTGAAAACTATTCTCAACAACAAAAGAACTTCTGGGGGAATCACCTCAAGCAGTACTACAGAGTGTTAACAACTGCATGGTATTGGTACAGTGATAGGCAGGTAGATCAATGGAATAGAATTGAAGACCCAGAAATGAACTCACACACCTATGGTCACTTGATCTTTGACAAAGGAGCTAAAACCATCCAGCAGGAAAAAAGGCATTTTCAACAAATGGTGCTGTTTCAACTGGAGGTCATCATGCAGAAGAATGCAAATTAATCCATTCTTATCTCCCTGTACAAAGCTCAGGTCCAAGTGGATCAAGGACCTACACATAAAATCAGATACACTGAAACTAATAGAAAAGAAAGTGAGGAAGAGCCTCGAGCACATGGGCACAGGGGAAAATTTCCTGAACAGAACACCAATGGCTATACTCTAAGATCAAGAATTGACAAACAGGATCTCATAAAATTGCAAAGCTTCTGTAAGACAAAGGACACTGTCAATGGGAAAAGATCTTTATTGATCCTGATAGAGGGCTAAATTCAATATATACAAAGAACTCAAGAAATTAGACTCCAGAGAACCAAATAACCCTATTAAAAAATGGGGAACAGAGCTAAACAGAATTTTCAACTGAGGAAACTCAAATGGCAAAGAAGCACCTAAAGGAATGTTCAAAATCCTTAGTCATCAGGGAAATGCAAATCAAAACAACCCTGAGATTTCACCTCACACCAGTCAAAATGGCCAAGATCAAAAACTCAGGAGACAGCAGGTACTGTCGAGGATGTAGAGAAAGAGGAATACTCCTCCATTGCTGGTAGGGTTGCAAGCTGGTACAATCTCTCTGGAAATAATTCTGGCAGTTCCTCAGAAAATTAGACATAGTACTATCTTAGGACCCAGGTATACCACTCCTAAGTATATACCCAGAAGATTCTCCAACATGTAATAAGAACACATGCTCCACTATGTTCATAGCAGCCATATTTATAATATCCAGAAGCTGGAAAGAACCCAAATGTCCCTCAACAGAGGAATAGAAAATGTGGTACATTTACACAATGAAATACTACTCAGCTGTTAAAGGCAATGACCTCATGAAATTCGCAGACAAATGGATGGAACTTAAAAATATCATCCTGAGTGAGGTAACTTAGTCACAAAAGAACACATATGGTATGTATTCACTGATAAATGAATATTAGCCCAAAAGTTCAGAATACCCACAATACAATTCACAGACCATATGAAGCCCAAGAAGAAGGAAGCCCAAAGTGTGGACGCTTCAGTGCTTCTTAGAAACGGGAACAAAAAATATTCACAGAAGGAAATATGGAGACAAAGTGTAAAGCAGAGACTGAAGGAAAGGCCATCCAGAGACTGCCCCACTCAGATATCCATCCCATATCCAGCCACCAAACACAGACACTATTGTGGATGCCAGGAAGTGTTTGCTGATGGGAGCCTGATATGGCTGTCTCCTGAGGCTCTACCAGAGCCTGACAAATACAGAAGTGATGCTTGCAGGCAACCATTGGACTTAGCACAGGGTCCGAGATGGAGGAGTTGGAGAAGGAACTGAAAGAGCTGAGGGGATTTGCAGCCCCATGAAGGGATCAACAGTGTCAACTGGCCAGACCTCCTGGATCTCACAGGGACTGGATCAGCAACCAAAGAGTACACATGGAGGGACCCATGGCTCTGGCCACATATGTGGCAGAGGATGGCCTTGTTGGACATCGGTGGGAGGAGAGGCCCTTGGGCCTGACGGTGTTCGATGCCCCAGTGTAGGGGAATGCCAGGAGTGGGGGCGGGGGGGGGGGGGAGGAATACCCTCAAAGATGCTTGGGGAGTGGGGATAGAATGGGTGGTTTTTGAAGGGGAGTCCTGTAAATGGGAAAGTATTTGAAATATAAATAAAGAAAATATCCAAAAAACCCCCCAAACAAATGGAAAAAGAAACAAACAAAAAAAGAACTGTAAGTCCTAATGGGCGGTTCTGTAGGTGGGTCTCTGATAGCTGACGCCCTGGAACGCTGCCCAGTTAACCTTAGTATACATTTCTGACATGTACCCAATTCATCTTTCTTAGTGACGTTATAAACTTGGTCTTGTTGCTTGATTTAGAGGAATGTCTGGCAGCCACTGACGTGACAAAGAAGCTTCTAGGCTTCCTGCTCTAAATGCTAAACGTCTTGTTAATGATACCATGATCTTCCTATTATTGTTTTATTATTATCATTTTAGTTAGCATTGAAAACAATGGGTTTTGTGTGACATTTTCTTACATATGTATATCATTGCGCTATGATTATTTTCATCCTATACCACAATCCTCATAGCTCCTCTGTCTCACTTTTCATCCCTTCCTATGGCCCACTAGTAACCCTTTAGTTTTCATATAGAACACATAGAACACACACAAGCACACACACATACACACACATAAACACACACATACACACCACACACACAAACACACACATACATACACATAGATACACACATACACATGTATACATACACACATCTACACACATACACACACACACACACACATACACACTTTCATATTCTTGGTATATAGGACAACATTGGGGCTCGTTGCCTTATTCCTCCTCTATCTATCTTTTCATTCATTCCCCCTCTCCCTTTAGACCTCTTCCTCTGTCTTTGAAATCTCCCCTCTACTTTTGGTTTTACACACACACACACACACACACACACACACACACACACACACACTATTTATCTTTCTGACTTGGCTTAATTTGCTTAACATGATCACCCATTTCATCTCTTTTCCTGCAGACGACATTTCATTCTTCTCTCTAGTGAGATGGAATTTCATTGTGTACTTATACCATATTTTCATTACCTGCTCATGTGCAAATGGTCATCTAAGCTGTTTCCATTCAATGGTGATGTGAACAGTCCCACAGTAATTGTGTCTCTAAGATAATATAGGTTCCTTAGGACCATCTCTAGGAACGACACGGTGGCTTATAGGGCAGCTCTCTTTTTAGTTTTCTGAGGAACCTCAATACAATTTTTCATACTGGTTGTACCAGCTTACATTCCTGACAGCAATAATAGTTTCTTCCTCTACATCTGAACAGAATTTATCTTCTTGATACAGCCATTCTAACAGGGGCACATTCTCCTGATTGCTAAGGATGTTGAGTGATTTTTCAGATACTTACTAGCCATTTATACTTTTGTCCTTGAGAACTCTCTGATCAGTGCAGTCGCCCATTTACTGATTGGATGGTTTGGGAGATTGTTTTAATGTTTGAGATTTTGATTTCTTTCTTTGTTCTATGTAAGTACTTTCCCTTCTTTAGAAGCATCTGCTGGCCACTCAGTTTTGCAGTCTGTGGGCTGGTAAGGTTTTTCTGTTCTCTGATTATTCCCTACTTATGGACACCCTGGAGTGACTAATGTTCTAGCTTGGGGGCAGGGAGATTCTCCAAAATGTGTTGAAAATGGTCAGAGTTAAAAACAGCGTTGAGACCTGAGCCTGTAGAATCCTCTTTGAGTTTTTAAAACCCAGCAAACAATAATCAGAGTGTCAGAATGACGCAGTGGGGGTGCCAAGTGCCTTCTCAGACTCTGCTACTGTGAGCCTCAAGGCATAAAAGTGGCCCTGGAGGTTGAGCTTCCTGTGGTGCCCAGGCTCAGGCTTCCTACACTCCCACACTCCTCTCTGCTGAGCTCTGCCTCTGAGGGTAAGGAGCCATATCAATGCATTCAGTGGCCTAAGTTGAGCCTCCTTGCTAACTTCAAGTTTTGGTGCCAGTTTCCAGGTCTCTGCTCTCCATAACTGTCTCCTGGGGCTGTCTCTCACCTTGAAGCTGGAATGGAATCCAAGCCCCCTGACTTACAAATGCTCCTGATTTTCAGGACCTCTGGATTCAGGTTGTTGTTTAATAGAGGACTGAACTTGGGGCTCCCTACACGTTAAGCAAGCATGTTATCACTGAGCTGTATCTACACCCGTCCTTGTGCCTTTTTACTGGTGGTCCTCAACCTTCCTACTGCTGCGACCCCTTAATATAGTCTCTTAGGTTGTGGTGACACTCCAACCATAAAATTATTTCATTGCTACTTCATAACTGTAGCTTTGCTACTGTTATGAATTGTAATGTAAATATCTGGGTGTCTGATATGGGGCCCCCAAAGGGGTCAATACCTACAGGTTGAGAACTGCCGTTTTTTTTTGTTTGTTTTTTGTTTTTGTTTTTTTTTTTTTAATTGAAGTAGAATCCTACAAAGTTTCCTAGGCTAACCTTGAACTTAACTCTGCTAGCCTAGCAGGCCTCCAATTGGTAATCCCCCTGCCTCATTCTTCTCCACCTGGTGGCTTAAATGATTTAAAGTCCTAGTTTCTCTCTCAAGATGGTACCCAGGTCTAGTTCTCCAAGATGGTACCCAGGTCTAGTTCTCCAAGATGGTACCCAGGTCTAGTTCTCCAAGATGGTACCCAGGTCTAGTTCTCCAAGATGGTACCCAGCTATAGTTCTCCAAGTCACAGAGATGGACAGCGCAGACCTCCTTTCACTGATAAACCATTCTGCAGGGCAGTCAGCATCTCACCAAACCTGCATCAGTATTTGAGGCTTGTCCTGTAGTTATGTTCTTTTTTATTTTGCCTGGCTTCAGGCTTCTGTTTCCCTTCCTGCTGTCCAACAGGAGCCCTATAGTGCCCCCCTTAGGCAAACCAAACAACCCTATAAAAATGGGGTACAGAGTTAAACAAAGATTTCTCACCTGAAGAACTTCCGATGGCAGAGAAACACCTTAAAAAATGCTCAACTTCATTAGTCATTAGGGAAATGCAAATCAAAACAACCCTGAGATTTCATCTTACACCAGTCAGAATGGCTAAGATTAAAAAGTCAGGAGATAGCAGGTGTTGGCGAGGATGTGGAGAAAGAGGAACACTCCTCCACTGCTGGTGGGGTTGCAAATTGGTACAACCACTCTGGAAATCAATCTGGCGGTTCCTCCGAAAACTGGGCACCTCACTTCCAGAAGATCCTGCTATACCACTCCTGGGCATATACCCAGAGTATTCCCCACCATGTAATAAGGATACATGCTCTACTATGTTCATAGCAGCCCTATTTATAATTGCCAGATGTTGGAAAGAACGCAGGTATCCCTCAACAGAAGAGTGGATGCAAAAAATGTGGTATATCTACACAATGGAGTACTATTCAGCCATTAGAAACAATGAATTCATGAAATTCTTAGGCAAATGGATGGAGCTAGAGAACATCATACTAAGTGAGGTAACCCAGACTCAAAAGGTGAATCATTGTATGCACTCACTAATAAATGGATATTAACCTAGAAAACTGGAATACCCAAAACATAATCCACACATCAAATGAGATACAAGAAGAAAGGAGGAGTGGCCCCTGGTTCTGGAAAGACTCAGTGAAGCAGTATAGAGCAAAATCAGAACAGGGAAGTGGGAAGGGTTCGGTGGGAAAACAGGGGGAGGGAAGGGGACTGATGGGACTTTCGGGGAGTGGGGGTCCAGAAAAGGGGAAATCATTTGAAATGTAAATAAATATATCAATAAATTAAAAAAAAACTTAGCAAGACAAGTTAAAAAAAGACTTCTTTCAAAACCACAAGGCCCTTTTGTTTTGCAGCTTTTACAGGAAGTCTTTGTAGATAGACAGTTATGACCAGAATCACTGGACAGTCCCAAAGTTTAGAGCTATGTAAAAGTCATCATGGGGTCTCAGATGGAGAGAATCCCACCTAGCAGAAATAACTGCTCATCACCACCCTGTGCTGACTTCTTTTCCCACCTAGGCTTCTTGTCTTGTAAGCTACCCCTAACCTACCAGGGGAATTACAGGCAGCATGAGTTTTGCCTGTTTGCTTCGTGTGCATCTAAATATCCTGATAACCTACTCCCTGGAGAGGACCTTGTAACCAGGCAACGGAAGTCATGCTCCAATTGTGAAGCCCTCTATCCACTTTGACTGTGGTGAGCTTTTTCAAAACGAGAACACTAAAAGCAGAGCCGTAGCAATCTTGTCCAGCTCTGTCCTCTATGAGGAGCTAACATCCTGTCTTATGAGTGTTTAAAAATGATGATACAAATACCTTTTGTAAAAAAGTCTAAAGCAACGCATTTCACCTAAGAAGAAGACTTAAAACAAAACAGCAAACCCCTGTTTTAAACAGAAAAGAGGGAGATGGAAGGGAGCTATCTCCTGTCTGGTGACAGTTTATTTTAGGCCTGATGCTTTCTCCATTTATAATTTAGTGCCACTTGTGTTTTGAGAAACACTGCCAAGTCAGATGGGTCTCTTAGGCAGGGACTTAATCTACACTGTTAAACACAGCTGTTCTGGTGCCTGAAGTCCTTAAGAGTCCAGCAGGACCTGAGCTAGTAAAATAAACTCAGAAAGGGCCGTCTGGATTTGTGCTTTTACACACAAACCAAGCACATATGAGCTTGGAGCCAGCAGTCCTCCTGGGCCAAGGTCAGAGGCAGTCCAGGGACACGGACTTGGAAAGAGCGCTCCTCACAGCACATCTGCTGTGTGCAAACAGTTCAGAGTTGGGCATGCTGGCCTTTAATCTTCAGGGTTTTTTTTTTTTAATGAGGGAAAGGGATCCTGATTAGTAGTGCCCATGTCAGCACTTTTTGTAATAAATACTGCATTTATGAGGAATTCGGCCTTCCAGCTCTGCATGATTAAATGGCTCTCAAGCACGGGGTCTACCCTCCCCTGCCTCCACCCACACTTCTGTTGCTTAAAACACAGAGCCTAATTATCCAGGTGAAAGGAGGGTCTTCCTCTCTAGGGCCGACTGTTTCTATTCGGGTCATGGCATGGCAGTGGCCTGCAGGCCAGCACTGCACAGATGGATTCCACTGGAACTAGCTTCTTGGGCCAGCATGAAGCATCTTCCCCAGTGGGCTGCATTGGTTTGTGTGTAACTTCATAGACATGCTGTCATCTGACTTTTCAGCCCCACAGTTCCTCTAGAGCAGCCAGGATTCTTAGTTCTCACACCCTAGGCCAGAGTCTTTTCATCTTGCTGGATTTCACCTTCTTCAGATGCATGTTCTAGGTATGTTGTCAAAATTATGGGAATTACACCAACCAATGAGACACTGAGAATCTGGTTGTGTGGGGGTGGGGTTTCCGTCTACAATGCTAGTAATAGAAGAGCGTGGTTTAAAATTTAGAATGTATGTATTCAGTGAGCTCATCACAAATATTCAAAGAAAGGCAAAGATATTCAGGACAATTAGAAACAAAATACCTACCAGTGGGGGATTCATTTTCACAAAGGAGGTATTCATACAGGAGATTCAATGTGTCTACAGAAGCAGGCCTTGTGCCTTTGTATTTGTTGACTTGAGAGAAGTTCTATCATACCTCTATGACCAAAGGAATGACACAGTAGTGGAACTGAGAAATGCCCATGTATGCATGAATCAAAGAAGTTGCAGATGACGCTATGGTCCAATCTAATTGCATCACACAAACAGCCTGACAACTAAAAGTTAGCAAACATTCAGAAAACACCAGAGAAGGGATGTGTGGATCCTAACCTACAGCAGCTCATTTCAACATGTCCTGGTTCTCTATCATCAACATCATGAAAAGTTGTCTCTCCTCAATGTCCTTCTCTACTGTTAACCAAAACCTTCTATCTCATTTGCAGAAGTCAGCCCCCTCTGCTTCCCCCCTCTTCCTCCTTCCCTGAGCTCATTCTTCACTGAACCATCATCACTGAACCATCACCTGGAAGATAAAGAACACAGATGACATGCTAAATGAACAAGAAGAGTTCTTTGCTGTGTTCGAAAAGGAACAGAGGTTGTCTATGCGTACACACCACCATGACTCCATCTCACCTTGTAACATGTACAACGTTACTGACAGAGATTCCTGCAAGGACATGGCCGGCATCGTCAAGAACACTTACTTGGGTTAGAATTTCCCTGTGACCTTTACTCTTTCTTCCCTTCTGTTGCTTTCTAGCTTCTGAATTATTCATTAACATGTTTTGTTTGCATTACAAATAAAAAATAAATAAATCCGTCAAAGGGAACAAAGAAAAGTCACAATGATGTCACAGGAAACAGTATATGTGAGAAAAAAAAATTTCAGCATTCGTGTGTGTGTGTGTGTGTGTGTGTGTGTGTGTGTATGTGTGTGTGTGTGTGTGTGTGTTTAGGTAAATACAGTTAAACTTTCCCTTCTTTTTTTCAACATCCACCCACCCCACTAGTTTTTGGAATGGACATCAAGTTCTTAAGTTGATCATTTCATACGTTAATCTATTTGACAACTCATCAACACTGTTTAATGTGTGAGTGCACTGGGGTGTAACTCGGACTTCACTGACCAATTACAAGAAATGTTAAACAGTCTGAACTAAAGTTTGATCCTTATTCATTCTCCCTGGGAATAGGGATTCAGCATCTACACATTTGCTCCCATTTCCATCTCTGTACTCCAGGGGTTCTCAACTTGTGGGTTGAGATCCCTTTGGGGGTTGGATGACCTTTTCACAGGGCTCACTTAAGACCATTGGAAAACACAGATTTCTAACAATAACAATTATAGTTATGAAGTAGCAACAAGAATAATTTTATGTTTGGGGAGTCAACACAACATGAAGGACTGCATTAAAGGGTCACAGGATTAGAAAGGTTGGGAACCCCTCTCCTACACTCATACATCCCTATACCGCCTCCCCAATATATAGCTGCTTTTTATTTTCCTTTTATAATTCCCGAGACACACAAATTTCCCCTGAAGAAGAGAAGCCTGCTGGAGGAGTTTAACTTCTGACTCATGAGCTTCTCTTAGCTTGGGGAATTCTGTAGAGAGGCTTGTGACACATCCCTGCCAAGGTCCCTTTCAGAACTTCAGGAGCCAGTGCCAGGCAGCTGGCACTCCTTGTTCCCTAGAAAGGAGCTTGTTAATCAGACTCTCGAGCCACAAATGCCAAACGGCACCCTTGTTCACGGCTGTAAGTTCTATCCCGGGAGTTCCAGAAAGCAGGATTTGTCACCAGACAATTATACCTACACATCAGCATTCCTTTGGGACTGGAATTAAATAGCCAAGTCCATTCTAATTGTGGGCTAAAAGCAGATTTCTTTGTGAGGAGAAAGGAAATAGCTACTCTTTAAAGCCCCAAACAGCCTTGAATTCTTGGAGAAGTGATTGGAAGTAGGCTTTAGTAGAGAAGCTACAGAGAAGCCATCAGAGGAAAATGCTTAAAGAAAGGGGAAGTCACTGACAATTCTCTATGACAGGATGGGACTCCACAGTTCAGTGATATTATATAATTATCAAGCAGCATTTCATTAACCATCACAGTGTGCCTGCCTCTCTCTTTTTTGTCTAGTAAAACTTGCCTTTTATTCTCTAATAAAGAGGCCCTGTGTGACATGTGGGTAGATGAGCCTGTTGAACAAGAGGTTCATGTTGGGCAGGATCCGTGATTTCTCAGGTTCTAGTCTGACTTGGGAGGTATCATATTATGGCCTCATAAGGAAAAAGACCAATTTGCCAAGAATTCCAGGTTCTTCCACCCTTGAGAGCTCTGTAGAGTCATCATGTTCCCTGTGAAGCCTTTCTGTCTTTCCTCCTAGATGACTCTGTGGATGTAATGTCACTGTGTGCCTCTCTGCCACCTTCCCATCCCAGTTACAGCTCTGCATTTACACTGTGGATCTTTGTCTACCATCCGACACCACTCTAGGATTTAACTCGAATGGCAACACTGCACCATGAGCTTTTTGTTAACCATTATTTTTTCTCATGCTTCACATAGTGTTTGATCATCATTAGTGTTCACTGATTTCACTTCCTGTTGAGAAGATGGCTGACTGAGGTGGTTATCTTTAGAGGAATCTCAATAAAGGTGCCAAGGCAGAGAAGATAACAAAATGTTCAGACCAAAGTTATCATGAAGACAGAAAAAAGATGGGGACAGTAGATTCTTCCTGTTTAATTTAGAAATAGAAAATGACCCTTACCAGTAATGCAGGCATGATACTCTGGTGATCATGGTGTAATATGGTGTCAGGTGTCAGGGTGGAATATGGAACTTGTAATCGCGAATGGTGTACGTTATCCTCTGGGTCATTATGTTGCTTAACTTTAATACTGTGAACTAGTCTCGACATTGTAGAGTCCAATCAATATAGAAATGGTGCTTAGCCTTGTTACCTGCCTATTCTGTTACAAGGGGAACATAAGGAGTTTTTTAGTTATCTTACCCTGTATCATTTGCTTCAGATTCAGTGGATGGAATGACACTCAATCACAAAGCTATTTCCACCTGAACCCAGTAGGGAGATTGTACCCTGAAAGCCACCAGAAGGAAAAATTTTTTTCCTTATGACTCAGAGGACCCTGTTCAGGTGTCAAGAAGACAGTGCCACCAAGGACAAACAAAACCACCCTCAAACAACAACTTACAGAGTATTTCCTAACACCAGCTAAACAGCAAGGAGCCCTGGCCCTGGCCCTTCCCCCAATGCCAGACTCCTCAGGCATTTGCCTTTTCTCTTGACGCAGTTGCTTGCTTATGACTCAGAAGCAGACTTAGTTTCTACCTTGGAAGCTTAATGGACGCCAGGCCACACGAGGGAGATGACATCAGGGCTGAAAGGACAGACCAAGTGTCTGAACAGCTTGTTTCATAGCCGTAGAAGGTCTTGGATACCACTGCCAAGATACTTCCTTGCAGGTTATTTTCAACTGATGCTAGTCACAGTGAGAGACTCTTTATATGAACAGAGGCCAAATATCCAGCCCACAAACCCTCTCTACCTCACCAGTGTAAGCTCTAGCTATCAGGAGTTATCAGGCCATTCATTCTTCAGCTTAAAAGGCATAAAGTCAAAAACTCTCCTTGAGCTACTGCCTCATTCCCCAGAACGCATCGCTGACTGTTACCCACACCAATTTTTCCTAATTTCCCTTACTTTATGTACAAAATAATTCATACTTGAAAATTCAATCTATGTAAGTGGTACCAGGGAAAAACAGTATTTGCCTCTAGGGCATATCCATCTCGTTCCCACCAGAAATAAAGTGTTCATGATTGACAGGTGGCCTTTCAAAATGCTTTCTATATATAAATGGTTGTATCTTGGAGTGTATTATGACTCTGCAGCAACAAATGTATACTTTATTTTAATTACATGGAAACAGACATGGAGACACATACACACACAAGGGGAGACACACACATACATACACACACACACACACAGAGAGAGAGAGAGAGAGAGAGAGAAGAGAGAGAGAGAGAGAGAGAGAGAGAGAGGAGAGAGAGAGAGAGAGAGAGAGAGAGAGAGAGAGATTATTCCAGTATTCCAGTAAACTGGGAGTTTCTTGAAGCAGAAGAGCATACCTTGCGATTTGGTAAATCCCCAGAGCCTAGTATAGTTGCATGATAGGACCGCACTGCATGCTATTTGTACAACTGAAGGTAGGGCAGGGGAGAGGGGGACACTATGGATGGTGATTGATAGATGTTTTCTTAGTTTTAAAAGAAGCTTGAAAATATGTGATTTTTTGTGCTTCTTAATACCAATGATATTTGCTGGACATATGCTAAACATTGTGGTTCCTATGGTCAGGTATCAAGGCAAGTATATTAAAAATAACAATAATAAGTAGAGAAAGTGCTACCTAAACATCAGAAAAGAAGTGACATAGAATGAAAGGGAGCCTGGGGGCATTTCTACAGAAATGCTTTAATTAGGCAATGGGTGAGGATATAAAAGACATTTAATTTATAGCATATACCACATTCCATGGCCAATTTCAAGCTACCAATATATGTAATAACCTTCTCTATTCAGCCAATAGAAACCTTCCCCATCTTGCTGCTGAATCTGGTATAGACAACCTTTGAAAACCCTCTTTTGTCTTCCAACCATGCTGACTTCCCAACAAGGTGTTCTTTAAGAGGTTTAAGCCTAGGAGGGCTGGAACATCAGAGGATGATTTTTAGTCCTGTCTCAGTACACAGAAAACTGTGCTATCCACCTAAGCGGCCTCACATCTGTCTGGCTTGACCTTCCCTTCCCACCATCCTCTTTGCCTCTGGTGTTATATAAGCTGCTACAATATGTCCAGCCCAGCTGTGCTGAATGTGTCAGAAGGTGGTAGGAAACAAGAAATCAAAGTGAGGCTTTATATCGTTAAGTAAGACTCCACTCTCCCCAACTTTATCTCCCATGAAGCATGTGTGTGTTAGATATTGAATTTACAGCAGCAACAAGGTGCCTGCAATCGGGAGCTGAGACTGAGCACATTGTAATACGTACAAGACACATGCTACGATTATACTTTCTGTAGATCAAGAAAACAAAGTATAGCGGCCATGCCATGGAAGGGATCATGTCCAGATGCTGGTTTTCCTAAAAGTTAAAAAAAACGATAACAAACCAAAACCCTATACTTGTTTCTAGAAGTAGGACTTCATGATAATTAGTCAAGCTCAGATCATTTGCAGTCTAATTATTTGGCTTTGGATCCCAGTGTTTATCAGAAATAATGAGCTAGCCTGCTCCCCACCCCTCCCCCAAAAAATCATGTATAACATTTGGAGGCTCTAAAAAATATTTTTCTAAAGGCAAATTTCAAACTACAATATTCTCATTTATCAGATCCAGACTTGTAAGACATTCTAACATCTTAATTTTACCCTAAAAATAAACACAAAAACTAGTTTGTTGGGAGAGAGCCCTTGGAGAATTCAAAAGTGTCTTTGATGTTGAAAAAAAAAAGGAAGGGCTGGGGCGGGGATTGTGGTGACAAAATTTAACTCAGCTCAGATAAATATAAAACAGCATTTCATTCTTTAAACATATCAATATGCATTTATTTTGTTCACTCTGTGGAACATTTCCAAACAGGACCAGCTGCACAGATACAGCAGCAGGGGAGTCTCCCCGTGTACCGTGTGAACAAGGGTTGCATACACCAGTGATTTAAGGCTTGTTAGTAAACAATGAGTTTTACAGCCCCTGCACAAGGGAATTAATGTTCTCTAGCTGTCAACTTGAACTCTTCATGCTATTTCTTTTAATAAGTTTAGGGTGAGGATATGTGTGCACATGTGTGTTACTGTATATTGAACTGTGTGTGTTTCTCTGTGTCTGTCTGTGTCTGTGTGTCTGTGTGTCTGTGTGATATACTGATAGCTTATAGTCTCAGTTCCTACCAAGGCTGACTGTCCCACCAAATCCTTCTGGCCCTTCCTATGGATTTCCACTGCCTTCTCATTCTTACCAAGACAGAATTTGGGAAAGGTTGCAGGGATGTTAATGTGCCTCATATCATTTGAAGTTTGGACATGGTAATTCCCTATCCTGGGCACACAGTACTACATAGCACTAGGCAGATAAACTGCATGCTGCATCTCATGTGATGAACTACACGTGTAGGAATATACCAACCTTAGAAGATTTCCGAAGTCTTTTCAATCATTCTTTCACTTAATACTTATTATTAGGCAGGTAATTGGGTATTAATGGTAAGCCCCTTAAGCTACAACCTGAGGAAGTCCAATAGCAGAACAGGGAAAGAAAGATGGAGAAATGATGTCAGCATAGTGATATGATCAAGGAGTAAAGAGGAAGAAGTGCAGTGTAATCTCAAAGAGAAATGGAGTTCTTTCTGGGGACCAGAGAGGGCAGAGAATTACTCTCGATGGTGAAGAACAAATGGTTGTTTATCGCATGTGAGGGTAGGTGGCAACTTGGGTAACGGCATAAGGTAACAGGAAAGTCAGAAATACATGCCTGGAGGCCTTCCCAGAACCATGTGGTGCTTGTCTTCAGAGTGAAAAGAGACAAAGGAGGTGGGGGAGGGGCGAAGGAAGGAAGGAAGGAAGGAAGGAAGGAAGGAAGGAAGGAAGGAAGGAAGGAAGGAAGGAAGGAAGGAAGGAAGGAAGGAGCGAGCAAGAAAAGGATCCAAACGGAACTATGATCTGTACTGGTGAGAGCCAGGGTTGTGCTCCAGCCCTGAGAAAAGAGATTTTCATAAAATGGAATTATAAAATGCTAAGGGCCTTCCAGAATTCCCTGGTCTTTAGGATACATCCCAGAGTTTTCTTTGGCAAAGTGGACCCTGTTTGTTCTCTCTTCCCCCAGACCCTCCTTTTATGTTTTAGCATCTCACCAGCCTTCATTGGTACCCTCAATTGTTCAGATCCTTGGAAGAGTAAAATCAATAATGAAACTGTAGGTTTTCCTTTTCTTTTTTTAATCTTCTTGCTTTTTTAATATATATATATATATATATATATGTATGTATTTTATTTTCTATATTCTTTGTTTGCATTCCAAATGATTTCCCCTTTCCCAGTTCCCCCCTCCCCATATGTCCCATAAGCCTTCTTCTCTCCACCCATTCTCCAATCACCTCCCTCACTATCTCCCCAAGCTCACCTTTTCTGCCTTCCCAGTGATAGAAATACAGACAGACATATAACATGTTTTTACTTAACAAAGTCATTTTATTGACTCTTCAAAGTTCATACTGTTTGGCCAACATTGCTATTGCCCAGGGTGGATTTGTGAGCCACCCCAAACCTCTCCTCCTCATGAGACAGGAGCCAGCAGAGGTCTTCCATCATTGCATGACCCTCCTGAGAATATGTGTGCAAGGTGGAGAGGGGCGGGTCTTGTGTACACTTCTTTCTCTTCCTTGCCTCAGACACTCTTGTCATGATTCATGCTCTGCCTGTTTTCCTGAAACCACTTCAGAGAGAGGTTTCTGTGGGATCCACAGGCAACTGTGCTCATGACAAGCTCTTGTCTTCATTTGTCTGTCCCTGGAAAGAGCCCTGATATCCATCCCTGACATATGGAAAGATGTTATGATTGACAGCTTGCCTGGGTTGAGAAGGACTTAGGAGTTTAGTAAAGTACATGCCTACATGTGACTACTAGGATGTTAGAGATAATGTCAACCATGTGGGAAACATCTGCCATGAATATGGTGGCACCATCCCATGGGCTGTGTGCCCAGAAAGCACAGTAGGCAAAAAGAAGAAAGCCCAGTACTGCACGTGCACGCATACACTCTCTCTTTCCTTCCCCACCCTTCCCTTCTCTTCTTCCCTCCATCCCCCAACCCCCATCCTTCTTCCTGGCTTGTGTGCTCTGCCAGACTCTCCCTGCTGTGATGGACTGACACCAGAGTCCAGATAAATCTTCCCTCCCTTAGGTTGTTTTGTTTACATCTTTTGTCACTGGGAACAAAAACTGACCAACACACACAGTAAGCAACTAAATGAATTTTCCCCCTAAGCTCATGAGCACATCAATGCCCTCCTGGGTTGAGTACCAGTGAAACTCAAAAAGGAAGCATGTGTTCTTGAATCATAAGTGTGGAAACTCGAGCTGCGCAGCTGGTGCCCAGTTTCCCAGACATCTTGGCTGAGTCACGAATCAGTACAGTGCGCAGAAGGAGTGATGTCAGTTGCAGTTCCCACTTGTGTGACTTCAAATAGCCTTCAGCTTTAAGCTTCTCCACTCATATTGTGATGGTTCCAGTCACGATAAATCTATTCTATTGCTACGGGAATGTAGCATTCTCACTTCTTTTGTAACTATTCTGTGGTTGTCACCAAAGGGAAAGGCAAGGGTGGCACCAGAGCCTCTGCAGATGGTACCAAAGGAAAAAAAAATTGTTTTGGATTGTACCCTAGAGTCTAGCACATTCTCCAAACCAGTTGCATAGAGGGTAGTTTGGAGCATAGCTAGAAAGGCGTGAATCTGTTCTTGGTAAGAAGAAGAGACATCAATGGACCGGGAGTGGGGTGGAGATTTAGGAAGGGTCAGGCAAGGGACAAAAGGGTAATCACGGAGGACAAAGAGTCAGGCGATCAAGATCACAGACTTGAGAGAAGAAACATATATAGTGGCGATATTTACTAAGAGATTGGTGTAGGGTACAGTTCAGTTGATAGTGTTTGCTGGTGTCCTGTACACCCTGAGTTCATGCCCAGCATCACACAAACTGAATTGGTAGAATACACCTATGACCTAATCTCACAAGGAGAACAAGTAATTGTCTTTGATTAATTAGTGAGTTGGAGGCTACCTTGGGCTACATAAGACCTGTTTCTGCAGAAGAAAGTACCTTTCTCTATGTTTCCTTGAATCTCTCATCAAAACTCTTTAGTGAGTACCATATCATTTAATGGTCTTATCAAATAGAGCTCCTCTCCTTGGGTAAGGACAAAGTACAAGCATATAGAATGACATAGGTTGTATTAGAGACTTTCTTCCTGCACTGATAGCAAAAAAACCAAAAGTGTTTAGGCACCAGATTCATTCGAGAATTGGCTCAAAAGCACACTAATGTGTTCCCTGTCTGTGTGTGTCCATCGAACTCCATCCTTACAGTCACCATCATTGTGGAAACTCTCCTGGTACATGGCTGCATGACCTACAACGGTCACGCTATGCCTGGGTACTTCTGCCCCAGAAACCTGTTTATGCAGATATAAGGTATCTGTGGGAGGCTCTGTAAAAAGTCAGTGACATTCTGTAACAGGAGTGGGGAAGATGACACAGATGTTTGCTGTTTCTTCAAGTATATATGCAATGGTCACTTTGTTCCCCAACCTCTGATTCCCAGTGATTCATGGGAAATGTCCCTACTATGGCTGCTAGAAGGGTCTTTTCTCATCAACAATCTTCCTTCTTCCAATACAACTGCAAATATCTCTGTTTCGCAGGTCACCTGAAACCATCCTTGTGGATTCCTGCATTCTAAGCCCCTTCTCTGCCTTGCCTCACAATCTAGTATGTCACCTTTGTGACAGTTAATCTATATGTCCGCTTAGATGCATCCTGATACCTAGGCTTTGGGTTGAACTTTGTTCTCGATGCTTCTTTGGTATTGGATGTGGGGGTTAAGGTTAATATTTAAGTGGATAGACTTTGAGTAAAGCAGTTTACCCTTTATAGTGTTGGTAGATGTCATCTCATCAGCCAAAGGCCTTACCACAAAGACTCATGATCTTTCCAAACATTGTTAAGTAGACTGCTTTCATGCTTAAGGACAATTCCTTCCCTGGGTTTCCCTTCCAGAATAAATACTAGAATCAAGATCTCATTCTGTCTCCTTCTGTTTCTCTCTGCCCTTCCCCATTTCTGTCATTGGTTTTATTTCTTTGGAGAACCTTGGAAACTTGGATTGCTACCTTTCTCAACAGTAAACTGGGAGGGTTTACATTATAATAGGTCCCCAGACCTTAATACAACTGACACCATGATGGAAGTACTGTTCAGACCATAAAATTCAGCACATAGATAGCACCACCTCCCCAAACAAGAACAAAGACCTAATCTATCAAAGTCCAGGACAGTCCCTAAATGTACTAGCCTTGCTTTCTTGGCCTCTGCTTCTGGTTAACTGTTCTTGCTAGCTGAGGTCTATCAACCCAAGATGTGTTTTTGATATTTAAAAGCTCACTCTGAGAAAGGCTTGAGATAACACTCAGATTCTGAACATCCAGTATACGCACCAGCCTGCTAATATTAAAGACTTTCTATTGGCTTGAACCTATATACGAGTAGTTTTCACTGGTTGCCACTGTGTGTTAGCCACAGATAATGCCAGCACGTTCTCATTGTGAGTCTGTGTTACCTTACTTTTATCCAAATGGCTCCCTAAAGTAAGACCCTAATGTAAGTAACTATAAAACCTAATTTTCCTGGAGTTTTGGAACAGAGGAACTCAAATGATTGACTTCTTTCCTTGTATCTTGAACTCTGAGAGATTGTAGCAGCAATGGCTTGTGCAGATAAAGCTGAAAGAATGATACATAAGGCTCAGAAACTGAGTATAGGATGGGAAGGGGAGCCTTCAGGGACTTAATTCCAGATGTCATTTTCAATACCTTAGTTTCCATACCTCACATCTATTCCCACTGCTGATACTCCAGCATAGTGATGCAAGCTGACACTCTGTCAGTTGAAGTTAAAGGGATGCTAAATAACATAGGAGGAAACTCATGACCTCTGGGACCTAGCATTCTATACTGGTCTCAAGAAAGTCAGAGCTATTCTACCCCAACTAGTCTTCTCTTCTGATATACAGGTTGATACACCAGACTGAAATCACTCCCCAGGTAGTTTTTGTGGTAGCATATGACTCTAGAGAGCTAGGTTCTCATCCACAATCCAGGAAAGAATAGGATTCTTTCAGCTTGACTAGAAAAATACTATATATATATACATATATATGATCTTGTACACATCATAATCTTAAACATCTATCAATCATACAGACTTCAAAGTCAATGTGGCTAAAGTTGTAGAGGTGTTGTAGTTTAAAAGTTTAGAAGGATCAAAAAGGAACATGAAATCAGAAAATGCTTCAATGTTGATGATATTTCCACTACTTCTTACCTTCTCTGAAAATTTATTCATAGTGTGTGGAAGATTTGAGGGAACTTCTAGAATCTTCTTCTGAGTTTCTGCTTCAGTCAGCCTAAAAATATGTTTTCTTCTCTTAATCTGTTTGGACTGCAACAATAACTCTACCATTGATTGTGTGTCTAAGTAACCAATACTTATTTCTTACGGCTCTGGGGAGAGCAAGTTTGTCAGGAGTGGACCAGCAGGAACAGGATCTGAGGACCAGCTTCATGGTCTGCTTATGGCCATTTTTAAGTGGTTTCTTCATGCGATGAAGTATAAGGAAGAGGTGCCCTTTAAAAGACACTAATTCTATCCCTGAGGGTTCCACCCTCATCAACTGGTCATCTCTCATACACTCAGCCTCCACATGCAGGATTAAGATTTTCACCTGCATAACACTTCTGTTTTCTTTTCTCTAGAAATTTTTAGGAATTTAAGATACTGAAGAGATGCTATAAGTTTCTTACTCTGCTTTGTACTTCAACCTTTAATCTCTCACTATCCTAACTAAAATGCTATTCTGTGGTCAAAATCAAACCACCCATCCCCTTAAATGCACATTTCTGACCTTGGCTTTCAAAGCTCTGTATGATCTGGGCTTTCTATACCTCTCTAGCTCTGAGAAATATCATCTTTTCTGTCACCCATGTTCCTCCAGCTACCCCCCACTCCTATCAGTGTCCTATTGTCAGTGCTGTTGGAGCTGAAGGAGTTTGCAACTCCATAGGAAGAACAACAATATCAACCAACCAGAACCTCCCTCCCCTGGAGCTCCCAGGGACTAAACCACCAACCAAAGAGTACACATGGAGGGACCCATGGCTCCATCTGCATAGGATGGCCTTGTCAGACATCAATGAGAGGTGAGGTCCTGTGGAGGCTTGATGTCCTAGTGTAGGGGAATGCCAGAGTGGAGAGGCGGGAGTAGAGGAGTGGGTGAGTAGGTGGGTAGGGGAAGACCTTCATAGAAGCAGGGGGAGAGGATTGAATACGGGGATTCTGGAAACCTGGAAAGGGGATAACATTTGAAATATAAATACATAAAATATCCATTTAAAAAAAAGAAAAGGAAAAGTAAGAGAGAAAAGAGAAGATAGAAGGAAAGGAGAGGGGAGGGGAGGGAAGGGGAGGGGGGGAGGGGAGGGGAGAGGGGAGGGGAGGGGAGGGGAGGGGAGGGGAGGGAGGGGAGGGGAGGGGAGGGGAGGGGAGGGGAGAGGGAGAGGAGAGGAGAGGAGAGGAGAGGAGAGGAGAGGAGAGGAGAGGAGAGGAGAGGAGAGGTATAAATCAGCCATGTTCGCTTCCAGTGGAACCCCTACCTAAGCTAGGGTCGTGAAGAAACCTAAGATAAGCCCAGGCATGTCTGTCAATGAGGGAAGTTCTATCGTGGCAAACAGGGACCATAATGATAGTCACTCAGCATGTTATTCTACTGTCAAAATGTGAGAAGAAGGCGGCCGCTAATTTCTCCATCCTGTGAGTGCCACGGGACTGCAGTGGCCACTCATGTGCGATTGCAAGGCACACTTCCGGCTCCTGGCAGTAAACAGTGCCACGGTTAATCACAGAGGTCGGTTGAAAATATCGCTGGGCTGGGAACCTGGCTTTGGCTTCCTGGCTTGCTATTTAGGCAACTCACTGAGTCTTTCTATATTCTCAGTTCTATATAGTGGAAATGTGATTCGATGCTGACATTTAAGTTAGAAGATACCTGTTAAGCCGCCTCTTGGAACAAGCATGCAAGCGCTGAGAAATTCACACAGTGACTAGAAGCCCCAGAACTGGGTTTTAGTTTTGCTTCCTTACCCTTTGTGGGTACAGCATTTAAAAGAGCCATTAAGCAGGAAGGAGTCAGCCACCCAGCCAGCTGCCCGGTGACTGTGATTGTGTTAGACTCTGCAGGAAGGAAGCCTTGGGGCACCGGCTGCTCTGCTTGCTCTAGGAAGGCAGCGCTGCACCTGCAGGGACGCCTGTCACACCTCATGTCCCTGTGCTCCATCAAAGTCTCCTCCAGCAGAACATCTGGGGCCCGAGGAAAGGAATGGGCATTTAAAACAGTCTCTCTGGATGATTCTTAGCCCACAGACTTGGAGAGCACAGAACTGCCTCTCAAAACCAAACACGGACTGGAGGAACAGAAAAAATATAAAAACCTACAATTCTCTTCCCAAATGTGATGCCTCCTATTTAACTCTGTATCTCTCCGGGAGCTTTCTCTGAAACATAAGCGACATATCAGAATCTTTTTGAAATGAAATGCAGTAGGCTGAAGGCTGAGTTGCTGGAATGTTTATTTCAAAGCCCTGGAGAGCTGTTCTTTGACATTTTGAAGGTCCTCTGCCACCCAGGCCTTTAACATGAATATTCCATATCCTTGTGCTTATTCTAGACAGAAAAGTCTCCCGCCAATCAGAGGTCTAAGGCGGGACTTACTGTTCCCCTCACAGACCAGTGGACCTCCGCCGCAAACGCAGTGCTTTGCCACAATAGTCTTGCTCCCCTTCTGATTCTATGAGGTCATCAATCCATCTGAAAAGCAGTACTGACTAGGCATCCCCCTTGTAAATTTTGTTATATGTACTGTTTTTAAGTATTACTTGTTCATACTGGCAGTGGCCTCTTCCTCAGCTGTAGGCCACATTTCTCTACTCTGCACACAGCTGAAGGGATCCGCCAACGTGCATGTACCGCTCACTGTGAATTCTCCACTCAAGGTGAGAATTAAGACTCTTCTTAAACACGGAGCTTCAAAGCCTTAACTCAGTCTTAACTCAGCTTACCTTTCCAGGTCTCATGTCCCCACCCTTTACAAAGCCCTTTCCTTAGCCTGGGGTCTTACAATCCGCAGATGCTCTGCTCCCCAAAGAATGTTGGTGTGACTCATCCATCATGACCTCTACGGTATTCCTTATATTTTGTGGTATCAGTTAAACTTTTAGGTTATTTTTTTAAATTATTATACTTATTTGTGCCTTATTTAGTGTATTAGGGTTCTCAGAAGAAAGAACTGATAGAATGAATGTATGTGTCTTATAGGCTGGGAGCCAGCTATAGCTAGTACAACAAAGGCTGTCTACCAAAGCAAAGTCAAGAATCCCAAAGAAGTAGGCTCGGATTCCGTGAAGGAAGAGGAAGGTGAGGGTGAAGGCTAGGAGGCAAAGAGGAAACGCTACCTTCTGTCTTGTCTTTCACATAGCTGCCACTGGAAGGGATGGCCCAGATTTAAGGCGGATCTTCCCACCTCGAAAGATCAGGCTTGAAGGTGAGTCTTCCCACCTCAAATGGTTTAATGAAGAAAAATCCTAACAGGTATGCCCAGCCACTTGAATTTTTGTTAATTCCAAATGTAGGGAAGTTGCTGTGTGTGTGTGTGTGTGTGTGTGTGTGTATTGGGACCCAGGAATTGAACCCAGACCGTCAAGCATGCATGGGGACAGGTACCTTTATCCACTGAACTATCCCAACAACCCAACTTTCAGTACTCTGAATTTATTTTATCTCCAAGATCGTTTTTTTTTTTTTTTTTTTTTTTTGGATTTGGTTTTTTTTGAGACAGGATTTCTCTGTATAGCCCTGGCTGTCCTGGAACTCACTCTGTAGACCAGGCTGACCTCGAACTCAGAAATCTGCCTGCCTCTGCCTCCCAGAGTGCTGGGATTACAGGCATGTGCCACCACCACCTGGCTTATCTCCAAGATCTTAAGAACATCTTTGTTCTCCCTATAAGACTCCAGGCAAAGCATTACACATGCAAATGTTTACTGGGTGCTTATTCTTCCAATTTGATTTTATAAACAAGTCATAATCTGTTTCATGGTTTCTCAAGAGTAAGGCTTTTTCTTTGTAAGAACTCTTCTTTAGATGTGAGCTTTTTAGAAATCTTTGTTTTTATCATGTAAGACTATGGAATTGGGTTCCATAAAGAAAAATATTTTATTGAAATGGATAATTGATGGATTTTATTGAAATGAAAAATATAAAATTGAAATGGATCTGTCTTTCAGTATGTTAAGATAAATAAACATGAACTTTTCTCACATCCTTACTTAAGTTTTATTAGTTTTATACTTACCCATCTGACCACCATTTACTGTGGTCAGATGGATGCACAGTATGATTTTTAATCTTTTTTAATTTGTGAAGGTATCTTTTGTGTCCCAGAATATGGTTTAGTTTGGAAAGGCTTCCATGACTGCTGAGTAGAATATGTATTCTTTGGAGTTTGGAGCATTCTATAGATAGCTGTTCAGTCTATTTGATGTACGATGTCAGCTAATTCTAATGTTTCTCAGTTTCTTTTTGCCCACATGACATGTCTATTGGAGAGAGTGAGGTACTGAAATCACCTATTAATAGATTGTCGTTAATCTTTAACTCCAGTAGTAGAGTTTTTATGGAATTGGGCACCCCTGAGTTTGATGCATGTATGTTGGCATTGTAGCGTCATTTAACTGTTAATTGTTCCCTTGGTTAGAATGAAGTGTCTCTCTCTATCTCTTTTGATTAGTTTTATTTTAAAGTCTACTTTTCCAGATTCTAGAGTAGCAATGCCTGCTTGCTTCCTGATCCCTCCCATTTGATTGGAGTGTTTTGTTCACCCTTTTACTCTAAGGCAGTGCTTATCTTTAAAACTGAGACATCTTGTACGTCAGGAGTTAGATGGATTTATTGTCTTGCTCTACTCAGTCAGTCTGTGCCTTTTGATTGGAGAATTGAGACCATTTATATTTAAAGTTATTATTGAAATGTGAGTTAGTTGTGGTCATTGTGTTCTTGATTTCAGTGATGTTTTTTTATGTTCTCGCTGCTATTTTGCCTGTTTTTTAAATATAATTATGGCTTCATATTTTCTTCCACAGTTTTTGTGGAAATGGTACAAAATTGCCACAAGGTCAGCTGATATTCTAATACATTTGCTTTATGCGTTACTTGTGCTCTTCTACTGTGCTCTGTCTTCTCTTTAGCCCTAAATATTGCTTCTTCTATTTCCTTTAGCTTTGGTTTATTGGCTTAATTTTTTTTAGGCTGCTTATTTAGTGGAATTTTTTTCTCTCTCCTTCAGTCCTGGCAGATAGTTTTCTGGATATATTATCTTCCATTGGCTGCCCTAGTCTTTTAGGATTTAGAATGCATTGCTCTAGGCACTTTTGGCTTTCAAAGTTTCCACTGAGAAATTGGCTGTTATCCTAATACAGTTTCCTTTATATGTCACTTCCATTTTTCTCTTGCAGCTTTCACAACTACATTTACATGTAGCATTGATTAGAAGTAGAACGGAGGGCTGAAGCTATAACGCAACAGTTAAGAGCACATATTGTTCCTCTGGAGGACCAAACTCCATTTCCAGCATCCACACCAGGTGACTAACTAGCACCTAAAACTCCATGTCTAAGGAACCTGACACCTCTGGCCTCTGAAGGTGCTGGCATACACTCACACAGACATATAAAATCATGACTAACATTAAATATAAAGTAAAATTAAATCTAAAAGTTAATGTTCTACCAATGACCTAATCATATAAAATGTGAAGCAGAGTTTAATTGGAACTGCTTTGAAAATTAATATGAAGTGCAAACTATCTAGAATTATCAATATATAATTTTATGAAGCATTGTGGCTATGACAATATGTGCTCACGTGGATTACAGAGAATCAATACTGAGGCAAAGGGTGATGAGGAAAAGACCCATACATGAATGTTCATCTGAATTACATGAGTTTGATTTGGAGAGAAAATATTAGAAATTTCAGTAAATGTTCTGGATTGATTCACTGTGTATTTAGAGAGAAAATCAACCTTGATTCTTATCTCATACTATAAAACAAAAAGAATTAAACATAGATTATGAATTCAAAAGTAAAATATAAAAAGTCTAGAAGAAAAGTAATAATATATTTATGTGATTAGTATATGAAAAGGTCTAACAGTATAAAATGTATTAATTATAAAAGAAAAGTGGCACATTAAATTTCTTCAAAATTCAGAATGTCTCTCAACCAAAGGATGCCATTAAGAAAGTGAAAGGGGCCAACAAGATGGTATATAGGTGCTTGCTGCCAAGCTTAGAAACCTGAGTTCAATGCCCAGGACCCACATGGCAGAAGGACAGAACTGACTCACACAAGTGGTCCTGTACCTCCACACTCAAACTGTGGTGCTTGTGTAGCCCCAAATAAAGGGATGAGTGGATAGATGGATAGACGGATGGATGGATGGATGGATGGATGATTGTTCAATATAAAGAGTGAGAAAGTTTGTCACAATATTTGACAATAGTCTTACATTTAGATCATATAAAGCCCTCCTACATCATGAAAGGGAAAAGATCAGTGTGGGTAGCCTGCAAGTGGACTGACTTACTATCTTACAATATTTTTCTCAATTTCACTACTCATTAGATGAACATTAACAGCAAGACACCAATCTACACCCAGGAGAATGACCACAATAGAAGATGTGCAGTAATCTAGGCAGTTAGCTCTCTGGAGCAGCTGTAACTCTCGTGTGTTGCTTGTAGAAATGTAATTGTGTGACCACTTGAAGGTGGGGAATGAAGTACACAGCATTTCTACTCCTTGGAAAATACAAAAGAGAAATGGATACAAATGTTAACCAAAAGATGTGTGCCAGAATGTTTGTAGCAGGTGTATTAATTAAAGGCAAAACATTGGAAACACCAACAATTAAGTAGAAACAATGGTCTTTTCATGCAGTAAGATACCAGTGAATTTAAAAAGTGAATGAGCCACCATTATACCAAAGAATGTGGATGAACTTCTGGGTCTGTCTGTCTGTCTGTCTGTCTGTCTGTCTCTCTCTCTCTCTCTCTCTCTCTCTCTCTCTCTCTCTGTGTGTGTGTGTGTGTGTGCATTTTCATTTATATAAGACTTACAAGTAGTTTGATCATCTTTGCAGTACTGTCATAAAAGTCAGAAGCAGGAGTTCTCTGGTAGAAGTTTAGCATCACTATGTATACTATCATATCATCTGCAGATAAAAATACTTTGAATTCTTCCACATAACCTAAGAGTGTGTTTGGGAGCATCCTCTCTTCACCTTTGTATTCTCCTGTCTCCCTCTGAGAACGTTAACATTCTTCCTGACTTCCAAGATCCTAGTATGGCCTGTATACAAGATGTTCAGTCATGACAGACCTCTGATGTCACATGAAACCTCCTCCTCTGAGTCCCAGAAACTGTGCTCAATCTGTTTCCACTTATTCTTCTCATACACAGACAGACAGACAGACATACTCGGCAGTCACATTGGCCTCTACAAGCCTCCGAAGAATGCATGCTCTCAGAGAAACCATATAGAAGTCTGTGCTATAGTCCTCTCTTACAGAACTCCTCAACCTCAAGAAAAACAAATTTACTAACTTTTCATTTTTATCTGGTTGTCTTTTTTTTCTGGTTTTCCCTTTGCCTTGCTATTTTTACTATCTTTATTCTTTCTTTTCCCTCTAACAGTATCTGCTATAGTTAATAAGACAAATAATGAGTCAACTGTGATTTTTTATTAAAAAAAAGGTTTGCTTTTATGTGTATGGGTATTTTGCCTGTATGTATGTATGTCTCACCAACATGTGTAGTTCCTGTGAAATACAGAAAAGGGCAGTGGATCCTCTAGAACCAGAGCTACAACCAGCTACCATGTGGACACTGGGTACTGGGCCTATGTCATGTACAAGAGCAGCCAATGCTCTTAACCACTGTGCCACCTTCCCCTCCCTTTAACTGGTTATTCAATAAAATTGTTAGAGGAATTTTAGGTTTACAGGAAACTCAAGCAGAAAGGACACAGAGTTTGCATATCTACATTCTCTCACCCCCTTTCTCTTCTGCGTATGTTCTCCCTTATTGTTAGCATCTCATGTGCGTGGCACAACTTACAGGCTAACATTGATGTACTATTGTTATTATTAATGTCCATGGTTGATAGTAAGAATCACTCTGTATGCTATACAGTTCCGTGGGGATTGACATAGGTAACACCATTTGTCCACTATTAGAGAATCATGTGTAAACAAATGTGTTCTTTGCCCTAAAAATGTCCTATACACTACTTGCTTGCTTTTTTCCCCTTTCCAGTCCACATAAAACCCTTATCAACCTTAGATTGTTCTAGTCTAATCTTTCCAGAATGTCATGTAGTTAGAATCAGGTAACCCAGACTCAAAAGGTGAATCATGGTATGCACTCACTAATAAGTGGATATTAACCTAGAAAACTGGAATACCCAAAACATAATCCACACATCAAATGAGGTACAAGAAGAAAGGAGGAGTGGCCCCTGGTTCTGGAAAGACTCAGTGAAACAGTATTCGGCAAAACCAGAACGGGGAAGTGGGAAGGGGTGGGTGGGAGGACGGGGGAATAGAAGGGGGCTTACGGGACTTTCGGGGAGTGGGGGGGCAGAAAAGGGAAATCATTTGAAATGTAAATAAATTATATCGAATAAAAAAAAAGAATCATAGCCTTATATACTGTCTTTAACTTTCAATATGAACTAAGTTTTCCCCAAACCTTTTTATGACTTGATAGCCCATTTCCTTTTATCAACAAATATTTCATTGTTTGGATATACCACACCTTATGTATACATTCGGCTATTGGAAAACATCTGGATTGCTTATAACTTAAACATTCATGAATGAAACTATGTAGACAGAAAAGCAGTCATCTCTCATTTAGATTCTTTGACTTATCTGCAAAGTAGAATAAAAGATGAAGTAAAAAAGAAAAAGTTGCTCCTCAACACAAAACAGATCATATCTAAATATGTTATGAGTCGAAATATAAGTTGGAAATGCATTTAACATCAATATCACAACTAAGTCTAGCCTACCTTAAACATGCTTAGAACACTGATTTTAGCCTATAGGGGGCAGTGTCAGCTGACACAGAGCCTATTTTATAATGGCGTGGATTTCTCATCCAACCTTATTAGACACTATAATAAAAGGGGGAAATAGAAGGGTCAAAACGATTTTTCATCATTAATGTGCACCATTAAAAGTACCTTGAGTGTGCAGAATGTTTTTTTTTATTAGATATTTGCTTTATTTCCATTTCAAATGGTATCCCTTTTTCTCATTATCCCTCTGAATACCCCTATCCCATCCCGCCCAACTGCTTACCAACCCCCTACTCCCACTTTCCTGACCTGGCATTCTCCTACACTGGGGCATCATGCTTTCACCAGACCAATGGCCTCTCCTCTCACTGGTGTCCGAAAAGGCCATCCTCTGCTACATATGTAGCTGGAGCCATGGTTCCCTCCATGTGTACTCTTTCTTTGGTGGTTTAGATCCTGGGAGCTCTTGGGTACTGGTTAGTACATTTTATTGTTCCTCCTATGGGCTGCAAACCTCTTCAGCTCCTTGGGTCCTTTCTTTGGTTCCTCCATTGGGGACCCCAAACTCAGTCTGTTGGTTGGCTGTGAGCCATGGGTATTTTGATCCACTTTCTAAGAAGGATCAAAATAATCACGCTTTGGTCTTCCTTCATCTTGAGCTTCATGTGGTCTGTGAGTTTTGGGGCTAATATCCACTTATCAGTGAGTGCATACCATGTGTGTTCTTTTGTGATTGGGATACCTCATGCAGGATGATATTTTCTAGTTCAATCCATTATAGATTGTTTCTCTTTTTTTCAAAGATTTATTTATTTTATATATTTGAGTACACTGTAGCTGTCTTCAGACACACCAGAAGAGGGCATGAGATCCCATTACAGATGGTTGTGAGACACCATGTGGCTGATGGGAATTGAACTCAGGACCTCTGGAATCTGGAAGAGCAGTCAGTACTCTTAACCACTGAGCCATCTCTCCACCCCTGTGTGCAGAATGTTTAACACCTTAAGTTCAAATTATCCTGTGGACATTGTGATACCATGGGAACTTGTCAGCTATTTCTGACTGGGAGCTGGATTCACTACTGTGGCCCAGCACCAGAGAGTGCCATACTGCATATGCCTTGCCTGTGAAAAGATCGTAACTCAAACTATGATTTCTACTGAATATAACAGACACTGGGATGTAACTACTCATCACTTGGGCCTACAGGTGCCCAAGGCTTAATTAAAAGCAAGACACAAGCTTGGCATCTCTGCTTTCAGTTTTGAGCTGCCTCCTTTTCCACTCGAAGCTATGGGTCAGACTCCTATCCAGTTCTGCCCAGAGACATGCTAATCACTTAAACAGTGTTCACCTAGGGCTGGGAGGATGGCTCAGCAGGTAAAAGTGCTTGCTGCACAGGCTTGCTGAGCTGAGTTAGGATCTCCAGAACCCACATTAAAGCCAGACCCAGTAACACAAGTGTCTGTAGTGCCAGCAAGCCAATGGGAGGTGGAGACAGAATTTCTAGAAGCTAGAGAGCAAGCTGCCTCATGAATTAGAAAAGATATCCTGCCTCTCATACAGTGTAAAAAGGCAAGAATTGAATCCCTGAGATGGACTCTAACTTCCACATGTGTTCAGTCATATGTGAACCTTTGTCTATACATGTGAACACACACACACACACACACACACACACACACACACACACAGAGTGTTTATCTAAAGCAGATAATCTTCCCCTTCAAGACTTAATACACTAAAAATTCTCATGATTTATAGAGACACTAAATAGCAGATTACCAACTAATTGCTTTTATCATGTATTATTTCTGACCACTGGAACAGCACTTAGAAGACTCCATTCATTCTCTCAGGCCTGGGGAGGTTGCAGTCACTGCCTCAACTACTGCAACCAGTCCATCTCCCCTCTGTCCTGTTCTTGAGCCTGTTCTTCCCTGCTAGCTTCAAGTTTCACCAGCACTGAGCCTTGCAGGAAATCATCTCACCAGGTATCAGCTGAACCTGGAAGAACCAGAGAGACTAGGTAACCAGGCTACAGTTGACTCAGACTGACTCTGAGTGCTTTGCAACAACTCCCACTTTATCTTTTTCCTCTATAATCCCATGGATGTTCCCAGGGCTAAGGATGTGTCTTCTCCAGCTCCTTTCTACTATAACCAAACTGAATAAATTCCTTTGTTATTTAACACCTCCTCCCTCTGATTAGACTCTCAAGATAGTGAATGGTCAGACTGGTCTATTGGGTCCCCCAGAAGTAAGATCTCTGCTGTAGTAGATGGCAGGAGATAGAAACTGGCAGGATTAGGGTAGGGGACCCTGAAAGCAAACAATTTTATTTGCTAAAATAAAATTCTTGGACCTGTCCTTGTTGAAGGTCAGAGATGCCAGTAATGTTCAACCAAATGTCTTTGGTTCTGCCTTAGCCCAGGCTATGTAGAGGACATAAGCAAAAAGAGAGGAAGCATTTGGTCACCTGATATTGGGTCTACTGTACTGACCAGTTAATAATCTTCCCATGTCATGAATCTATAATTTATGGCCAGTTTCTCTCATAAATCCTATAAAATGCCCACAGCTTGACAGCTCAATGGCACCCATTTTGGGCACCCTCTCCTACTATCCCACGGTGTTCTGCTTTCTGTTTCCCAAGCTCCTACCTGCAGACCTACAGTAAACTCCTTTCTAAGCCCATTCTTCCATTATCCATGGATTTCATCCTTTAAATTTTTGAGGTCACTTCAGTGTGACCATGCCTCTAGCACTTTTAACTTCATAATTAAAACCCACCCAAAGCAAGAGAGAATACTTCCATCCAACCTAAAAATATCCTACTTTTTCTATCTCTAACAACACATATCACAGTCTAAGTCAGAACATGCGAAATAAACAAAGGGCAGTGTTTTGCCTGCACACAGGGCTTCATGGAAAAAAAGAAAACGAGTAAGGAACCAAAGAGATGGTTTAATCCAAGGCTTACATACCTTTTAACATGTGGCAATGTGACAAAACAAAAGAAGGCCTTTGGCTTCAGGAGCAGTAAATTATGGAAAGGTAAATATGTGTGGCAGACATAATTGAAGGGGAGTATTACTTTAGTAAAGTCTTTCTGCAGACTCGTCTGGGTGCCAACTCTCTGTCTCCTGTGATAAGGGTTTCTCTCCCTGTCCTGGCACAAGTGGAGTAGAGAAGACTTGCCTACAGGAAGCAAAGTCCAGGTCCTGCTTGCTTCACATCACCCTTAGATGAGAGGAACCCTATGTTAAGACCCCATTTGGGAGGTGGTGTATTCATTAGACCTTTGTGTAAAAGTTCTCAAAAGGCCATGTTTTTTGACTCATTTTATCAAATACCTGGGAGCACAAGTTTTCCACCATATGTTAATACCGTGTTTAACTTTGCCATAGTATAATCTTTTCACATGCTAGAAGTAAAAGAACAAGGCACATCTTCAAGATAAGAACATTCTGGAAATGGCCTTTATTCTGTGGTTACTTGGTTTTTCAGGTTTTTAACCTTTACCTGTACCTCATGAAGAACTCTCTGGATTCTTTTAACAAGTCTGCATCATGAAGACCTGAGCAAAACAAACCAAAATACTTCCACAGAGCCCTGTATGTTAGATTCCTTCTTCTCCTTGGGTTCATGAGCTTTGAACTGAGTGCCTCAAGTTTGGACATAACATCTTTTAATTTCTTTGACTTCTCTGCAACTGCTTTGGTGCCATTAACATCCCATCACCTCATTTTCCCATCAAGTAAGTCAGTGATAGCAGGGACAGATGAAGGCATTGAAGGGAGTACTTGAGGGGTGATATGTGCAAAAGATGCTGGCCAGAGCCTGGCACACAGAAAAAGATGGACAGAGTTGATGGTCCACCTATGTTTAAAACTACATAAATATCACATTACACTCTCTTTTCTACTCCAATGGGCACCATGAAGGGACAGGAAAACTCTGCAAGACTACAAATGAATTCCTGACAAGTCTTGAAAGGACTTTCAAGAGTCAATGATAATCTGTATAGTCATTAGGCCTAGGATGAAAATAACCCTCGCTTGTTACTCTCTGATGACATTAGACATTAATGTCCAATTAGACATTACTTTAATGGTCTCAGGGGCATTTTTTCTTCTTTTTAATGGATAAGAGTAAAAATAATTTTACCTGGAAATACATCTTTAGTAGTATTAGCCCTACCTAGTACAGGAAGCTTCCAATCAAAGTTAAGAGACTTCACATTGAGCAAATGTATTGAGATTTACTGATCATGTCTAGCATATGTCAGATATTTTACAGTGAGCCTTGGACGTTTTTTTAATATTTTTATTTTCTATATTCTTTGTTTACATTCCAAATGATTTCCCCTTTCCCAGATCCTCCCTCCCCATATGTCCCATAAATCTTCTTCTCTCCACCCATTCTCCAATCACTTCCCTCCTTTTTCTCTGTCCTTATATTCCCCTCCAGTGCTAGATCAATCCTTTCCAGGATCAGGACCCTCTCCATACTTCATTATGGGAGTCATTTGTTATGCGATTTGTGCCTTGGGTATTCAGGGCTTCTGGGCTAATTAATATCCACTTATCGGAGATTGCATTCCATATGCATTCTTTTGTGATTGGGTTACCTCACTTATAATGATATTTTCCAGATCAAACCATTTGCCTAAAAATTTTGTGAATCATTCATTGTTTCTAATTGCTGAGTAGTATTCCATTGTGTAAATATACCACATTTTCTGTATCCATTCCTCCTTTGAGGGACATCTGGGTTCTTTCCAGCTTCTGGCTATTATAAATAAGGCTGCTATGAACATAATGGAGCATGTGTCTTTAGTGCATGCCGGGGAATCCTTTGGGTATATGCCCAGGAGAGGTATAGCAGGGTCCTCCGGAAGTGTCATGTCCAGTTTTCTGAGGAACTGCCAGACTGATTTCCAAAGTGGTTGTACCATCTTACAGCCCCACCAGCAGTGGAGGAGTGTTCCTCTTTCTCCACATCCTTGCCAACACCTGCTGTCTCCTGAGTTTTTGACCTTAGCCATTCTGACTGGTGTAAGGTGAAATCTCAGGGTTGTTTTGATTTGCATTTCCCTAATGACTAATGATGTTGAGCACTTCTTAAGGTGCCTCTCGGCCATCTGAATTTCTTCAGGTGAAAATTCGTTGTTTAGATCTGTACCCCATTTTTTAATAGGGTTATTTGGTTCCCTGGGGTCTAACTTCTTGAGTTCTTTGTATATGTTGGATATTAGCCCTCTATCAGATGTAGGGTTGGTGAATATTCTTTCCCAATTTGATGGTTGCTGTTTTGTCCTTTTAACAGTGTCCTTTGCCTTACAGAAACTTTGTAATTTTATGAGGTTCCATTTGTCAATTCTTGATCTTAGAGCATAAGCTATTGGTGTTCTGTTCAGGAACTTTTCCCCTGTGCCCATGTCCTCAAGGGTCTTCCCCAATTTCTTTTCTATTAGTTTCAGTGTGTCTGATTTTACATGGAGGTCCTTGATGCACTTGGAGTGAAGTTTAGTACATGGAGATAAGAATGGATCAATTTGTATTCTTCTGCATGCTGACCTCCAACTGAACCAGAACCATTTGTTGAAAAGGCTATCTTTTTTCCACTGGATGTTTTCGGCTCCTTTGTTGAAGATCAAGTGACCATAGGTGTGTGGATTCATTTCTGGATCTTCAAATCTATTCCATTGGTCCACTTGTCTGTCACTGTGTCAATATCATGCAGTTTTTAACACTATTGCTCTGTAGTATTGCTTGAAGTCAGGGATACTGATTCCCCCAGAATTTCTTAGTTTCAAGTAAATGTCTCACTGGTTGACTACAAGGAGACAGGTAGGCATTTAAATGGGCCAGCAACAGGACCTTCTAACAGCCACAGAAAACAATATTCTTTCTTCAGGGGAATTTACCCTCTCCATTCTCAGAGTTTTTTTTTCAATATCAACACAAGAAACACAACTCTTGTCTCAAGAAGGATCAAGGGAGAGTTTCATTTGGAGCCAAATATGAGTGACCATGGCCTGGAGAACACAAATTTTAGTTATCCCAAATTTCAGGTCCCAGCATGCTAAAAATTTCATGATGTTTTTATAGTAATATAACAAAGAAAGGGTTCATTGTTGAGTAATAGAACAAAGGTAAGAGTTTATTGTTGTTGGTTTATTTTACTATTTATTTATTTATTTATTTATTTGTTTGTTTGTTTGTTTGTTTATTTGAGAAATGGCCCTTTCTCAGCTCTTGGTGCTTAAATCAGGGTGCAAGGATTCCCTGTAAAAACCTATCAAGTCATTCCAAACCAGTGGCTTATGAGTTTGTTGTCTCATGCCCCAAAGAATAAACAAACATGGACAAAGAATAGACAGAGAAAATGTATTTATTAATAAAGCTCAGCAGAGTCTCGCTGCTATAGAGGCAGCTGTATCCTGATGCAGTGCCAGCCTCATCCCTTAGACACAATGGTAAAGGTTGGAGTGAACGGTTTGGCTTTATTGGGCACCTGGTTACCAGGGCTTCCAGTTTATTTGGCAACATGGAGATTGTTCCATCAGTGATCCCTTCATTGATCTCAACTACATGGTCTACATGCTCCAGTGTGACTCAACCCATGGCAAGTTCCATAGCACAGTCAAGGCTGAGAATAAGAAGCTCGTCATCAATGGAAGCCCATTGCCATCTTCCAGGAGCAAGATCCCGCTAACATCAAATGAGCTGATGTTGGTTCTGAGTATGTTGTGGAGTCTCTTCACCACCATTGTAAAACCTGGGCCCTACTTGAAGGGTAGAACTAAAAGGGTTCTCATCCTTGCCTTTTTTGCCAATGCACACATTTGTGATGGGTATGAACCACCAGAAGTATGACAAGTCACTCATGATTATCAGCAATGTTTTCTGCTCTACCAACCACTTAGCCCCCTTGGCCAAGGTCATCTATGACAAGTTTGGCATCACTGAGGACTCATTACCACAATCCATGCTACTACTATTACAGAAGACTGTGGATGGCCTCTCTAGAAAGCTGTGGCGTGATGATTGTGGGACTGCCCAGAACATCACCGCTGCATCCACTGGTGTTGCCAAAGCTGTGGCCAAGGTCATCCTAGAGCTGAACAGAAAGGCATGGTCTCACATGTTCCTACCCGCAATGTATCCGTTGTGGATGTCACATGCTACCTGGAGAAACCTACCAACTATGATGACATCAAGAAGGTGGTGAAGCAGGCATTCAAGGGCCCACTAAAGAGCATTCTGGGCTACACTGAGGTCTAAGCTGTCTCCTGAGACTTTAACAGTGACTTCCACTCTTATGCCTTTGATGCTGGGCTAGAATTTCTGTCAATGAAAACTTTGTAAGGGGGCTATCATTGCTCTCAATGGCCATCTTGTAAAGCTCATTTTCTGGTATGACAATGAATACAGTTATAGCAAACCTTAAATATCATCAATACCTACAAAATAAATAAATAAATAAATAGATAGATAGATAAATAAATAAATGAATAAATGAATGAATGAATGAATAAATAACTCTATGCAGGGCCCAGCTTGAAAGCTAGAACGCTTTGAACAATGTAACATCAGAAGCAATAATCAAAAGTATGTCTCTGGTTATTAATGAGTCATGTAAGTGCAACTCAAACTTAATAACCCATGACTACACATGGTTTATCCTACATTTCCTAAGCATACCTCTTTTTAATAATGCCTATGCCTAAACCTACATTAAAATGTTTTCTTAATAAGTCTCAACTTGCTCTTTACTAAATCATCCTGAAATTCTTTTCTACAGCAAAGTGAGGAACCCGGGTTTCACCTGAGTAGAGGTCCCCAAAATGAAAGAAAGGCTGCTGCAGGCAGGACCCGTGCCTCCTCGATGGGGCCCATTGCCACTAACATTCTGACAATTGCTATAACCTCATTGTAAAACAAGAACTTAAAGAAGCAATTTTCCTCTCCCTACAGGAATACTTGCCCAATGGTCACAGTCTATATTTTATACTTTGCTGTTTTGTAGGAACTGTGTGGTGTTACAACAGAGCTTGGAATTCTTAAGAGATGGGTCCTGACACATTTGCAAATTCCCCAAATTCTAGACACCATTATGGCACAGAATTTCTCCCATAAAATGCAGTCAAGTATTACTAAAGCTTTAATTGACCCCCAAAGACCTTTATAATTCTATATATAGAGCAACAGACTCATTTATATAGCCAATAATACAAATTCTGTCTGGAAGTTTTATCGAAACAGTTCGTGAAGGGCCTTTCCTCACTGAGCATGTGGTAAATGCATTTGTGCCATAGATTCAAGCTGATGCAGCAGTCTGCCTTCATAATTTATCCCAAACTTGTCCTTTTCTAAATAGATGTATTTTTCTTGGGTTTTTGAAACTTTTTCCTTCTATATTAGTGCTATCTGCTGCTTGATTTCAGTGTTTTTTCACGTGTGTTCCTTTGCTTAGTAGGAAGTATTTGGCATAAAACATGGCTTATATTTCACAAAAGATGCAAGAATGAAAAAATGAGCTAAGAACCATGAAATCAGGCTGAACTCAGGAGAGCGAATAGTCTCCAGCATGGATGAATAACTCACCCTACAAACTAACCGCTTCTCAGTGTGTTTCTGCACAGTATTCAAACTACTTCATCTCGTGGCTCATTAGAGTCACTCAGAAGTTATCAATACCATTCATGGTATTGATGCTCTAAAGGCTCATTTTAGAGATCCTGGTATAATCTGCAAATGTAATGCTTTTTCAGAAAGGAAGGTTGGGAGACCAGATAGGCAGTCGTGGTCTGAGTAAGGAGCTGGGTTATTCGCTGTATGTTTTAAGAGCTGTGACATCAGTTAGTTCTCCCGGGAACCTCTGTCAGGGCTAGAGTGACAGGCTAAGTGTGCATTTTGTTGCTGAACCCCATGATCATCCCCCTCTCCATGTAACCTCACAAGTAGGTGTATTATTGTTTTTATGGGAAACCAAGGCCTGAGGAGAATCAATCGCACACGCTCATTATTACACAATGAATAATTGTCTGGGAAACAAGTCAGTGTTACCTAACCCAATGACATCCATCTTTCTTCCTGTCAATTTGTCTGTCTCTTTATGGCTATAAAGCAGAGTACACAGGTTGAAGCAGGCTCTGGTGTCTCTGTTATTTATTTTTTTGGATGACATTAGACTAGAGAATAATAAAATAAGGAGAGGGGTAAGAATGGGTGGGAGGGGAGGATTCAACTTTAGGAGTAGCTTGCCAGCATCTAGTAGTGGTTTGGGAGGTAATGCCATGGGTTAGACCATCTGAGTGGCACAGCCTTCTCCAGAAGCCCCATCCACTGAAGGCTTGACCACATCTCCTACTTTGGAGCCAGATAGGTTAGGCACTGTAAGAGTTCACCCTTGTAAGACAAAGCATGGAACAGTGTCGTCCTGGGAGGTGCTTGGGGATACATTCAATCTTTAGGCTGGACAAAGTTGCAAGACTGAGCTACAACCCTTTTGGGTTCTCTGAGACATAAAATGCAATGTAAGGATAAAGAGCAAAGCCTATGATTTTGGTGGCTGGAGTTTCTGGAGCACAGCACAGGGCTGTGGCTTCAGATCCCCAAGGCTTAGTGCACAGTAAACTAAGGAAAGAGTCTGCGTTCTTGCCTCCTCTGACATTTACTCTATTTTACTCAAATTTCAAATTACATTTTAACAAAAACAAAGGATAATTATGCTCTCTTAACTCGTCTTTAGATTATGTGAAAAATGAGATGCCAGGTTATTACTAAAAGCCAAGAGAAACTGAGGCCAATTTTCTCTAATTACCTAAAAGAATGCCACATGTAAGTATGGTTAATATTCTATGTTTTAAAATATGTATCATTTACATATATAGGCAGTTGGAAATACAGCAGAGGCCGGGCATTTGGCACGGTCTCTGATCTCAGTATTTAGGAGGCAGAAGTAGGAGAACTGAGTTCCAGGTAAGCCTGAGAGACAGACAAAAACAAAAACAAACAACCAAAAGGATTTAAAGGTCTAGGGACAAAACTCAGCAGTGGAGCTCTCTCTTGGCATACGCAGTGCCCTGGATTTGATCTTACCATTACAAGCAAATGAAAATAAAAAGTCATTTTAGATGCTACTTTACATATAGACAACTGTAATATAGAAAGGAAAGTATTCTACACAGGCACCGTTATTGTTTAATTGAATTGTGAGACCCCAGACATGATTACTTTTGTGAATAATGTATGAAAATGTAAGCAAGGAATGTCTGAGGAAATACCTAGTGCCAAAATCACCCTGAAGAGTCCAGAAGTGCAGAATCTAGGAGAGTGGTATACAAAAACACTGGTATTCAGTGGGGCAGCTGGCCAGCCTCAGGCATAGACCTGGGTCACTTGCAAGGTCCCCTGTAGGATTCTCTTGTATACCCATTTCTCTTTTCATTGGCTTTGGTGTGCACCTAAATGAAAATATTGTTTATCCAGAGGGGTGTGCCCACCACATGGAGAGGACCCAGCTATTGGCTTCAGGAAGGAACCACATATTGAAGTTGGCTGTAGACCTAGTGGTTTGCATTACCTTTAAGACACAGTGTTGTTTGCTTAGGGAGAGGAACTGGCTATGGGAGGAGGCATTTTCCTCCTCTCTGTCTGAAAATTAATGAGGGCTTCTTCTGTACGGAGGGAGACTGGGAATTTGAGCCTGACACAGAACTTGTTATTCTCAGTGTTGAAGAATCCTAAAGCAACAACCTGACCCCCATGAGGCCCTTTCCTGTTGTATTGTCTGATACATCTTAGAAATGAAAAGAACCGTGTTCTGCAGTTACATAGATAATGTGCAGTAGTTGTTATCATAATAACCGAAAAATGCTAGAAGCATTTTATACACACATGAATTTAGAATTTCCTTTTGTGTGCATTTGTACATTACATACACTTAGAATTCCATTTTATCCATTAGATGCTTTCTCTTCCTTGCAATTGGAAAGGCAAGGCATTCAGCAGCTCATATAAATTAACATGACATTCTGGAGGAGCTGGGGAGAAGTTGTTCTTTTGGTTCCCAGCTTCCAGAACCAGGGCTTTACCACAGAGCCTGCCCTGCATCACTTTTTAGCTCACTGTGTATTGAAAGGAAATATAAGTATTTCAGTATTAGGATAGCCCAGCTTAGGTGGCCTCTTGACCTAGTTCACTGACAAAAAGCATGTAGTCATCTATCTACCTCACTGAGATGACCAAGAAAAAGGAGAGCCCAAAAATATGTCTAGTCCTTGTGAATTATTAAAGCAAGTCTTCAGCCAACTGTAAGTCTGGATAACAGATGACAACCCGGAAAACAGAGGAATGCAACCCAAACTGTAGAGCCCTGTGGGAAAAAATAAGAGAGAAAATCATATCCAGATCTGAAAGGCCAGAGAGATCTTGGTTAGGTTGAAAATGGAGATTTTGGGCCTGCCTTTGTCGTCAGTCTCAATCAGAATCAAATGGTTTTACACAGTTCTTTTGATCATGTGTTTTCCTTGTCATCTCACCCACTTAAGATCAGAGTTGTGCAGAACGGCTTAAATGCTGGTCTCCAGAGAATCACTTGTGGGCACTCAAGTCAGACAGACAAATTGTGTAGAAGACCTGGAAACAAGCATATGTTGTATCCATTGTTTCTTATCCATATAGTATACTTTGTACATGTGTTACTGTCTCTATTAGATGAAACTAAAATAAAGAATACTGAGTACTGTGGTGGAGTTCATGCCAGTCCCTTCTCTCCACTGTGAGTTCTGACACCATCTATTCATTCGACAAGTCCTTGCAGAAACTTCCTGTCAGCTCTTTATGAAATGGCTCCTCTCGGGATGGTGCTTAGAATGTTCCGGCCAGGAAATGGATAAAAATAAATGTCTTTACTATGGTTTTGAGCAAAACTTTTGTTTCAGCTGGTTATGGTTATTTTTATCCATCCTATTATAGGAGATGCCAGAGAGTCTCTAAATATTAATGGGTAATTGGTTTCAAGGAGCACTACCAACCGCATAGCTTGCCAGCTCCAAGCACTCTTGCGTTTGTGCCCAGTGCTGCCTCAGCGGGAATGGCCTGTTGGCTCTCCAGGCCTCCAGGCCTCTGCCTCTTTAGTCCCTAGAAATGAACACCTGCTAAAAGTCTGCAACTTCAGTACTGCAGTTGCCTGCTCTGGGATAGGTCCTTCCTCAATATTATGTCTTTGGTAAGTGTTATGACTCCAGAAATATCTACATTGGCCTCTTACTAATCTGTCTTCTCCTAGAGCAAGATTGGCAAGGTTTTAGACAGCCTCCTGTAGCTCCATCCCTAGAGCCACGTATTAAAGAATACTTTCCAGAGAACTTCTCCATCATAGGGATAAGTGGGTACAACAGCACAGAGTACTCACTAGAGCCCCTTCTGGATGCTGACGCTGTGGGGAACCGGCACAGCGGCCAGTCTAAAATGGGCCTGGGCTGGTTGCCAAGTCACATCACTCAGCAACGCTCCCCCACGTTCCCCTTTAAGAGTCAGAGTCACGTATGCACTGGAGAAGTGCGCATGCGCCCTTTGACGTCATATCAAGCCACTCCCAGGCCATCGTCTCGATCCTATCACAAGCCTCTACGTAGTGGTCGCTGATTGGTACAGGCTGGGATATATAACTGGGGCAACGGGCTAGGATGGGGGCTTCCTGAAGTAACGTTCCTGAATAAACTGTGTTGAGAAGAGTCTCCCATGTCGTCTCCCTTATTCGGTTGGACAGATTTGGTAGCGACAAGACGCGGTGCTGCTCAGTCAGGTTCACTCTTTTGGTTCCTGTCTTGTTGCTTTGGCTATGAGCTTTGCTAACTATGTCCTTTGGCTCTGGCTCCTTTGGGGGCTTCTGCCTCCTGGCTTCTACCTGGCCTCAATGGTTGGATGTCCCACAAAGACCAAAAGGTGCGTCCCTGAGCTGAGTTACTATATGCATCCCCTTTAGGTGCCCTGTGCTCTTGTTCCCCCTTCTCCAACTTTTTCCCTCAGACTGTACTAAGATCCCAAGGCCACGCCAAAATTCATGATGGTGCTGGCCTGTGCCCTGGGATGCATAGAAAACCAAGAAAGATTGTTTTTCTAATGTTTTTCTCCTACCATATATATTTTAAAACAAAGCAAACACAAAAAGCCATCCTTTTGGATTGCAAAGGTGTATGGAGCAGACGAATGTCTGTAAAGCGTATGGATGGCTGTGGAGAGCAGCCATGCAGGAAATTGCTAAACTGTTGCCTCGGCAACCTCTTACACGTTGAGAAGAAAGCTAACAGAAGGTACAATTAGAAAGCAAGGTGGCCGGTTTTGTTTTTAGCTAGCGCTGTCCTTCCAGGTGCCTTTTATTCTCGTCAGTGTAACCACTGTGAACAACTGGAAGTCATTTCACTTATTTCTGAACGATTCTCTGGTCCCAAAGATTGCTTGGAATGCCCGGTTGGCATTTCCTTTTGGGCTAGTGCAGTTAGAAATAAACAAACAAACAAACAAAAAACACTTTGTTTTATTTTGTGGCCCAGAATTTTAACATATCCAATCTGTGGAAAAAGGGGAAGCTAATTATTAGTTCAGAAAATATTAGAGAAGAAGATACAAAGAGGTTTCTTCTGTATCTGTTAGGCCTGGTTTCATATATGCAAGTATGTGTGTGTGTGTGTGTGTGTGTGTGTGTGTGTGTGTGCGCGCGCATGCGCATATGCACATGGACAGGTATGGAGGAAGAATTAGTCATGTATATGAGAAAATGAGAGAATGTCCTTGAGATTTTGATGTCATATAGAGTGGTGACTTAGTTTCTCTTGGAACAAGGAGAGCAAATGGAGGCACATATGTTGCCATTCCCCGTTAGGAAAGTCTCTCAGCTGCAGCCTTGACTGGAAACTTTCTGGGACACGGAACACGGGTAAAGCTGTCAGCTGGAAGGCAGTGTGTCTTTCTTCCATCCAGTGTTCAAGAAGCTTCCGACCACCCATCTCTGCTGCTTAGGGAGAGGAAAAAAAGAAAGAAATCTGAAAGTTGATAGGGAAGGGATAAGGTGATACAGAAGGTAATTATGGGAGGAGCTGGGGAAGGGGTAAATTTGTTCAAAATACATTGAACAAAATTCTCAAGGAATTATAAACATATTGTTTAAAAATGGCCCAGGGATGGAGGGAGAGAGATAGTTCAGTGGTTAAGGGCATTAGCTGCTCTTGCAGAGAAACAGGGTTTGGCCCCCAGTACCCATCATATAGAAGAAAACTTCCCTAACCTAAAGAAAGATGCCCATGGACATACAAGAAGCCTACAGAACTCCAAATAAATTGGACTAGAAAAGAAATTCCTCTCATCACATAATAATCAAAACACCTAATGCACAAAACAAAGAATATTAAAAGCAGTAAGGGAAAAGGTCAAGTAACATATAAAGGCAGACCAATCAGAATTACACCAGACTTCTTACTAGAGACTATAAAAACCAGAAGATCCTGGGAGGATCTCATACAGACCCTAAGAGAACACAAATGCCAGCCCAGGGTACCACACCCTGCAGTTGCAGTTTGCAACCCCTGTAACTTCAGCTCCAGGTGATCCAGTGCTCTCTTCCAGCCTCCACAGACATCAAGGCACACATGAGATACATAGACACGTATGCAGGCTAGACACTCATACACATAAAAGACAAATGCATCTATATTTAAATGATCTGGAATAGTTTGAGGACTTTAATGACAACTAACTGCTTGGGGAACTGCAAGGCACTGAAGATAACCAGACCATCTATAGCTCAGTTCATTTGAGAGAAGAGTTAAGAAATGAGACAGGAGGCAGGATTGAACCAGGCATGGGCTCCTGAAAGAAGCACAAAGGAATGAGACCTTCACTGCATGCCTGATTTAGAGCTAACTTGGCCATTATGCAACTGGAAACCTTTTACCATTACCAGAGTTTTTGTTACCCTATATAAGTTCACAGCCCACAGCAGAGGAAGCAGGGCTGTGTAACTCTTTGATCATTTGCATCTTAACCCGTGGATTGTTTTTCAAAATTGCAGTCAATCCTTTCAAATCTTTACCCTGCTCAATCAAATTAAGTTAATATATTTCTTATTCCAGTCAGCTTCTCTTGCTCTAAAAGCACTCACTAAAAGAAACGTGTAGAGAAAGGGGCTTGTTCCCTTGAAGCTTTTAATAGTTGTTCCATGTTCTAAATATTTAGTCTTTCCATTATTGTGTGTCATGAGGAGTTTCTACTCTCGTCCTGTCTTGTGCTCTATATGTTCTTTAGATTGAAGAAATTTTTCTTCTATGATTTTGTTGTTTGTGTTTGTGTGTATTTGGAAACACACATGTACATATATATGCATATATATGATTATATTTGTATGTAACAAAAATAATAATAAAAAGCTTTAAAGTTGAGACTGTGTTAGAGGTTTCAGGGAGGTTACTGGGAAGGACTGGCAGGGGTCATGCTATAATTCTAATTCAATTAAATATTTTTTAAAAATATTTTCTGTTTCTTTTACCTGGGATTCCTCTCCTTCCTCTAAACCTATTATTTATTGGCTTTGTTTTTTTTTTTTACAGTGTCCTAGATTTTTTGAGTGTTTTGTGCCTGTTTTTTTTTTTTTTATTAATTTGACATTTTCTTTGATTGAGCTTCCATTTCTTCTACCTTGACTTCAAGATCTGAAATTCTCTCTTCTGTGTCTTTCAGTATGTTGGTGAGTCTTATCTCTGAGGTTTTTGTTTGACTTGCTTAGTTATTTCAGTTCTATATTTTTCTAAGTTTGGGTTTTCTTTGGTGATTCTATTTCTTTGTTAAATTCTACTTTCATGACTTTCAAGTCCTTGTCTTGTGCCTTTCTCAGAGCCTAACACAGTAGGGCTTCTGGCTTCTGGAGGAGGTACCATCTTGGTTGTTCATATTTGTTTTTTACACTGAGACCTAGGCCTCCATTTCTCCGTGTATATATCTGGTCTTGTCTTTGTTAGATGGGTGCTCTGTTCTTTGGTTGCTCTTCTCCACCCTGGGTCTCAGCCAAGCATGGCAGATGTGAGGTTTCTAGTACTGAGATGTCCTTCAGGTTGATGAGAAGTCACAAAAGAATGGAGATGGGCCAGAAGGAAAGGCGGATGGGTTGGCAGAGAAGATCCCTGGGTCCACATCATGAGGCTGAGTGTCAAAGGGATGGGGTACGCTAGGAGGAGGGGCTCAGTCAAGCAGGGTGCAGCAGGACCGAGAAGAAGTCTGAAGAGACTGGAAGAGAGGACAAGAAAGAGGATGTATTTCCACCATGTCCCAGCCTGGTATGGCACTTGGAATCTGCTATAGAAAGAGGTTCTGCAGAGCAATGGAGTTACAAAGGAACGGGCATGTGCTAGAAGGAAAGGCTGAAAAAGGAAGTTGGATAACATTTGTAAATTATTTTATTTACTTTTATTTATGTATGTGTGCCTAGTTGTCTATATATGTACCATGTATACCCAGGTGCCCACAAGGCTGGGTAAGGATATTAAATGCCCCAGAATTGGAGTTATCGGTGGTTGCAAGCTGCCTGATCTGTATCCTAGGAACAGAACATGGGTCTTCTGCAAGAACAGCAAGTGCTCTTAACTGCTGACCCATTTCTCCATTGCATGGAAGATAATGCAGGATTTCAAAGTCACTTCTGTAGACCATATTACAATAGTCATCATTATATGAAAGGGGTAAAGAATAGATGGCTAAGGGTAGATTCACGTGGTGGGTCCATTACTTCTCTTATTAATGTGGCAAACTTCCCAAAGCAAGGTAAGGAAAGGGTGGTTTATTGTGGCTCATAGTTCCTGGATGCCGTCCTGGAGGGAAAGCGTGGTGGTTGGGGTGTGAAAGGTTACATTGTTTCCAGTCAAGTAGCAGTGAGAGGTGAACGCTGGCCTGGTGCTCAGCTCACTGGTCTTGCTTTATGGAGTCCAGGCCCCCAGCCCATGGGTGGTGCTGCTGGAATTCAGAATGGGACTTCCCTTCTCAATTGACTTCCTAAAACCAACCTCAGAGACACACCCAGAAGTGCAGTTTCAGGGTGATTCTAACTCCAGTCAAGTGATAATGAAGATCAACCATTGTAGGTAATTATTTTATTTGGAAATTTAGTTTTCCTGAATTTCTTGATATGGACAGTACTAGTCAATTTCAGTAATATATGCTTTCTTATAATCTTACAATTTTAAACCTAAACAGTGCTTAAACTTCATAATACCATGTTATAGCTATTGATCTAGCTATATTGATTATAAACCAGAGCCTTTCAATACAGAGAACTCAAAAAAAAAAACAATTACATGATGTTTATGAGAAGCCTGCTTTAAATATGAAAATCAGGCTATCAAAGTACGTTTCAAAGAAAGTAATTAACATAGATAAAGCCATCTTATAACAACCACAGGACATAACAATTCTAAATGTTTTTGTATCTAATAACAGACTCAAAATCATTAAGCACAGCCTGATAATACTGGGGAAAGAAACAGAAAGTCTGTGAGCCCTGGGGATTTCAGCACCCATCTCTTAGTAATTGCCAGAAAATTATTATCTGTTTAGAAAATTCAAATAGTACCATTAATGTAGTAATTCTAGTATGGTGCTTTAAGGACCCTCCACACTGATTCCATACTGTACAGGCATCAGTAGGTATGGGCTTGTGTTTTTCAGTATTCTCACCAAAAAGAGTTGTTATTTTTGCTTGTCTGTTTGCATTTTTATTACTTATTTACATCTGATTGCAGTTTCCACTCCCTCCTCTCTTCTTAGTCCTCCCCACGCCCCCATTCACTCCTCCTTCTGATCTCCCATGGATATCAACCAGCCTTAGCACTTCAAGTTGAGGTAGAAACAGGCACAGCTTCTTTTGAGGCAAACAAGGCAGCCCAGTTAGGGGAAGGGGATCTAAAGGCAGACAACAGAATCAGTGACAGCCCCAGCTCTGGCTTTCTGAGTCCCACATGGAGGCCCAGACCCAACTGCACTACTGTCACATATGTGCCTAGGTTTATCCCAGGCATATGGTTGGCAGTTCAGTCTCTGTGAGCTCCTGTGGGTCTTTTAGTGGTAGCCATTCTGACTAGGCTGAGATGAAATTAAAAGGTAGTTTTATTTCCCTGAAATAAGGTTTGTGTGTGTGTGTGTGTGTGTGTGTGTTCTTTATCATGTCAGAGTGTTCATTTCTTTAACCTGATTGTTGTTTGGGTTGTTGGGAATTTTGGTTTATAGCATTTTAGTGCTCTGTGCATTATATATAGTAATCCTCTATCAGATGCGGAGCAGAGAGGTATCCTTCCATTCTATAGACTGCCTCCCCCACTCTCTCTCTCTCTCTCTCTCTCTCTCTCTCTCTCTCTCTCTCTCTCTCTCTCTTGCTTTTCAGAAGCTTTCTAATCTCATACAGTCCTGTTGGTCAGTCCTTGGTTTTAATTTCCTGTTCTACTGCATGCCTTTTCTTAGCCCTTGACTGTGTTTAACCCTTGACATGCTTTTATCTGACACTTTCAGGGTTTCAGATCTTACATGAAGATGTCTGATCTATTTATTATTGATTTGTCATTTGTTGAGTGACAGGACCTAGTCTTCTATAAGTGATTATCCAACTTTGGAGCATCATTTATTGAAGAGTCTGTCTTTTCTCCCATGTAGGTTTTATTGCCTCTTTATCAGAAACCAAGTGGCTGCAGCTGTGAGTCTTTTTTTTCCTGTCGAATCATGTTGTGTTTTGGTCACTATGGCTTTGTAGCATACTTTGACATTAGATATTGTGGTGATTCCAGCAGCGCCGCTTTTAATTGGGATCGCTTTGCCTACTCGGGGTCTTTTGTGTTTCTATGGGGATTTTCGGGTTTTTTTCTCTTTTAAAAAACAATTTCTTCTTAATTTTGTGCATATGTGTATGTGCATGAGCATGTGTGCCTGTGGAGGCCAGATTGTTCACCAGTTCATCATTTAATAACATGTTGTTCGATCTTCATGCATTTGCACATGTTCTGTGGTTTCTCTTGCTGTTGATTTCTAGTTTTATTCCACTGTGAGTAGAGAGAATACCAAAAATCATTTCAATTTTCTTGTATTTGTTATGATTTGATTTATGACCTAAAATATGGTCAATTTTAGAGAAAGAACGATCCCATGCATTGATGAGTATGAACATTCTGGAGTATGGTTTTTAGGTAGATGTTTTTTAAGTCCATTTATTCTAGAATGTTCGTTAACTCTAATGCTTATCTGTTGATTTTTTTTTTGTCTTGAGAGCTCATATATCGGAACAGATGGGTTACTGAAGTCACCCACTACAGCTATGTTAAGACCAATCTGTGTCTTAACATACAGTCCTCCTGCTGAGCTGTTGTATCATCTTAATGAAATGTTCCCTTGATCAATATGAAGGAGCTGTTATCTCTCTTCACTGTTGTTGACTTGGCACTTGCATTGTATGAAATTATGTATGAAGAAAACAAAAAGCAAAAGCAAAAACAAAAACTTTCAACCTAATTTTCTCGTTATTTCTGATTCTTTTTTATTTTTATTTTTTGTGTATTTCTAATTCTTGTTTGTTTGTTTGTTTTTTCAAGACAGGGTTTCTCTGTGTAGCCTTGGCTGTCCTGGAACTCACTCTGTAGACCGGGCTGGCCTCAAACTCAGAAAACCACCTGCCTCTGCCTCCAAAGTGCTGGGATTAAAGGCGTGCGCCACCACGCCCGGTGTATTTCTAATTCTTTATTGACTTTTTTTCATACCATGGGGACTCAGTGGGTAAAGGCACCTGTTGCTGAGCCTGATGACTGAATTTAGTCCCAAGACCTACAGAGTGGAAGGAAGAAAACTGACTCCACGATTGTCCTCCAGTAGACAGTCAGACCCACACAACAAAAATGTAACTTCAAAAATCTCTCATTTTACCTCTGGCTTCTGTATTGTGTGCTGGTTAGTTTTATGTCAGTTTGACACAAGCTTCTGTCAGAGGAGAGGAGGAAACTCCAAAAGAGAAAACACCTTCACATAATCATAAGACAGGGCTGTAGGCAAGGTACAGGGCATTTTCTTAACTAGGGATTCATAGAGGAGGGCTAGCCTGTGGTGGGTGGTGTTATCCCTGGGCTTGGGGTCAGGGCTCCATAAGAAAGTGGACTGAGTAATCCATGGGGAGCAAGTCAATGAGCAGCATCCTTCCCTGGGCTCTGAGTCACTTCCAGTGCCTGCCTCCAGGTTCCTGCCCTGCTGGAGTTCCTGTCCTGACTTCCTTCAGTGGTGGACTATAATGTGAAAGTATAATCCAAATAAAACCTTTTTTCTCCAAATTGGTTTTAGTCATGATGTTTTGTCACAGCAATACTAACCCTAACTGCAACAATTGAATCAGCTATGACTTTTAACTTTAAATGTTGAACATATAAACATTGTAGTTTTCTGTAATATTTTGGTTTAAGTTTGAAAATATGGTCTTTCAGAAATTTTACATTCTAGTGAAATCTTGCTTAACGAAATATGCTCACTGCGTTTTTGCACATTTTGAAAGATTTTGTTTTAGTTGATGTTCTATTGTTACGAAGAAACACCAGACCACAGCGAGTCTTATAAAGGACATTTAATTAGATCTGGCTTACAGTTCAGCCTATTATCATCATGACATGGCAACAATGGGCAGACTTAGCAGACATGGTGCAGGAAGGGTAGCTGAGAGTTCTGCCTCCATACTGGGAGGCAACAGGAAGAGAGAGGGAGAGGTTCCTGGCCTGGCTTGAGCATTTGAAACCCCAAAGCCCCCCCCTCCCCCCACACACACTTCTTCCAAAAAGGCCATACCTCCTGATCCCTGTAAGGTAGCACCATTCCCTAATGCCCATGCATTCACACATATGAATCTATGGGTGTGGCAGGAATAATAAGGGACCATTCTTATTCAAATCACCACAGGCTTCACAACACAATGGTTTGCTGCTTCAAAATCTAGACAGAGGTGGGTTTGGGGAACAAATACTTTGCTCAGTGTGAAAGGTTTTGTTCCTCCCCACCAGAAAATGAGTCTTTAGCTTGTCTTTGAGGGTGCATAGGTTGTTGATCTGGAAACAAAGGATGAAGAAAGAAATGACAGCTCTTTTGGAAGCTTGTCAGGTAAATATAGTAAATGTCTTCCTTTTTGTGGAGTGAGGGCAAAACTGTAAAATGGTCAGTGAAACCTCATCGGTTTCTATAAAATATTAAATCAAATGATTGGGACTAGAGAGAGCTGAGGAACATTGTAGCCTCTCCCACCCACTGAAATGATCAAAGCAGTCTTCTTCTGTGGATTTGAAATAATCAAATGAAATCCATAGTCAAAGTTCTATCCTGAATCAAGGTCACGTGAGATGCCTGCTTCAAATGCTCTTGCTACTTAAAATTTGATTCCTTAGAAAGCCAAATTGTCTAGTAGATGAAGCTATTTCATTGTTGCTTAAAAACTGACTATAATATGATTGTGGTGCTGAGATCTAAGGTTCTGATTCCTAACGCTATTGGATAGCACCCCCAAACAAAGTGAGGTTAACAGAACTTACAGCAACGCTTATTAATAGTCTTTCTTGAACAAATGCTTCTCACTTCAGTTATTTCCCAACTCTCCTTAAAGAGAATGCTAACATCCTATTCCATTGATCCGCCTGCCTGTCACTGTACCAATACCACACAGTTTTTACACTATTGCTCTGTAGTATTGCTTGAGGTCAGGGATACTGATTACCCCAGAATTTCTTTTGTTGTTGAGAATAGTTTTAGCTATCCTGGGTTTTTTGTTATTCCAGATGAATTTGAAAATTGCTCTTTCTAACTCTATGAAGAACTGAGTTGGGATTTTGATGGGTATTGCATTGAATCTGTAGATTGCTTTTGGCAAGATGGCCATTTTAACTATATTAATCCTGCCAATACACGAGCGTGGCAGATTTTTTCATTTTTTGAGGTCTTCTTCCACTTCCTTCTTCAGAGACTTGAAGTTCTTGTCATACAGAATTTTCACTTGTTTGTTCTTAAAAAATGTTCAACATCATTAATTAGTCATTAGGGAAATGCAAATCAAAACAACCCTGAGATTTCACCTCACATCAGTCAGAATGGCCAAGATCAAAAACTCAGGAGAAAACAGGTGCTGGTGAGGATGTGGAGAAAGAGGAACACTCCTCCACTGCTTGTGGGATTGCAAATTGATACAACCACTCTGGAAATCAGTCTGGTGGTTCCTCAGAAACCTGGGCTCGTCACTTCCGGAGGACCCTGCTATACCACTCCTAGGAATATACCCAGAGGATTCCCCAGCATGTAATAAGGACACATGCTCCACTATGTTCATAGCAGCCCTATTTATAATTGCCAGAAAGTAGAAAGAACCCAGATGTCCCTCAACAAAGGAATGGATACAAAAAAATGTAGTATATATACACAATGGAGTACTATTCAGCCGTTAGAAACAATAAATTCATGAAATTCTTAGACAAATGGATGGAGCTCATCATACTAAGTGAGGTAACCCAGTCTCAAAAGATCAATCATAGTATGCACTCACTGATAAGCAGATATTAGCCTAGAAACATGGATTACTCAAGTCATAATCCACACATCAAATGATGTCCAGGACGAACGGAGGTGGTTCTTGAAAGACTCAGTGCAGCAGTATAGGGCAATATCAGAACAGGGAAGTGGGAAGGGGTGGATGGGAGAACAGGGGGAGGGAAGGGGGCTTATGTGACTTTCGGGGAGTGGGGGGCCAGGAAAGAGAAAATCATTTGAAATGTAAATAAAAAATATATCGAATTAAAAAATGCTTTATCCTCTTTCACTGTCTGCAGCCCCCGGGAGAGCAGACCCGCACCTCTCCTGCCTGGGCAGCATGGAAGAGATGGCCGTGTTGGCATGGGTCAGGAGAGCAGCCCGATGTTATGAGAGGGGAAAAGAAAGCTGGCCCTGCCATCTCCTGAGAAAAGTGGGTGGAGTTGAACCTGATAGAGTAAGTGAAAGAGAGCAGGTGGGCAGATCAACTCAGATACCACCCAGGCCCAGATCCGGCGCTTTGAGTTACCCACCCCAGCATCTACCCCATCTCGAACTGCTGGAGTGCATCCTGCAGAACCAAAGCTGCAGGACCTGCATGACACAGGGGCACGGTAGGATGTCTGGGAGGAATCCTGTGAGGACCCAGTATTGATAGTGGAACAGAAGCCAGTTCTTGAACCAGACCCATGATGCATTGCAAGGAACATTTGCCAAGTAAAGCTGTTTGGGCAGAAGGGTGTACTGTGTGATACACAGTGACACACTACCACTTCCACAGCGGCAAGATGGTTTCCAATTTTATTTTCTTTGCTATGGGGGAGGTGGGAGGATGGAGTGGTAGTTTGCAAGGGTAGAGGACAGAAATGGAGGGATAGGAGATGAGTGGGATTGGCGTGCACGATGTGAAATTCACAAAGAATCAATAAAAAAATTTAAAATGCTTTATCCCACCCATAAAAACGGTGTTCCATTTAGAATCTACTTCCTCAGCATAGTAGCGGTCCCAACATTCCTTAGCCCCTTCCCTTCCTGCCCCCCAACCCAGTTCCCTTTTAAAGCCTTCAATTTGTGTGGCATGCTGTTCTACCAGAAAGACTCACTTTTTGTTCTTGTGACCTTTGTAGTGCTGTCTTCTCATGTTCTACTAGTTGCTTTTTAACACCTCCATCTTCCTTTCATCCTCAGTTCCAAAGCTTTCTCTGGGTCTCTGGGCCTAACTACCCTGCCCACTTCCTCAAGGGGTTTCAGGAGTGCAGTGTTCATATTTGTATCTGTCTTCACATCATATCAGTTACTTAGGCCATGACCAAAACTAACTTAAGGAATAAGGAGTTTGTTTGAGCCTGTGCTTCCAGCGAGGTAGGTGGGGATGGCATGGGAGCAGGAACAAGAACAGGAGGCAGAGAGGGTGACTAGGAAATAGGACTAAGCAATAAACCCTCAGAGCTCCCCCTCCCCCAATGACATACTTCCTCCCACAAGGCTGTACCTTCTAAAGATTCCATAAACCTCCCTAACAGCACCACCGATTAGATGTCTAGTGGTCAGTACTGAACATAGGAGGGACATTTCCCACTCAAATCACCATACACATCATTTACTGTTGTGTAGTTGTTTATAAACTTCTCTTCCTTAGTACTCTGTTAACTTTGAAAAATACCTTAGTACTCTGTTAACCTGGAGAAATAAAAGATGGCTAAAACACAGATTTATTGGGATGTAATACATGTACCATATGGCTCATCCTTTTAAAATTTGCAATTAGATGATATTTGATTTAGTTTCAGAGTTGTGCTGCCACTGTTACAACTGTAGATTTTTATTATCCTAAAAGTGTTAGGTCCAAATCAGACTCCAAAATGGCAGTGCTGCTGACAGTACCATAAAATAATGACTATTATCGGTTAAACAGAATCCAAACTGCAGCTTTCTGATGACTATAAAAATCACCACTTCCCCTCAAAGGTCATCTGCCTCAGTCAGGCAAGGGCACCGAGTTCCTGGTCAATTCAAACATCCTGTATCGGCTCAAAGACTCCCACTGAATCAAGTGAAATCTGCTTTCTTTTTTTCTTTTCTTTTTCTTTTTCTTTTCCATTTTGCTTCTTCCTGTGCCCCCCCTCCTTTGTGATAGCCTTGGCTGCTTGATCACCAATAAACCTTTCTTTCAACCCACAGAGCAGTTACTTTTGTGGTTTCACTATGTCTTTGCTTATAGAAAGGAAATGTGCCCATTCGCAGACACGACCTTTCTCTCTACCCTGGGTCTGAGCACTGCTAAGCTATTTTTTTGGTCCTACAGATTCATCTCTTCTAAGTGCTTCATAGAAATTTAGTCAGATAATATGTGACATTTTGGGCATATGCAAAGGAGTTACTGAGCAGGCTCTGTGATATGATAAAAATTAAATGAATTTGGAGTCATCTGAGTTATTGAGCATACGTATTTACTAGCTTTATGGCTTTGGGATGTTGTTTTGTTTCTGTGTCTCTTTGCTTGGTTGTAAAATGAGGTTAGCAGTTATTCTCTTAAAAGATAGCGAGAAATTAGGAGATATGGCAAGGTCCTAGACAAGGGTTTGCTTAGTAAATAGCAGTTGATATCTGCATCCGTATTTACCCATAGCAGTATATGTAATTAATGGATGATTGATAAAGATGGTAATACCATTCCTCTAGAATGCCAGTGGACTCTCAGTGACCCAGAGGAAGGGTACTATCTATACTGGAAGATCTTCCTTTGCCTTTTGTCTACCAGACACTGTTCTCCTTCAACCTAGAGACAACAGAACTCAGAACAAAAGAACCTGGGATCAGAGAGAAAGCTTTGGGGTCTGGTCCTGATACTGGCATACCGAAAGTTCTTAGAAAATTCAGGTTATTTCTCTCAGCCTCTGGCATTCATTTGCATAGACTTTTAATCTGATTGTTTTGATTTTCTCTACTGTAGGACAAAGGAAGCTGGAATTATATACCCGAACAATGTGTGAACTATCTTTAACTTAGATGAACAATAGCATGTGAATCATACGTAGGAAGAAAGAGAAAAGGAAAGGAACAAAACAAAGGAACTCATGCAAAGGAAAGATCAACCACCATTCATCAATGAAATTAAATCTAGAGATGTCCAAACAAAGCAGGAACTTTCACCATAAAAATAATAAGGCTGATTCACAGAAAAGAAATTTGTTAGCATGCTAATCCAATTCCCCAAAACAAAAGGAAGAAAGACATTATGATAAGTTTAGTTGAATCATACTTACAATGCACAGTGCAATGATTGAATCAACAGCTTGAAGGAAATTGGAAAGAGTACTCTAAAATAGGAAAGGTGCAAAACAATTCAATCTCTATGGGAGAAACATGGCCAAGTTTTGAAAAGAAAAGAAAGGATACAACATCTAAGAAAAAATCGTGTAAGTTACAAAAGTTTGCTGTAGGTCTCAATTTTTTAAAAATCTGTTATCCTAAAAACTATCAGAATAGTTAAGAAAATAGATATCATTGGAATTGGCTATTTAAGTAGTTTAGCTTTAACAAAGTAAAGAAGAGAAATAATCTTGGAAACTTCCTACATTTTGTCTTGTTGGATATTTTTTTAAATTAAGAAGCCAGGCAAATTATCTATCTTCTAGTCAGAAGCAATTATGGGAAGTTCAGATGGAGAAATATAAAGCTGGTGTCATGGAAATATTCAAATTGATAAATTCCAGCCTTTTCAAACAGGCTGAGGAATTTTTCAAAAATAGCCATGAGGTAGGATCCATTATTAGCATAGAAGTAGGCTGAAAATTCTCCTCTGAAATTATTCTGGTTCTTTATCTTTATCAAGTGATTTATGACATTACCAAAAAAAAATCTTTTGATGCAAAAGAACAGGGCCAATAAAAATTTCTATTTATTTACCTCTTTCAAAGAACATATAGAACAGTAAAACATATACCTGTGCATATATACATGTACATGCATTTATTTATATACCTAGATATTGGATACAGTTTTCTTTGAACCAGGTATGAGGGATTTGCAGGCAATCAGAGTGCTGCAGAGATCGCAGCAGAGAACAGACCTGTCACAGGAGATTTATTGGGGTGGGTGGTGGAGAGAATGAATGACCGCCTCAGAGTGAAGATGGAAAAGAGGGCAGGCTGTGAAGGCCCAGGCTTTATGAAGGCCGTGCAGCTCACAAGGACAGAGGAAATGTGTGGTGCTTGGCAGCTGGTGATGATGTGGCTGCTGGCTGAGCTGCTGAAGGCAGGCTGGTTCTAGAATGTGGGTAGTCCTCAGTTTACAAACACCAGGAGCTTTCTTTATAGCCAAGGTTATCCTGGAACTCACTATGTACCCCAAGATGACCTTGAATTTAAAGCCATGTTCCCGCCTTAGCCTTGCAATGCTTGGGATGATAGATATATGCCACCATGCTAAGCATGAAGTGTTCGATTCTAGTCCCAGAATCACACAGCTGGGCCTACTTACGGATTTATGGATATGCCGTTCTCAGATATGCTATTGCCTTGCCTCCTATTGTGAAAACAATGGCATTCTCAGAAGCCAGACAAACCTGAGACAACATTTCTGATTCTCATAGAATTCAACAATGCCACTTCTGGATAAACCTCTAAAGAGTGTAACTGCACCCCAGTGTTTACTGCAGCGGTACTCCAAATAGCCGAGATAGGAAATCGACACAGGTGTATCCACTAGCATATACTGAGTTTCTTAAGCACAACTGGATCTTATTCAATTACAAGAAAAAGAAGAAAATTATGTCATTTTCAAGAAAATGGATCAAACCACAAGATTTTATATTCAGTGATATAAACCAGGCACAGAAAGACAAATACTATGTATCTTGAAAGAAAGAGAGTTGGGCTTCAAGAAGAATAGACGGTGGTTACTAGAGCCTAGGAAAAGGGCAGGAATAAAGGATGTTAGATAACAGACACAAGCAGTTAGGTGGGAAGAGTAATTGGCAGTGTTCTACAGTACCAGAAGGCAATTTTGTTTTACATTGCTTCACGGTAACTATGAATATTGTTCATGAAAACTTACTTAAAACCTTATGAGAAGTTGCTTTTTTTAAAATTTTTTCTTCTTTTGTAATTCTATTGAATGGTTTTCAATCATGAGCTTTATAGATGACATCATTTGTGACACAGCATCAAAAGGCTAGACATCCCCTCAATCTAATGTGTGTTCTATGAAGAACTAGAAAAGGCAAGTTCAAACGCCTCAGGAAATGATAAGAGGAAAGTGGCAGTCACTGCTTTCATTTGATTATTATACATTCTATACATACCTGCAATAGCAAACTACAATCCATAAATATGTTCAACTATATGCCAGTATTAAGAAGCCAGGTCTAGTGGTGCAATCCCAGCACTTCCGAGGGCAAAGGCAAGAGGATTACCTCCTCCTGGGGGCCAGCCTGGGTTACATACCAAATTACAGATAGGCCAGAGCTATAAAGCAAGACCTTGCTTCAAAAATAAAATGAGTAACTAAAGTCAAAACAAAATAAAAATATAAAAATTAAAAGTAAATAAAAGACAACATTCTCCAAAGTACTCATCTCCTGTAAATTGTACAAATTGCTCTCTGAGCCATTACTGAAGCTGAGCTTGAGTCATGCACATTTTTTCCCTTGTCTTATTCTATCAGTGATCTACTGAAATGTTTATAACAGCTTCCACAGTGAAAGCAACTGGGAAATCAGGTCCAACCCATCTCCAGTACTCAGGTTCAAGGAAGGGAAGCAATAGCTTGGTTTAGCCTAGAGTTTAGCCTGGTCTTCTGGAATTCAGTACACCAAGGCAGACAGCCAATACTGAGTAATCTTGGGCATGGCCCTTTTGGGGACAGGGAAAGTAAAAGCGACGTGATACTGGCATGCAGTATTCTTACCCTAACCTTATGTGGAAAGAGCCAAAATCCAGACTCCAAGCAAGCAACATGAAACTCATTGTGAAAACCTAGTGCACAAACATCCGTTAGTAGAAAATGAAGGCACAGGGAGACAGTTATTGACTGCTAGTCATCAAGACTGAGCCCTTTCCAATGCTCACAACTATGAGGTTCTCATCCCAGCACTAAACATGTTCATTAAATCTCTCTGACAGGCCACATAAAGTTAATCCCTAGTTCTTGGCTTTGCTTTGTTGTCCTTAATGTTCCCTTAAGTGTATGCTCTTGTTGTTTTGTTTGCTGTCATTTTGTTTTGTTTTCCAAATAGCAAAATTAGCAACTATTAGCTGCCTGGCCTGACCCTGGCTTTCTCGGTGACTTGTCACTTGATCTAATTGATAGTGTGCTCCTCATTGTGTTCCTCTTTTCAGCTTTCTCTCCGTAGAGGAGTGATAGTACAGAATCTCTCCTTTCCTTAGCAGTTATGGCAGACACTGACACTCATGGCTACTCGTCCAAACAAATATGAAGATCTATTTCATATTGACACTGGTATAATACAATAAAATAGTTAAAAGGTTACAGTAATTGTTTCATAGAGTCTCACAGGGTTGAAAGTCATATTTATGTATATGCTTTTTTTAAACTGGCTATAACTTGTCTGATTTCTCAGTAACAGAGGATCCAGTGAAACTTTGATTCTTTATTACCAAAATAGTTTATATTAGCATAAATCAGAAGAGAAGGCCTGTGAGTCTCATACTTAAAAATTGACTAAAAAATCTGATAGTATCTAATATCTCCATTAGCCTAGGTATATAAATCTGACCCAGTACTTTTGATAAAGAGTAGTTTAGTAGGCAACATCAGTTTAAAAAAAACAGAATTATATTTATGAGGAAAGCACAAATGACTCTTTCTTCACCCCTTATCATGGTACCCAGTTCACCAGGATTAAGATAAGGATTCTCAGTATCTAATGAACGGTTGGGCTGGATCACCTCTCTGCTCACTGTCTAGGCAAGGTACATGGGACAACAGGAGAGTTGTATGTAATTTTTAACTCTCAACATCAAAGATAATAAGTTTCAGTTTTGTCTTTTGTACCAAAGTGGGCAAATTATTTGGTTAATCTAAGACTTGGTTTCTTAAATATAAAATGGTAACAATAATATTAAGAGTTATAAATGCTTTGGTAGCACTCACATCACATTTAATTGGTTTATAGCCATAATGGTCCCATGTCTGATTTTTTTTTTTTACTTTGAAGACAATGCCTATGTGTGATTTTGTCTTCAGTACCTAAAACAGTATATATAAAACAAATCACTATAGAAATATTTACTAAATTATGTTGAATAACTAGTTCATAGCATGGCAGCTCTTTAACATATAACTCATGTTACTTTTGCAAAGTCAAAAGCACCAGTCTTAAATCCACATTATTGTTCACTCTCTGTGCGCTCTCAATGAGAAATTTCCTTATTCCGTGAATTTAGATTCTCCTATGACTCTTAATTTGCCTAATGGAATGTTAATGGCCATGAGCAGATGTGTTAATTGGTCTTGCATAATTAGGCTTGCTTTCCTGAACCCTGTCTTTCACCCCGAGAAGAGTATGCCATGGGTAGCCACTAGTCCAAGGAAAATGAAATTCAATGGATGCTGAGCTCTCCTTGAAGGCAATCTAGGTCAGCCAAGTTTGAAGTGAATGGTGTGTGCCGACCAAGAATGTTTATTTCCCTACACTAGTTTTTTGAGTGGTGAGCTAGAGAATGTTTCTATACTACAGTTTGTTGATTAATACAGGAAGTGCTTTGTGAGAGCACATGCGTCATCTGTTATGGAATGAGTTGTAAATGTAGACTATACTTTCACAATAACCAGCCCATTTTTCAAATAGAACTCAATAGGTTACCTACTGATGTCAGTGTACCATTTGTGCCTCATAAGTCAAGTCATGCAGGGGGTAAAATTGAGGACTTAAGACCAATCTCTCCAATAAGATATTTTTCCTGGATTAGAGAGATTGCCAAGTTGTTACAATTGCTGATTTCTCTCCAGGGTCTCGGGTTCATTTCTTACTGTTTCTGGGCTATGTCTATTACTCCAGTCCCAGGAGATATGGCACCCTCTTCTGCCTCCTTTGTCATCAGGCACACATAAGGAGCACAGACAAACATTCAGGTAAAACACTTAATACACATTAAATAAATAAATAAATCTTAAAAAAAAACCACTGGTATGTTTCTCCTAAGCAAGTTTGTCATGACTTGTATTAAAGTTTTAGCTTTGGGATTGGAGAGATTACTCAGCAGTAAGGGCACTTAACTGTTTTTAGTGGGGCTCAGATTCTATTCTCAACATGGTAGTTTACAATCATCTGTAATTCCAGCTTCAAAAGACCCAATACCCTGTCTTAACCTCTACAGGCTTCTTCATATACATGGGTACATGGTGCACATAAACTCACCACACACACACACACACACACACACACACACCACAGACATACATGTAATAAATATTTGTCTTAAAATGTTTTAGCCCATATGAGGATTTCCCCTTTCTACTATTGCTCATGCTACCCCTTGTTATGATTTAGATATGAAATGTCTACCCAAAGGCTTATGTATTGAGGACTTGGTTCTCAGATGGTGAGCCTAACCACTGAGAAGCAAATGAGAACTCTGACTTAATTAATGGACTAACCCAGTGATGAACACATAATTTGATGGCATTGTTGGAAAGTGTTGGCAATGTTGGGAGGTGGGATCTAGTTGAATGAAGAAGGTCTCTAGAACCATTCCCTAGAGGGCAATATTTTGTCCCAGGGTTCAACTTTGTCTGCTGTTTCCTGGCTACCAGATGAGGGGCAACTCTCCTCCAGGATGCCCTTCAGCCAATGGCCCAGAAACAGTGAAGTCAGTTGACCTTGAACTGTGACCCCCAAAACCATAAGTCAAAATGATCCCTCCTTTTAAATTGTTTATATTGTTATAGCAACAACAACAACAACAACAAAACAATAACACTTTCCCAATGCCAATATTTTGGGACAAAAAAAATATCAATAAGGTATCATCAACACCATTTTTCTACTGGAGAAATGATATAGAGAAGTGTAGTTTGAAGATTCACATGGTCTGGGTCACCTCTGTGCTTATACATCTAAGGTAACATTAACACAACTCTGGTTAGTAAGAACATTATCATTTGAATCATCTGTGATTAGCTTTTGTTGACATTTTTAATTTTAAGTGTGCCAGGGTACTGATTTGAATCTGATGTAAAGCACTAAAGTCAAATTATGTTTGCTGCAAAATATAGCCTCTTTTATACTCAATCTGTTCCTTTAGATTTCAAAATTGATACTCCATTAAGGAACAATCATATTTAATGCTTGGCCTACCTGAAAATATCTCTTGATACACTGTACTGGTTATATATGGCTGCACAGTGATCCATGCTAAAATTATACACATAAAACAAGGAAACAACTTATTTTGCTGATGGATCTGCAATCTACTCAGTCTAAGAGTCCACTGGGGCAGGTTGGTTTAGAACGTGTTTGAGTTTGAGTGTGAAATGTTCTCAATATGCTCAAGTATTTGAACACTTGGTCCTCAGCTGGTGAGACTGTTTGGGAAGGCTGTAGAAACATTTAAGAGGTAGAGCCTTAGTATATGAAGTATACTTCATTTATCACTTGGGGAGGGCCTTGAGCTGTCATAACCTAGCCCTACCTCATGTTTGCATTCTACTTCCTGACCAAAAATGCAATGTGACCTCCTGTTCCTGTCCCAGAGCCTTTCCACAGTGATGGACTGTATTCCCCTGTTTTATAAGTCAAAACAAATCCTTTTTCCTGTAAGATATTTCATTTCAGGTGTTTAGTCACAAGAAAAGTCACTAATATGGAAATGAACTCCCTATGGGGCCATGAACACAAGTTGAAGGACAGAAGGCATTGAGTCTGTGTGTCTGTAGGATGAGTAATGTTATATGTTACTGTAGCGTTTAGGATCTGCTCATACTAGAAAGTTTGGGTCACAAAGTCATTTACCAACCGATGGCTGGATATTTATCCCTCTAAGAACTCAGTAGCTAGCAACGGACCTCTTTTTCAAAAGGAAAATGTGCCTTGCTTCAAAATTCTGGAGGATCACAGTTTTGATTCTTTTGTCTGTTTCTTGCCATGGATTCTATTCAAATTCTTCAACTACCCCAGACATTTAAAGAATCTGCCCAGTGTGGTGGCATACACATTTAATCCAGTACAATGGATTAATGAGTAAAGGGCTAGTAAATTTCTGTGAGTTCAAAGTTAGCTGGTATACATAGCCAGTACCAGGCCAGAGAAACAAAAATCAACCAACTAACCAACCAACCAACCAACCAGCCAAACAAACAAACAAACAAACAAAACAACCATATGTCCACTCATTTAAAAAAATCTTAAATTGCAGAAATTCTAACACTGGTGTCTGACAGACCATGGAATGGTTTTTATTGCTGTTCAGTTTGTTTATTTGTTTTGATCTAGGCTCCATTCAAGGCTAGAAGTATCTTTACACAGTTACTGAATGAGTCATAGCTGAACCAACAAATGTAGTTGCATTAATTTTATTGTTGGTCAATGGGGATTCACAGAGACCCTCCAAAACCGTATAGGCAAGTGTCATTGCTTTTAGTTTTCTACCAGACCTTAATGATTAAGACTTTATCACTAAAAACACCATACACTTTGCTCACAGGACATACAAAAACAAAAATTGTAACTGGCCTAGAAGTATCTTCCTTAGAGGCCAGTTTCCATAGTACTGGAAGGTGCTATGTAGATTTCTAAGGGGAAAAAAAATCCTCAATAGTTTTACCCAACTGTAAATTCTGTGAGCTAGAATAATGACCAACCCATCAAGATAGTCCATTGGTGCACTAGTGGCATGAAAGTTGTGAGGTAACCAATGACATTCCAGATGGATTTAAGGCCCTTTACCCAGCAAGAAACTCAAAATGTCTGTTACTGAAAACCTGGCAAAGAACTGATATCTGGGTAGGCCCTGGGTCATGGAGAAGCCCGTTGCTGTGATTTTACTAAATGGGCATAGTACCGAACTGCCTCTTGTGGACTTAATCTTACATCCATAGATGAGTGAGGCAGTCACCTTTAAACAGTGAAGCTTCTTTTTGCAGTGTGTAGAAGTTAATACAGAGTCCAACAATGGGCCAAAGTATAGCAAAGAACTGATTGTGGAGTAATAAGACCCAAATGAGACAGCTATATCCTATACATTCCCACAAGGCTCAGGGAACATTGCAAAAGAGGAGGTAGAAAGGTTGTTAGAATCAGAAGGGAGGACAGCTGTGATCTATTGTCTTCTGCAGACAACAAGGCTATTGCACACTAGCTGCAGTTGCCTTCAGAAGACCTGAAAAAGATTGAGCCAGTCAATGTTACAACCCCAGGGGGGTGTGTGTGTAGGGGGAGGGCTCAAGAGGCCTTAACCCTAACTAAGGAGTTATTAGCAGTTGGTGGCTGTAAGAGGGAACATACATTTTCTTCAGGGGTCTAGCCGCTGGTAGGTTGCTCACACTCCAATGAGTGACCAGACACCTTTGTACACATGGGAAGTACTAATTGAACTCTGTGGGCTATTAAATATAAAATAAAAATAGGACATAAAGTTGGTATAAATATTGAGGGAAGTGTTTGGGGTAGAAGGGAAGAATAGAAATGACCAAAAAATTCCTTAGATACTTGTGTGAAATTCTCAATAAATAAATACATTTCAAACATGCAAATATGTTACTCTTAAAAAAAACTCAAAATATGTCCTAGCATAACTTTTCTTTCCTAGTATTAGGAAATGGGGAGCACAGCAACTTCCTCTAAGAAGAAGATAAGCACTTGATGCAGACAGTTGACTCTAGAACGTTCTGAGATAATGACTACCTACATTTTCATGTATTTTATTTGCCCAGTACTACACAGTCTTAAGAGTATTTGGAGTATTTGTTATTTTTGCTATGTGTGTTTTACTAATATGATATTTTAGATGTGGTATACTAATATGTTGTCCTGTGAGAGATTATTAAAGCAATTAAGGCCCTTTGGGGAGTAGTTTTGACATAGAATCAGAGTTTACTTAAGCCTTGGCCACGTTCATTTTTTGAATATGGTAAAAGGGCCAGTTTAATGACTAGATATCAGGAACTGTTTGCTTTAATATAGAAGATCATGTAGCAGCTTCAGGTGAAGTGACTACTTAGTGAGTTTTACTAAATTATTATCACTCACTAAAAAATAAGGAAATGATGCCTTTCATGAAAATATGATGAATCACTATATCTTAGTTCATTTTGTGCTGCTATAAGAAGATACCAAAGGCTGGATTATAGCTTAAAAAGAAATTCATGTCTTAGTGAGAGGCTGGGAAGTCCAACATTAAGGCATAGCATCAATCAAGGACTGGTTTCTCTGTCATCCCATAGCAAAAGGTGAGAGGATAAGAGATTAGGAGACTGGAATTGAAGCTTTAAACCCTTTTCTAGTCTATGTTAATCCATTAATAAGGGTAACACTTCTCCTGTGGCAGATTCTCTAACGCTGTGTATTTAAGTCTTTGATGATGGCGATGATCCCTATGGTCTGAGGCAATGAACCCTGTGGTCGATATTAAGTGATGCAGTATGGCTTTGGCTTACAATTTTGATACCATGTAGAAAGTCTAGAAGCTTCTACTTTATGCCTATCAAAACACTTTGCTCTAAAGCAGTAGTTCACAAATCTTGGCATTTGTCAGAGGGTGGGTTTTAAAATGAAAGTTGTGAAGTCGACCATCTGTATGTGGATACTTATACTTGTTAAGTTCTCAGGTGACAGTGATGACCACAGAAGCATGCCTGTGTATGGACGGATGACATGCCTGTGTGTGGACAGATAACATGCCTGTGTGTAGACAGATAACATGTCTGTGTATGGACGGATGACATGCCTGTGTGTGGACAGATAACATGCCTGTGTGTGGACAGATAACACGCCTGTGTGTGGACAGATAACATGCCTGTGTATGGATGGATGACATGCCTGCGTGTGGACAGATAACATGCCTGTGTGTGGACAGATAACATGCCTGTGTGTGGATGGATAACATGTCTGTGTGTGGATGGATAACATGCCTGTGTGGATGGATAACATGCCTGTGTGTGGATGGATAACATGCCTGTGTGTGAACAGAAAACATGCCTGTGTGTGGATGGATAACATGCCTGTGTGGATGGATAACATGCCTGTGTGTGGATGGATAACATGCCTGTGTGTGAACAGAAAACATGCCTGTGTGTGGATGGATAACATGCCTGTGTGTGGACAGATAACATGCCTGTGTGTGCATGGATAACATGCCTGTGTGTGGATGGATAACATGCCTGTGTGTGAACAGAAAACATGCCTGTGTGTGGACAGATAACATGCCTGTGTGTGGACATATAACATGCCTGTGTGTGGATGGATAACATGCCTGTGTGTGGATGGATAACATGCCTGTGTGTGGACAGATAACATGCCTGTGTGTGGACGGATAACATGCCTGTGTGTGGACAGATAACATGCCTGTGTGTGGATGGATAACATGCCTGTGTGTGGACAGATAACATGCCTGTGTGTGGACTGATAACATGCCTGTGTGTGGACAGATAACATGCCTGTGTGTGGATGGATAACATGCCTGTGTGTGGACAGATAACATGCCTGTGTGTGGATGGATGACATGCCTGTGTGTGGATGGATAACATGCCTGTGTGTGGATGGATAACATGCCTGTGTGTGGACGGATAATATACCTGTGTGTGGATGGATAACATGCCTGTGTGTGGACAGATAACATGTCTGTGTGTGGATGGATAACATGCCTGTGTGTGGATGGATGACATGCCTGTGTGTGGATGGATAACATGCCTGTGTGTGGATGGATAACATGCCTGTGTGTGGACGGATAATATACCTGTGTGTGGATGGATAACATGCCTGTGTGTGGACAGATAACATGCCTGTATGTGGATGGATAACATGCCTGTGTATGGATGGATGACATGCCTGTGTGTGGATGGATACCATGCCTGTGTGTGAACAGATAACATGCCTGTGTGTGGATGGATAACATGCCTGTGTGTGGATGGATAACATGCCTGTGTGTGAACAAATAACATGCCTGTGTGTGGATGGATAACATGCCTGTGAGTGGATGGATAACATGCCTGTGTGTGGACAGGTAACATGCCTGTGTGTGGACAGATAACATGCCTGTGTGTGGATGGATAACATGTCTGTGTGTAGATGGATAACATACCTGTGTGGATGGATAACATGCCTGTGTGTGGATGGATAACATGCCTGTGTGTGAACAGATAACATGCCTGTGTGTGGATGGATAACATGCCTGTGTGTGGACAGATAACATACCTGTGTGTAGACGGATAACATGCCTGTGTGTGGACAGATAACATGCCTGTGTGTGGATGGATAACATGCCTGTGTGTGGACAGATAACATGTCTGTGTGTGGATGGATAACATACCTGTGTGGATGGATAACATGCCTGTGTGTGGATGGATAACATGCCTGTGTGTGAACAGATAACATGCCTGTGTGTGGATGGATAACATGCCTGTGTGTGGACAGATAACATACCTGTGTGTGGACGGATAACATGCCTGTGTGTGGACAAATAACATGCCTGTGTGTGGATGGATAACATGCCTGTGTGTGGACGGATAATATACCTGTGTGTGGATGGATAACATGCCTGTGTGTGGACAGATAACATGCCTGTATGTGGACAATAACATGCCTGTGTGTGGATGGATAACATGCCTGTATGTGGACAGATAACATGCCTGTGTGTGGATGGATAACATGCCTGTGTGTGGACAGATAACATTCCTGTGTGTGGACATATAACATGCCTGTGTGTGGATGGATAACATGCCTGTGTGTGGACAGATAACATGCCTGTGTGTGGATGGATAACATGCCTGTGTGTGGATGGATGACATGCCTGTGTGTGGATGGATAACATGCCTGTGTGTGGACAGATAACATGCCTGTGTGTGGACGGATAACATGCCTGTGTGTGGATAGATAACATGCCTGTGTGTGGATGGATAACATGACTGTGTGTGGACAGATAACATGCCTGTGTGTGGACAGATAACATGCCTATGTGTGGACAGATAACATGCCTGTGTGTGGACGGATAACATGTCTGTGTGTGGACAAATAACATGCCTGTGTGTATGGATAACATGCCTGTGTGTGGATGGATAACATGCCTGTGTGTGGACAGATAACTTGCCTGTGTGTGGACAAATAACATGCCTGTGTGTGGATGGATAACATGCCTGTGTGTGGACAGATAATATGCCTGTGTGTAGACAGATAATATACTTGTGTGTGGATGGATAACATGCCTGTGTGTGGACAATAACATGCCTGTGTGTGGATGGATAACATGCCTGTGTGTGGATGGATAACATGCCTGTGTGTGGATGGATAATATACCTGTGTGTGGATGGATAACATGCCTGTGTGTGGATGGATAACATGCCTGTGTGTGAACAGGTAACATGCCTGTGTGTGGATGGATAACATGCCTGTGTGTGGATGGATAACATGCCTGTGTGTGGACAGATAACATGCCTGTGTGTGGACAGATAACATGCCTGTGTATGGATGGATGACCTGCCTGCGTGTGGACAGATAACATGCCTGTGTGTAGACAGATAACATGCCTGTGTGTGGATGGATAACATGTCTGTGTGTAGATGGATAACATACCTGTGTGGATGGATAACATGCCTGTGTGTGGATGGATAACATGCCTGTGTGTGAACAGATAACATGCCTGTGTGTGGATGGATAACATGCCTGTGTGTGGACAGATAACATGCCTGTGTGTGGATGGATAACATGCCTGTGTGTGGACAGATAACATGCCTGTGTGTGGATGGATAACATGCCTGTGTGTGAACAGATAACATGCCTGTGTGTAGATGGATAACATGCCTGTGTGTGGACAGATAACATGCCTGTGTGTGGATGGATAACATGCCTGTGTGTGGATGGATAACATGCCTGTGTGTGGACGGATAACATGCCTGTGTGTGGACAAATAACTTGCCTGTGTGTGGAAAGACGATAACATGCCTGTGTGGATGGATAACATGCCTGTGTGTGGATGGATAACATGCCTGTGTGTGGACAGATAACATGCCTATGTGTGGACAAATAACATGCCTGTGTGTGGATGGATAACATGCCTGTGTGTGGACAGATAACATGCCTGTGTGTAGACAGATAATATACTTGTGTGTGGATGGATAACATGCCTGTGTGTGGACAATAACATGCCTGTGTGTGGATGGATAACATGCCTGTGTGTGGATGGATAACATGCCCTGAGCATCATCATGACATGGCCCCACCCATTTTATTGTATAAAACAGAAGTAGAGACAAGTGGTGAACTCAGTAAGTCAGTTGAATGGCTGTTGGTTGTAAGGTCCATCTTGTGCCAAGAAGATTATGAATTTAGAGTGACCAGCACTATGCTTGGAATCTGGAAATGGTAAATATTATCATGATGTTAGTTTTAATTAATTGTAGTAAAACTTTACAGTTCCAAGTCACTTCTGCACATTCATTTCTATTTTTAAAAGATTCATTTATTTTTATTTTATGTGCGTGTTTGCAAGCATGTATGTATGTGTACTAGGTATGTGCAATACACAGAGAGACCAAAACAGCATCACAACCCTTGTAACTGAAGTTACCGATGGTTGTGCGCTGTCCCGGGGTGCTGGGAACCAAACCCAGTCCTCTTCAAGAGCAGCAAGTGCTCTTAACCACTGAGCCATTCCTCTAGCACATCTCTGTATCTGTATAAGAACTATTTGTAAGAGCTTGGTCCTTTGTAAGATAAGTGGCTGGAAAGAAGAATCTCTAATGTCTTCCTTTTTAGATCCGGAAAGCTCTGTTTCCACATTAGTAAGAGGACATCACAGTGATGCTTAGGTAACAGGAGTGCTTGACCACAGCTGGCTTTCTGGGGTCTTGAACACCTTGTTTGTTATGACTGCTCTCTGGAGTTTTCATCCATACAGAAAAAGTAAAAGTAGATATGATGTTAGGTCAGTTCCTAACTCGGTTCCTGTGAACATACCTTTCCCTTATTGGTAGTGTTTTCCAATAGTTTTTTTCCCCCCTGGGAACAAAAGCTACATTTAACAGAAGAGTTACACAGAGAAAAGGAAGCCGCTGTTCTTTTAATTATATGGTGGTCTAATTACAATAATGGGACAAATTACTTTTCGCACATGGAGGATGGGGAATTTTAAATTGTGTTGGGATTAGGAGTTACAAATAATTCATTAAGATATCGCTGACTTCACTGAAGACCACTGTCTAAGCTCCTGTGTAATGACACGCTTATGACCAGTGCAATTTCTCTTTACAATGTAAAGAGAGGAAAGCACAGTGGAGCTGGACTGTGGCTAGTAAACAGCTACCGTCTGGGAACTCTGTCTGTCTTCTTTTGAATGTCCTGAGACTGTGATATGTTTACAGTAGGGAATACAGTCCATGTCTATTGTTCCCCACACAGTAAATAAATGCTTTCTTTTTTGCCTTACCAGTTTTCCCTCTTCATTGAATCTTTGGTATCTGTGCATCAAAATGTTCCCCTTTCTTAGAAAAATCAAAGCTGTGGCTAGGGTAGCAGTTGTCAGCTTATGGACTGTGACCCCTTTCACAGGGGTGGCCTAAGACCACTGTAAAACACAGATATTTACGTTATGATTCATAACTAGCAAAACTACAGTTATGAAGTAGCGATGAAAATGATTTTATGGTGGGGGGCATCATCACAACATGAGGAACTGTATTAAAGAGTCACAGCACTAGGCCAGGAAGATAGGTCAGTGTGTAAAGTGTTTGCCTTGCAAATCTGAGGACCTGAATGTGTTCCCAGAACTCGGGTGGAAGAGCTGGGCATGGTGTCTCATGCTTACAATCTCGGGGCTAGAACGGTAGAGACAAGTGTAGTGTTTAGGTCCACTGGTCAGGTAGCACAGCCTCGTCAGCAAGTTCCATGCTAATGAGTGACTCTGTCTCTGAAGAAATAAGGTAGAAGGTGCTGGGGGAACACTAACAAAGCTTGACCTCTGACCTCTGTGAGCATACACAGACACACAAACACATGCATGCATACATGCACACACAGACACACACACACATGCATGCATGTACACACATATGCACAAACAACCTGCCACACACACACACACACACATGCGCAGTTAAATAAGAAGTAAAAGCACTGGTTTTCTTGGCCGCACGGCCCTGTGCAGATGCTGCTCCTTTTCGGTTTTCTTTGCAGCAGTGCATCCCAAAGATGCTGTGTGCTTTCGTCTCTCCGTTTTCTCTTCTCTTCCGGTTTCTTTGATAGTTCTCTAGTTTGAATTACTGCCTCAGTTTTGCCTTTGATTATTTAACACTCCTGCTTATCTATCATTGGCTGTTCTTTCTCAGCCTACCTTCTGAGTCCTCCTCACCGTCTTCTGTCTCCAAATGCCCCAGAGCCAACAAGCTATTACACATCTCAGTAATGACTGCGTCGTTGTCCACGTGATCTCATTTGCTATATGTCTTTAGGAGCCACTTAGATGCAGAGGATTTTTCAAAATGTCTCTACCAAGGCCCTTTCTAGTCTTCCTCTCAAGGCTGCCATTTTATCCTTTGATTCTCTATGTCTTTTTCTTCCTTTCTTTCTTCACAGCATTTGCTCTTTGGTGGTGACTATCTAGTGCATATCTATTTACTCATGTGTCTACCTCATCTGTCCTTGACTTAAATGTACAGTCCGTGAAGGTACAACTTGGTTTTATTTCTTGCTTCATATCTTCACCAGCCAGAACAGATTCTCCTATGATACACAATAAGTAATCAATGACTATTTGTCAAATGAATCACTGATGTCTGAATTTGTAATAATTTAATCCCCCTCTTCCTTAGGCAAAAATATCAAGGAAGAAACAACTTTAGCTCTCGGTGTTGTTACTACAGACTGTCTGAGTTATTTGCCACAGAATACTAGGAGTCAAGAAAGTTGAACTGAGAGACACAAAGTCAAGTATGTTAGCTGGTGGCAGCAACTTGACCTGTGTCCCAAAGCAGAGAATGGAAAATCCAGCCTAGTTCAAAACGTTGTGGCTTGGGTTAGGGAAACAATAAAGTAGAAAGGCCCAGACACAGTAACTCATCTTTGTATCTCTCTGGTAAAGAAAGGGAGCACCAGGGCTCTAAGCAAGGCTAACCAGTGAAAACATAGAGGTCCTGTTTGCAGAAGGACAGTTCTCAGGACCATAGAGACCTGCATTTGGTGTCTGCTTCCTTCTGTTCAGTATATGATCAGTATATGCCTGCAGCTTGATGCCCAGTCCAGTCTTGACTAGTTTCGATAGCTGGGGAGGCTCCACGAAAATGGAAAGATAAACAAAGCACAGCTGTCTTCAGGGTGTCTGTTGACTCAAGTGCTAAGGGGTGCAGCAGCGTTACGTAACAAGCAGCGTGCTCAACAGAGCATGGAATCTCAGCAAATCATCTCTCCGAAGGAGACTGTGAGTTGTGTTGAAAACAGACCTAGTCTCTTGAGTAGAAGAAAAGGAAAGACTTGCCACTGGTTTGTTGCTTCTGCTGCACAGTGTAGGGTTTGTGCAGAATTACTGTTTGTTTTGTTTCGTTCTAACACAGGGTCTTATGTGTCTCAGGGTGACCTTGAACTTTTGACCTCTCTGCTTCCATTTCCCTAGTGCTGAATTGCATGCATGTATTATAATCCATGCTCATTTTATGTGGTGTAGGGGATTGACGCCAAGGCTCTATGCATGCTAAACAAACACTCTGCCAACTGAGTTACAACCACAGCCTGCCAAATTGTCTTTGTCTCCTTCTAGTACTAAATTGCAATGGTTCTCAGTTCATGCGCGTATACCACTAAGACATATGTCTACACAGATAATAAAATCGCATTAAGTAGACATTGCTAATTTATGATCAACTGTCAAAGTAAGGCTCGCTAAGTTTGAGTCTATATCAGTGACACTGGTAATTTATTCATGAGTAGTGTAAACAAATTATAAAGGGAATGCCTATCAGTTCTAAAGGACAAACTGTTTTGAAAGCATGGGGAGTTCTTCTAAACAAATAGCAGAAGGGAACGAACGTCAGCTGCTTGGAAAGCACAAAGCAAGGTCCTGAGCTGGGAGCCCCTGAGAGAAGGGTTGGCTCTTCCAGCTCCCTGACCCTCAGCTCACCTCCTAGTCCCAGGGAGCCAGAACTTGTTTGACTAAAGGGGAAGCAGAGGAAATTCTCTGTAGACTCATGGGGCCAGCAGACTGCTTCCCTCTGTCACCCCCTCTGGCTTTACTCCTTGCTCTGGTAGTAAAAAGCTTGTGTGTAAGACAGACAGCAAAGTCGCTGCAGCTGATATTATTCACAGGTCATTATGTAAAATTCCCTCATTCCATAAAATTTATTGAACACATTGTTACTCATTCTGATTCCATTATGGATTTTCAATATCAAGTTTATTTAATCTATAGAGACTCCTCAGAACATATTATAGAAGTATCTTGTTACTATACAGTTAGTTCTTTTGGGAATACTGCCTCACAAGGTTGCACAAGGACCTCCCAGGCAAATGGGATATGACCAAAATGGGAGCTGGGGAGATTTGGAAGCAGTAAAATCTACAAAGAGTTTTTAGGGGTAAGGTCAGAAAAGCTAAACTGAGAATAAGATACAAATTGCAAAAAGCCAGAGAAAGGATGACGAAAAACAATCTGGAAAAATTCCATCGTGGCATTTAAAATCCACCGCCAAATGGATGGTGAGAACAGGGTGGAGGTAAGAGGACCAGAATAAGAGTCATACATATGACCTGTCAAATAAACAGTCGTTCTGAGGAGAGCCCAAAGGCTGATCTGGATGGCTCAGAGCTGGCTGGACACAGTGGTATGTAGTAATTTGAAGGCTGAAACTGGACGATCACAAGTTCAAAGCTACTTGTGATCTGCAAGCCAGGAATAGAAAGGTCTCTCTAGACCTTGCCTCAGAAGGAAAGATTGTAAAGATGGGCCAAGGCCGACCACACAGAAGGAGGGCATTTCCTCTGTGTCTTTCCTAAAGCTGATCATTCACTCTTTATTTAGGTTTTCAGAACTGTCATCCTTTAGTGTTTTGTCCAGGCCTCTCCAACTCCTCCTACCCAAAAGGAGAGATTCCCATTGCCCAGATGCCCCATGAAAACACTGCGGTTCACCAGCCCACAGTTCTGCAATGGGCACCAAGCTCCTTTAGACTAAGTACAGACGCTTTGCTTGTAGAGTTTATATTGTAACCTGTACAATGACCAAGGAACTCACCGGTGAGAAAAGCTTCAAAAGATATACAAAATAAGTCACAGAAATTTCATATTGGGAAAACTGAGTTAAGAAAGAAGAAACCTGTGGGACAGAAACAGCATTGGGGACTTTTTAGGATAAATGCTCAATAATGCATGCATTGTAAGATATTAAAGGTCTTCATTTTTTATGACAAATTAATTTCTTGAAGCATGGTAATGTAAGTTTTATTTATTGATACCTTTCATCCTAACATATATATTCATGTATAAAGTTGATTGGCATAAATAAAATAAAAATGTCCCCCAAATGAATTTAAGCTTCTCATCTCACCTGTATAATCTTCTCAGCTGCCGTATCCTGTATCCTCTGTGCTAATGAGTGATATCTCCACTCATCCAGTGACCTTATCCAGGAACCTGGTGGCCACCTAGCCATTGTCCTCAATCAAACTTGAAAATTTGCTGAATTCCAAGTGCTGTTCTGCCCTTTCCTTACTTTGTTTCAGGTCTAAATATCCCCACCATCTGTCCAGGCTCTTGGATCATTTCCAACCTGGTTGCCACGTGGCAGATCTTACTTCTCTCTCATGAATCTTTATAAAACCATGGGGGAGCTTTCTGAAATGCAAGTCTATCTTTCTTATTATCCTTTCTAAATCCTACAGCAATGCCCAGAAGATAAAGTCCTAACTTCTTTGCATGTCATTAGCCACCCCCATAATGTGGTCCCTTTGCCCCTTTATTTCAGTGTCATCTCTAACCACTGCCCTATAGATCTATGTAATAGTGTCAGGCTTTGAAAGACCCTGCCATTTCCCCTCTCTCTGTAGAATAACCCACCTCTATGATCATTTCAACCATTTGACTTATCTTCAGACTCACTTAAGGGCCGATGTTTTCATGCCTTCCTCTGCAAGAAGCAGATCAATCTCTACTGTGCCTGGCCATTGCCTGTAATAGAGCAGAGCTGCCTTTTGTGACAGGGCATTTTCTACTGGGAGGGAAGAGAGAGGCTGGTATGAGAGTGGTATATGTAGTTTCATATTGCATACAATGTCTCTAACCCTGAACCATCAGAATAACTCCTATTTGCAGAGCATGGGTGAGGTGAAAGAAGGGTCTCAGAGAAAGAAAAAAAATCACAAGCAATGACTCAGACACGGGAACTTGCATTCAGTTTAAGATTGGTTTCTTTTCCCCTGGTATATCTGAATCAGAGGCTTTTGCGAACGAACCAAAGAAATAGGGAGGAGCCGGTCAGAACAGGCAGTAGCTCTCAATAAATAAAAGATCAGATGTAATAAAAATAACTCAAAGACTTCTGCTTGGGAACCTGAAAGATCGGTGGTGCCTTGATAGAAAATTATAAACCTCAATTGTACATTCAGACCTGTTCCTGTCATCTGAACCTGAAGCAGTGACTAAGAGGAAAAGCTGGATAATTACCTGCAAGTCCTTTAGGAGTGTCCTTGCCAATTCCAGTGCTTCTGCCACCTGGTGGCAGTCTACCCACTATTTTATTCAACTGTCAAACATGGCTCATTCTTATTCAACACAACCACTACCCCCACCCCATGACATCATGCAAACCAAGAGGGCCCAATCTCTGTGTTCATTTTAAGAGAGCCATGAGACACCTAGGTCCTCAATGTCACCTAGTTGTGCATTTCCAAAATCAGTACCAAGTAGCTACAAGATGTCATTTTTTAAAAAAGTAATCCGTGTTATTTTGTCACTACAGTCACACCCTCCTCTGAACTCCCAAAGTTCTGGTCTTTTGTTATGCATACTCAGAAATGCAGAAAATGAAGGGGACCTTAAGATTGTGTGCAGATTCTCTGGTTATGAACATAGGCAGGTGAATAAAGCACCCAAGCAGGGTCTTGCTGGTTTAAATCTTGAGTGAGCCCTCGTTGTCATGCTGGGATGATCCTTCACTGAAAAGGACACGCATGTTTCTAAATCTGAAGAGGTATGACAAGAGGTTTAAAAAATACTTCTAATCCAAGGCCCTGCATTCAATAGACAATCAACGCTTTTAAATGTTGAATTGAAATGATGCGTTAAAAAGTATCAGGTAATTCTAGTACCAGGGCTGGGATTGTAGATAAAATGATTCACAGCCCTGTAGCTCAAAAGGAATACAGATGGGATTACATCAAAGGTGCATGGGGATCCATCTACAGACATTCCAAATGGCCCATCAGAGCAACAAAAATAAACTAATATTAGTTTATGATCCAAACAGTACATACTCATGAGATCATATTATATAAATGATAAGAAAAACAATAAACTTCCCAGATAGGGTTTCACATGATTTGTGCAGATTCCACACCCCTCACTGAGGCTAAGTATAACTGAGTACATTCTACATTAAATCTCAGAGAAAGAGTTGATGAAGCCAAATTGAGAGATACTCACAAAATACCTGACCAACACAGCTCATTGCTGCAGTGATTATGCAAAATCATGGGATCATAAAACTGCTACAGCTGCTAAGAATGACACAAGGAGTTCTGATTAGATGCAATGAGGGATCCTGGATGGGGTCCCAAAAGAAAAGGCTGAGATATTAGGACATCAAAAATAAGACATCAGTGAAAAGATATTTAATTTTACTGAAGTATGGATTTTATTTGATAATAGTGCATTAACACCAGTTCATTAACTTCAAGAAGTAAATCAAACTAATGTAAGATGTTTGGAGACACTGGGAATGTGGTTACTATGACTTACTCTATTATCTTTGCAATTTTCGGTAAAAGTGGAAGCTATCCTAAGGTAATGTTTTAAGAAAATGAGCCATATCTCCCATTATAACCAGTGCCATGTGGCAAATCAAGGAAATAACAAAATATTATTAAATGACTCTTGGGAAATTATATAGCAAAACATACAGAAGAAACAGGAAACATTCACTTGAGAAATGAGAAAGATAAAACATGATTTAAGATTAGATATTATTTTTATTAAGTAAAACATAGGAAGAATCCACAACCAACCAAAAGAGAAAAATATGCACTTCTATAATTCCATGCTTATAGTGTCTCTCAGACCATGGCCGTGAGTCCTTTGGGAATTGTATATCAGATATGCTGCACCTCAGATATGATGATTCATAGCAGAGGCAAAATTACAGGTATGAAGTAGCATGAAATAATTTTATGATGGGGTAGGGGTCACCATAACACGAGGAACTGTATTAAAAGACTGAAGCATGAGGAAGGTGGAGAAACACTGTCTTAACTGAAGAGAAATTCTATACAGAACAAATTAATTGGTCTCATTCTGCTTTGGGGATATAATTAATTTAAGTGTATGAACATTCAACATCTGCTCCATGTATCATGCCTAGGATAAGGCACAAAATATCAGGAAGCTCACAGGTTGGTGCTAGGCTTTGATGGCTTAGTGCTTGATATCACTATGGCCTTATTTTGACATTCGGGAAACATCATGGAAGGAGAAAAACCCATCAACAGGCAACAGACACAGAGATAAAAGCTCCGGGATTGAAGACAATACCTACACAGCTTATCAAGCACAGAGAAGTTGAACTGGTGCCTACCCAGAGTTCTCACCTTTATAGACGAGTGTTCGTTGTCCTGGAAGGTACTCTGCGTGCTACCAAAGGAGAAACATAAACACCAACTCATCCACAAACCTTTCAATCTATAGTGGTGACCTGCATGCTACCAAAAGAGAAAGATAAATTCCAACCCAGCTACCAAGTCTGTGATCTATAATGTTGATTCTCCTGCAAGATGTGCCATGTAATTGTGGCAGAAAGCTTGTGTGAGTAACAAATGGATGTCTGATTTGACTTAAGACCTATGCAATGAGATGGAACCCATCCCTGACACTGCTTGAGTGGCCAAGAACTGGAGGCCAGAGAGGCCAACCGAATGCATTCTGCATATGTATATATATATACACACACACACACACACACATGTATAAACACGCATAGATAGATAGATATCTCTAATGACATTCTGCTGCACCCATAAATCAGCTTTCATTTAGCCATCATCAGAAAGCATTCCTCCGCAGCAGATGAGAACAAATACAGGGACCCACAGCGGGACAATGTGCCAAAGAATCTCCTTTGAGGTTCTCTCCACCTTCCCCACATCAGAATCCATACCCTTTCTGTCTCTTCTTAGAAAACAGGTATCTAAAGAATAATAATAAAATAAGATAAAACAAAAGCAGATATAGGACAACACAAAGACACAAACAGAAGAACCAAAGAATGAGCGTGAGTCACATGTAGGTGCAGAGTCACACATGTTTACACACACACACACACACACACACACACACACACACACACACGGGTTCCCTAAGGACACAAAACTGGATGCTGTAATGTATATGCAAAGGACCTGCAAGGAAAGAAACAAACAACGCCCCAGCCTTGTTAAAAACCTTACAAGACACTGAACCTACAAAGATGCCAGTTCATTTGTTTTGTGTTGGCCATCTACAGCTGGGCACGGCGGCTGGTCTGTGGGTGATTCCACTGAGACTGATTTCCCATTTTTGAGTGATTATCAATGAACATAAGATCTGAGCTAGGGATGTGCGTTTGTGTTGTGTGTGTGTGTGTGTGTGTGTGTGTGTGTGTCCTGTCAGTACTAGGACCTGGTGTCAGAAAACCACTCGCATGAGTTGGAGAAGATGCCTGGCGTTCTGATGGAATCTTATTTACAGACTTCCAAGTCTGCAGTAGAAGCATCTTAGAGAAGAGGACTACAAAGTTAGCTGGGCTCCAACATCTTGGATAGAAGCCAAGTGGATCATCACCACACAGTTTTAACTTATTGTGGAGATTTGAACGAGAATGACTTCCACAGGCACATACATTCAAATGTTTGGTCCCCACTAGGTAGAACTTTTTGGGAGGGATTAGGTTGTGTGTTCTTGTTGATGGAAGGGCATCAAAGGCCACCCCATTCCCAGTTAGTTCTCCCTGCCTAACGGTCTCCCACCATGGTGGTCACGAATTCAATCCTCTGAAACTATAAAACTCAAATTATTTTTTAAAGAAGTCTCTTTACTCATAAGTAGGCTGTTGCATTCAGAAAATACTTGTATTTCTTACATTGGGTTTGATACCATGGTTATTTTACAAGATTTAAAAGAACAAAAACATCCACTCCCCCCCCCCCCATGCGAGTTCTTAAATTCTGTCAAAGCAAGGAGGCAAACAGTAAGTATTCTCAAGCACATACTGCCACCCAGTGGCTGAGCATGCACAATGCACAAAGAATGGCAAAGGCAAAAACAAAGGCACTGTGAGGTTCTGCCTGAATGCCTGAAAGGCAGTGTGAGGTTCTGACTGGAACAGTGTGAGGTTCTGACCTGAATGCTACAGTGTGAGGTTCTGACCAGAATGCTACAGTGTGAGGTTCTGACCAGAATGCTACAGTGTGAGGTTCTGACCAGAATGCTACAGTGTGAGGTTCTGACAGGAATGCTACAGTGTGAGGTTCTGACAGGAATGCTACAGTGTGAGGTTCTGACAGGAATGCTACAGTGTGAGGTTCTGACAGGAATGCTACAGTGTGAGGTTCTGACAGGAATGCTACAGTGTGAGGTTCTGACAGGAATGCTACAGTGTGAGGTTCTGACCGGAATGCTACAGTGTGAGGTTCTGACAGGAATGCTACAGTGTGAGGTTCTGACTGGAATGCTACAGTGTAAGATTCTGACAGGAATGCTTCATGTGAGGTTCTGACCGTGGTGCTTTGAGTAAAGCTTTGTTTGTGTTCAAGGAAGACTGCCTGCTGTCTCTAGTCACAATCTGAATGGCATCACTCATTCATAATGTTAGGATAGATTTTAATATATTTATTTTTAATGTGGCCTGATAAACCTCATCAGGGCCTTTCAGCAATGAGAGAAAAATATGTGAGATATGTGCGCACCACCTCACTAAATAATAAAATCTCTTTAATACAAACGAAATTCGTGACCACAAATGTCTAAGAAGACAAACCAAGGGCACATTATTTACCACAAGTCAAAACAAAACAAAACAAGCTTTCAAGGCAAACTTTTGGGGGACTCAAATCTTGACTCCTCAAGGTGCTATGAGCTCTGACATGATATAAAGATGTATTTATTACATTCTTGACATAATAATTTGAATTTCCCTTTGTCTAAAAGTAAAGAAAGATTCTGTGTGTGAATATACAAAGACACTGGGTAGAAGTCAGATAATTTAAATACATGCTGAAGCCAGGTTTATATAGGAAATTCCTGGATGTTCAACTTAGAGAGGTACAGCAGTATTCTTCTTTTGAAGTAACCATTTACTGTGTTCTCTGAAGTCAGATACTGGAATGTGTGCGATTCGAATGGCACCAAAAGTCCACGGAAATGCTAAGTAAGAGGTGGTCCCACAGCTGTTACATACACAGTAACATATAACATACAACTGTCACACAGTGTGTTACCTGTCCTCTTGTAACACCACTAGACAGGGAAGCCATGCTGTACAGTGTTTCTCCCTCACTGTGTCTCCGATGTCTTGATCTTGCACTACCTTCAGGTTAACATAGCAGCCCATCACTACTTTATGGATATTGGTAGAAGGCATGAGATGCCTGGGATAGAGACAGAGGACTTCACTGTTCACTGTTAGCGGCCATTAGGAACATTGTTCCCTCTGTCCCCCAAGTCCTATGGAGGCAACCACTGAAAGACACAACTATCCCACAGTACATTTGTGTCCTCATTGAGAATGCTGATCTATGGAATCTAGTGTTCTTGTAATAAATAACAAGCAAGATGGCTCTCTGTCCAAAGTATATAATGTATCTGCCAAGGACCAGCCTCAGTGTGGAAAGGGGTTCTGAGAGAAGGGGTGTCTGGGAGCAGCGAAAAGAACGACTAGAAGTAAAATTGTGGATCCAAGCTGATGACCTGTGTTCTGCTTAATCCAGTTTTCCAGTCTGCTTTTCTCCATAGTCTGTTACTTTCTGGACATTTCTTTGTCTATATTCTGCTTGCTTGCTACTTTAAGAGATCTACCTCTCTGTCCACATCCTGTTTCCGTGTGTGTGTGTGTGTGTGTGTGTGTGTGTGTGTGTGTTCTCTGTGTGTCTGTGTCTGTCTGCCCAAGCAGTTCTCTCTTCTTATCCTAAAAAATTCTCTGGATAGCTCATCTCCTAACACAGGTCCAGTCTTTTATTTCATATATCAATCCAGCTATTTACACCATATTTCCTTTTTTAAGATTAAAGTATTCTATTTTATAATCTTTTGAGTTGAATATTTGATTTGATTATTTCCATTTGTTTGTTTGTTTTGGTTTTTTGGATTTGGTTTCTTCGAGACAGAGTTTCTCTGTTTAGCCCTGGCTGTCCTAGAACTCACTCTATAGACCAGGCTGGCCTCGAACTCAGAAATCTGTCTGCTTCTGCCTCCCAGAGTGCCAGGATTACAGGCATGCGCTTCCATTTGTTAATAAAGGTATTTAATTCATGTTCCTTCAGCTGAATCCCTGGACTTTGCTATTTTCTCATTATTGTTGTTTTCTAGAAACTTCAGATTCATTTTATTTAAAAATTTTTAAGATATTTTATATGTATGGGTGCTTTGTCTGCAAGTATGTCTGTGCACATATGCATGCAGTACTCTTGGAGGTCAGAAGAGAGCATCAGTTCCCCTAGAATGGGAGATGTAGGTGATTAGTAGACACCATGGGGATACTGGGACCCAAAACCCTGCCTCTCTGGAAGATTGGTCAGTGCTCATAAGTGCTGAGTCATCTCTCCATCATCTTATTTCATGATTTCAATGATTCTTACAGTATAGTTATCTTCATCCTAAGTCCTGCTCCTTTTGGACCCACCCATCCATGTTCTGCTTGGCCACACCCATTCATATTTTCAGATATATGAAGTATTATTAGTACTCTTTATTTTGCTGTATTTTTAGTCTGGTTTATAGTTGGAGCTCTGAAATGGTGATCTATAAACTCTTACAGGAAACCATTTAGTAAAATAACTTCAGGTGTGCAAGTGCTGTGATAGGTTCCTATTACTAAACATACTGATTATAAAATTTGGGTGCCAATTCTGTCAAGGATGAAGAGAAGCATTGTATTAGCATTGACATAGGAAAGAGGGCTGGGAAATTCAAGACTTACCAAAAGCAAAAGGTCAATGAGATTTTAAACGTGTGGATATGGGACCACATATTCCAGTGATCCTTTCAGCCCACAGATTTGGAGGGGAAATGTAAGGTAAGGAGGAAAGAAATAACCACAGGAGTCTTCAGATGAAAAGACTCTGCAATAAATGATTGAACATTATCAAAGCCAAGTTTTCCTCACATACTGCAAATTAATGCACTCAGTAAAAGGCTATGAGTGTGTATATACGTATATATGTATGTTATATATTTATATATGTATATGTGTATATGTGTATGTATGTGTGTATGTATGTATATATGTATGTATATATGTATATGGTAAAGAGAGTGATAAAGCAGGGATGGTCTCTACATAGAAATCTTTGTTTCATCATGTAGACATTAGAAAGTTTTGAAGTTATGCAACAGACTGTGACAAGGGGACTTTTTCTCCTACTATGCAGTTCCTTCTTAGGGCTCCAAACTAAAAGCAACGGCTTCATTCTCCGCAGAAGAACTTTACCTTAAACTTATTTCTAAGAGGTATACCCTTCTGTCTTAGTCAGGGTTTCTATTCCTGGCAAGTTGGGGAGGAAAGGGTTTATTGAGCTTACACTTCCACTTTGCAGTTCATCACTAAAGGAAGTCAGGACTGGAACTCAAGAACGTCAGGAAGCAGGAGCTGATGCAGAGGCCATGGAGGGATGTTTCTTACTGGCTTGCTTCCCCTGGCTTGCTCAGTCTGCTCTCTTATACAACCCAAGAGCACCAGCCCAAAAGTGTTACCACCCACAAGGGGCCCCCCCACTTGATCACTAATTGAGAAAATGCCCCACAGCTGGATCTCATGGAGGCACTTCACCAACTGAAGCTCCTTTCTCTGTGATAACTCCAGCCTGTGTCAAGTTGACATACAAAACTAGCCAGTACAATTGACCCCTTGTCAACTTGACACACAAACACATCACTATTAATCCTCAACCCTTACTTTCTTATTCATCCCCAAGATCTAAATTACTTTAAAAGTCCCACAGTCTTTACATATTAAAAGTTCAATCACCTTAAAATATCCAATATCTTTAAAATTCAAAGTCTTTTAAAAATTCAAAGTCTTTTAACTGTGGGCTCCACTAAAATACTTTCTTCCTTCAAGAGGGAAACATATCAGGGCACAGTCACAACCAAAAGCAAAACTCAAACTCCAATGGTTCAATGTCTGGGATCCAACTCACCATCTTCCGGGCTCCTCCAAGGACTTGGGTCACTTCTTCAGCTCTGCCCTTTGTAGCACACAACTTGTCTTCTAGGCTCCAGCTGCCTGTACTCCACTGTTGCTGCTCTTCTTGGTGGTCATCTCATGGCACTGGCATCTCCAAAACACTGCTGACTTCTACTGTAATTAGGCGTCACCAATAGCCTCTCATAGGCTCTCTTCATGGTGACAAGCCTCTGTTCCTATGCATGACCCCTTCAAGCCCTGGGCCATCAATTACAACTGAGGCTGCACCTTCACCAATTGGCCTCTCACTGTGCCAAGAGCCTTAGCTGCTCTTCATGACCCCATCATGCCTTCAAAACCAGAACCATCTGGGTGACTCTTACATAGTACCAAGTCCAGCCACAGAACAAAATACAACTGTGGCTATCTCTGGAATAAACTCTCTGTGCTCTCAGAAAATACTTCCCAGAAGATTTCATCTCAGTGATGCTGGTCTCTTCTTAATCACCACTAATTTCTTACCTCCAGCTAACTAGCATCAATAGTCTCAGTAACACAAAGGTTTGCTTTAGTGGTTCTGGTATCTTGTTACTCACAGCTGATTCTTCATCCCCAGCTAACCAAAACCACAGAATCTTCGCAATCAAAACATGGCCACTGTAAGAGTCTTTAATCTTCCCTCTGAAATTTCACAAGCCAGGCCTCCATCTTTTGCACCGTTCTTAACATTGTCTTCCAAGCTCCTACAGAACTTTTCACCAAGCTCTTAATATTCTAACGGCTTTTCTAGCTCAAAGTTCCAAAGTACTTCCACAGTCCTCCCCAAAACATGGTCAAGTTGTTACAGGAATACCCCACTCCTGGTACCAATTTGTCTTAGTCAGGGTTTCTATTCCTGCACAAACATCCTGACCAAGAAGCAAGTTGGGGAGGAAAGGGTTTATTGAGCTTACACTTCCACGTTGCAGTTCATCACTAAAGGAAATCAGGACTGGAACTCAAGAAGGTCAGGAAGCAGGAGCTGATGCAGAGGCCATGGAGGGATGTTTCTTACTGGCTTGCTTCCCCTAGCTTGCTCAGCCTGCTCTCTTATACAACCCAAGAGCACCAGCCCAAAGGTGTTACCACCCACAAGGGGCCCTCCCACCTTGATTACTAATTGAGAAAATTCCCCACAGCTGGATCTCATGGAGGCACTTCCCCAACTGAAGCTCCTTTCTCTGTGATAACTCCAGCCTGTGTCAAGTTGACACACAAAACCAGCCAGTACACCCTTCCCATCAGCATCCTTTATCTAAAGGGATTAAGGCCCCAGGGAAAGGAGTTGTGAGAATGTCTTTAAAGAACATCACTAGTCCCTTCCCACCTCCCCAGTGCTAAAGGGAAGGAAAGCTAATAATTTAAATATTTTACTATTATTTAAGCCTGGTGACCTCAGTTCAATTCCTGAAATGGAGACATTAGAATTTTGTGGGGGCAACAGCAACAATGGTTTCTTGTGGAATTAAGGGACTCAGCCAAGGTAAAATTGTCTTAATGTTGCTGTTAGAATGTAAAATTATACATCTGCTAGGAAAATCAGGGGTAGGTCTCCAAAACTCCTAATAGTAGAACAAACATATATCTAACTATAACACTCTTAGGATATATATACCCAAAGGATATCACACTTCCCTTAAAATGTACAATCTTATCTAAAATTTATTACACATTGGAATCTTCCAGAAAGCTTTTTTTTTTTAAATCTGTTGTTACTTTTCCTGTCCCAGGTTAGTCTTTATTTGGTCTAGGGAGTGGCTTAGATATCAGAGCTTTGGGTTTTTTTTGTTTTTGTTTTGTGTGTGTGTGTGTGTGGTTTTTTTTTTTTTTTTTTTTTTTTTTTTACATTTGCCAGGTTACTCTATTGTGCAGTGAAAGTCAAGAACTGCTCTAAAACTAGCATTCAAATTAAAAAAATTCTTATTCTTTACTATCTACTTAGAGAAAAGTGAGTACTAACACTAGTATTGCAGAGGCTTAGGCTGTTGGGAGTTCCTGAGTGATTCTATTTACACTACAATGTGTTCCTAAAGGAACACAAATATTTTCATTCATTTTAAATACCCTTCTTTTTTGCACAACTAAATAACAGAGATTAACACTTGTCTATCTTTCTAAGAAATCCGAGATCTACTTGTGAAATGCTGCATACTGCCTCCCAGGGGTGAAATAATTTCATTTGTTTTATTAAGCTCACCCTGTGGGTAGCAACAGACAAAAAGGCAACTATAGATGGAGGAGTCATGAAAACCTTGACAGTTTGCTGAAAGTTGCTTAGTGTAAAACAATAAAAAATGAATTAAAATGGAATATACAATGAATCCAAAAGCATAGGCAATAAGACATAATTTCATTTATTTTTGGAATGTCATAGCTAATGCACAGTATGTCTGCCTAAATGTATA